>NC_137915.1:9126153-9148653 GCF_963457725.1 Sprattus sprattus | reverse complement strand
GTGGCAGAGACGACCGGGGTTAGGGACCGGGAAAAACAGGTGTGAGCACAAATTGGAGAGGTGCTACACTTTTAGAGGGGAAGGCAGGCTGAAGGGAGGGAGTGATGGTGGGGCTTTTATTTTACGCTGTTTTTTTCTTTCTTCTCCCCATCCGTTCTTTCCATCCGCCTGTCTCGGGACTGTTTTTTCTTTTCTTTTCTCTGTTCTTCCATTCCGCCAGCAACCCAGCAACCCAGCAATCCCCCCCCCCCCTCTCCCTCTCCCTCCCCCTCCCATTTTCCTGCCAAATGGTGAAAAACGGGAGAGGGGGAGTGACGGAAGACAAACGACCATTTTCAGAGAAAATGTATCTCTTTGATTTTATGGGTAATTTTTCAGCAGTGCAGAGTTAGGCTGTCACAGTGAAGAAGACGACGTCGTAGTACACCCCCCCCCCCCCCCCACCCCCCGACCCCTCCAACCCCTCTACCTGGTCGACTCTCAGAGAAAGAGGCTCTGCTTCGCATTCACAGAGTGTGCAGAGATCGGCAGCTTTGAGTACCCTTGTGCCAGAAAAAGAGGGAGCGTTTTAGTGCTTTTCTCACCATTAACCCAAGTTCCTTTTAAGAGATCACAGAGGCGTCGCTGCGTGAGACCTTTATGATCTGTTATTGAATGTGTCCAGTCTCTCGTCCCAGACATGGCGAACAGCTCCTCTGTCCACATAAAGGATGTGTCACTAAACTAGCACTTTTAGGGCCATGCCGTTTCCTTACCAACAAAAGAAAAACAACAACATCTGAGTATCCGGCCAAGATGCCAGGCACTCAAAGGGCTTCAGTTCACTCAACCCGTATTTTTCTTGGCCTGGAATGTTAGCCTTGAAAGTTATAAAAAGCACTTTCTGATGCTAAATCGGCCTATTATTCTGCATTGATAAAAAAAAAAAAGGCAAAAACAACCCAAGGTTTCTCTTCAACACCATTTCTAGACTAGACTTCTTGAGAACTTACTGCCCCCAATCTACAGCTGGGGGTCTAGACTCTGCCCAGCCGCCCACACATGGACACATGTTTTAGGCAGACAGTGGATCGAGGGATGTTTAATGAAAGTATCGTGGTTGCCAAAAGGGGGTTAGAGACACCTGCTGTTTGCTATGCAAGAGAAGTAAGTAAAAAGGCTTTTTCTCATATGCTCCACTGGAATCAACACCAGGGCTTACATATTATGAAGGATATTTCTCAAAACAGAAAAGGGCACACATTGTGTATTTATTAGCACAGTGTAATGTCTATTCTATCTATTCAAGTGTTCCCATGCCACGTTAGGTTCCTAATAGCATCTGGTCTGGCAGTGGATGTGCTAGGCCAGTGGCACTCGGTAAGAGAGGAGTGTTAGTTGATCCTTAAATAATTTCAAGCAATAATGATTTTGCAATTGCTAGATCATGTGATTTTTACCAATCTTTACATTACTAAGGTAGTACAGGCGGTGGAGATGAAGTAGTAACAATCTTTCCAGCCAACCTAGAAATGTCCCCTTGAAATTTTAAACATTTGAAGTTCTCATCATTAATCTAATACACCCAAACTGGAAAACCACCCAACCAGTCAGTCTTGTGACACTATATGGCCCCAACACTGAATTTCTATCCGAGTTCTCTGACTTCCCATCCACCCTGGTTATTAACTCAGATACAACAAGAATGGGAGCATTCAGAGAATGCAAACCTCCGCCTTGTGACCTTGACCTTTGACCTTGACAAGACCTTTGACCTTGACATCTGAAAATCTAATCAATTATTGCCATTATATTACCCAATCTCCCCACAAAGTTCGATGGAAATCGGTCCATGCGTTTCTGCGTAATCCTGCTGACAGACAAACAAACAACAAACAAACAAACATACAGGGGCGAACACATAACCTCCTTGGAGGGGGTAATTATTATAGTGGGAGACTTTAACATCCACATGGACAATGAAAACAATCACATTCCAATCACTGGTTTTCCCGACATGTAATTATGCCCACTCATCTCTGCAACCACACTATTGATCTTGTGTTAACCGACCATCTAATAGTTCTACCTCAAAATATTGTCCTATCAGATCATCACCGAATTACTTTCAATATGAAGTGAGAAGTCTGCGCACAATTGTAGTAAGTCCAATTCTACAGCCATTGTTTATCTGAAAAGACTACAACAGAGTAAATATCAAAACTACCAGCCACACTCGTTTCGGTTCTTAGTCAAATCACAGTAGCACATCTCCACCTTATGTTACCTACTATCAGATGCCGGCCCGAATGTAGTTCGCTCAACCCGTATTTTTCTTGGCCTGGAATGTTAGCCTTGAAAGTTATAAAAAGCACTTTCTGATGCTAAATCAGCCTATTATTCTGCATTGATTAAAAAAAAAAGGCAAAAACAACCCAAGGTTTCTCTTCAACACCATTTCTAGACTAGACTTCTTGAGAACTTACTGCCCCCAATCTACAGCTGGGGGTCTAGACTCTGCCCAGCCGCCCACACATGGACACATGTTTTAGGCAGACAGTGGATCGAGGGATGTTTAATGAAAGTATCGTGGTTGCCAAAAGGGGGTTAGAGACACCTGCTGTTTGCTATGCAAGAGAAGTAAGTAAAAAGGCTTTTTCTCATATGCTCCACTGGAATCAACACCAGGGCTTACATATTATGAAGGATATTTCTCAAAACAGAAAAGGGCACACATTGTGTATTTATTAGCACAGTGTAATGTCTATATTATCTATTCAAGTGTTCCCATGCCACGTTAGGTTCCTAATAGCATCTGGTCTGGCAGTGGATGTGCTAGGCCAGTGGCACTCGGTAAGAGAGGAGTGTTAGTTGATCCTTAAATCATTTCAAGCACTAATGATTTTGCAATTGCTAGATCATGTGATTTCTACCAATCTTTACATTACTAAGGTAGTACAGGCGGTGGAGATGAAGTAGTAATAACCTTTCCAGCCAACCTAGAAATGTCCCCTTGAAATTTTAAACATTTGAAGTTCTCATCATTAATCTAATACACCCAAACTGGAAAACCACCCAACCAGTCAGTCTTGTGACACTATATGGCCCCAACACTGAATTTCTATCCGAGTTCTCTGACTTCCCATCCACCCTGGTTATTAACTCAGATACAACAAGAATGGGAGCATTCAGAGAATGCAAACCTCCGCCTTGTGACCTTGACCTTTGACCTTGACAAGACCTTTGACCTTGACATCTGAAAATCTAATCAATTATTGCCATTATATTACCCAATCTCCCCACAAAGTTCGATGGAAATCGGTCCATGCGTTTCTGCGTAATCCTGCTGACAGACAAACAAACATACAGGGGCGAAAACATAACCTCCTTGGAGGAGGTAATTATTATAGTGGGAGACTTTAACATCCACATGGACAATGAAAACAATCACATTCCAATCACTGGTTTTCCCGACATGTAAATAGAGAGAGAAGAGCTTGATCACAGAGGTTGCCTCCCTGCCACCAAGACTGACAAAGATTTTCAGTCAAGCACAAGCACAAGTTTCTTACTAACATGTTATTGCAAATGCACTCAGTTCAATGCAACAATGTTCAATGTTCCGTGTTGACAGTTAAGTAAATCAGACAATGATGGCATAGCGCTGTGTATTACATATTTTTTTCAATCAAAAATGCTTTGCGCTGGTTATGGGGGTACTTAGCTTAGAAAAAAAAATTCACAGGGGGTACATAGCTGAAATAGGTTGAGAACCACTGTTCTAGACCTTAGAGCTGCTTTGGACACTAGATCATCATATTTTACTACAGAGACTTGAAAACCATGTTGGTATGAAAGGCTGTGCTCTATCCTGGCTTAGGTGTTAGGAGGCCTCTCATAAATATGTAGAGGCAAAGGGTCCAAAGCTTTCTCTCCTAGGTCAGGGGGCTCCTGGCTTAGGTGTTACCTTTCTGTCCATCTTCAGTTTGCACGTCCACAATGAGACATCCTGTCATACAAAAATAAGTTATTGAGTTCCCCAAGGCTCAGTGCTGGGACCATTGCTCTTCTCTTTGGACATGCAACTCTTAGGTGCTGTAATAAAGAGTTAAGCATTAACTTCCTTTGCTATGCTGATGATACACAACTATACATATCCATGAAACCTGATGAAATGATACAACTACCTAAGATAGAAGCTTGCCTGAAAGATGCCAAAGCATGGATGACTAACAATTTCTTGCTCTTTAATACAGATAAAACTGGGGATATGATTGTATGCCCTAAATATTTGAGATTGACACTATCCAGCCATCCACACACACTTGATAGCACCTCACTCACATTCAACACAAGCATCAAAGACCTCTCATTTGACTCAGAGAGAAAACAGAACTCAAAGACATAATTTTTCATCTATGCAATATTGCAAAAATCTGAAAAATCCTATCCATTCATGATGCTGGAAAATGTGTCTATGCATTTATAACTAAATGCCTGCAATGCTCTTCTTTCCAGATTTAGCAACAACTCACTAAAGACTCAGACCCAACTCATAACAACGCTGCTGCCTGCACACTTGCTAGAACTAAAAAATATGAACATATCTCACCTGTACTTGCCTCTCTGCACTGGCTCCCTGTCAAAAGTAGAATTGATTCCAAAGTACTCCTTCTAACATTCAAAGCTCTAAATGGCCTAGCTCCAAATTACCTCAAGGAATTCATTTTCCCCTACTACCCATTCAGACCCTTTCTTTCCCAGGGTGCAGGTCTTCTTGTAATTCCAAGAGTATCAAAAAGTATAAAAAGGAGGCAGAGCCTTCTGCTATGAAGCCCCCCTCCTGTGGAATAATCTCTCTATCCAGGAAGCGAACACCCTTTCCATTTTAAGAGTCTAGACAAAAAGCTTTCCTCTTAAGTGCCTCCTTATTTTTCCACATTGTGGAAACGCTAATGCCAAGTCAGGAAGCTATTCAGCACTTGAAGACCACATTTTAAATATTCTCTAACAATCTGCCGTATGCACCAAATGAAATTTAACATCAAATATGATAAAAACCGAAAAAACAAAAGACAAAATATTAACTGAACAATGAACTTAAAACATAGTAGGCATGTTTCCTCATGTTTAGTCATTTTTAATCTCTCCAATTGTTGCATTGGTATGTTTTATTATAATAGTGATGCATTATGTCCTTAAACAGAACCAACTGTGTGCCCAGATTGTTGTCTGTGCTCCTACATGTTTTAACTTGGGCACACAAGTGCTCCTTGAAAAAAAGTAAGCATCCAGCCCTGCCCTCCTTGACTAAAGTTCACAATTAGGAGAAAAATCATAGACTAGAAGCACCACACTCACATACTTTCAAACAAATAAATTCAACCCTCTTCCTACACCCACTCATATTTCATACACACATTTTACACCCAAAGATGAAAAACACTCTTTTCTGACTAGAAGGCAGGTGTTTTATTAATTCTGTATACGAGGACACCTATGAAGTAACAAGTCTTTCACTGTTCAAAATCAAGGCTCTGGAAACTTTGAATGGTAACTATAACAACCATAGTAATTAACGGTCGATTGAAAAACTGACCATCAATAGAGGCTACAACAGTGAGTGTTGTCAGGCAAGCTAATGAATGAACATAATACATGCATTCTCTCACTTTGCCAAGTGGTGTTAACACAATGAATTCCGTTGTTAACTATCGATAGATAGCTAACATGTAACCTGGAGAACTGTCAAGCTGGCAAGCTATTAAGCATATAATCAGAAACACCAACAAGGATTAAGGCATAGCAACAGTGTAATCATTTGTTACCAAGCAAACTTTCCAACGCTATTCTTGTCCATAACTAAAGGAAGTCTTACTAAAAACTAAACAGGTTGGTTTCTTTTTAAACTAAACAAATGTTTATTTGTGGGCTATACTTGCATGCCTAACAAATGTGTGGCAACCGGGACATAAGCCTTTAAACTGTCCAGTTATACGAAATTAATGAATTTTGCGGAAGAGGAGGAATTCTCCTAGCAGAACGATGCTAGCAAGATGACTATAAAGACATTTTTTTCATAGTTAGACTTGGAAGTAAGGACAGTTATTCAGTTTGATGACAAACTTTCTAAGGTAAAATAGTTTGCTCTGTTTTCAATGTCCACACTACGCTAGCTAACAAGTGGTAGTTCCACTGATGCGTGATGGGAGATAGTGTTTTCTTGGTCCTACTACCTTATGTAACAGGAACTAAGAGTGCCTTTTGCTGTTGATCAAGGGCCTACCTATGCTTTGGGATCTTTGCAGGTGATTTTTGCCCTGTTCAATATTTGTGTTGAAACTAACTTAAGAAAACAAAATAGTACAATTGCAATACTCTATTTGAGCATAGTTTATCTCTGTGGTGTCGTGATGTAGGCTATCACATGAAATAATGTATGATGTCCACATAAAATGTAATTTCTGTCTATAAAAACCTTGTGATGTTGTTTATGGGTAACCTTTGGCAATGTCTAGGTCAGTGTGATGAAGCATCAGGCGAACCAACGAGGGGAGGTCAAAGGGTACATTCAGATGACCCAGGTCCAAGGCCCAGGGGGGGCCATACAAAGGTCTAGTGTGTGGGAGAAGAGAGCTGTGTTGCCGTGCACAAATGAAACATGTGTTTGTGTGTGCTTTATGGCCAGTCAGCGATCTGTGCGCAATAGGGGCCCTTGGAGATCATCTTGTCCCCAGCCCGGCAGGTCTGCCCAGCATAAAAGTGTTTTCATGTAGACAAGCAGTGTGGTGTAATGGATGGTGTAATGCTCATGTGAGACAGACGGACTACTAGCCCTGCTGTCTTTAGGCTGACTGTCTCTGTCTCAAACTATGTGAAAATGGTGCATTTTTAAATATTTCCCTGGGGAGGATGCCCCTGGACCCCCCCTATAGGTCTGGGCGAAATCCCAAATGTCAACTCCTGGCAACAACCCTAGTCCAAAGAAAATATATTTCTTTATGATTAATAGACTTGACACTTTAGTCTTCTGAATCCCGGGCTGAGGTTCGTGTCACCAGCTCTTCCGGTGCGGTGGTCTGACAGTGGCTAAAGCCGGGAGGCAATAGAGGACTTTATATCCTCGAGCCACCGTGAGCCTCACAGAGTTAGTGCTTAACCCCCCGGCATATGGAAAAGCTTGAGCAGGATGAGACGGTGCGCTTGCTCTGTATAGATTAGGGGGCTAGAGAGATACGGCTGAGGGCTGCCAGAGCAAGATACCGAGGGGAACGTTTGAGGTTTCTTCTCCTTTGCCTTTTTTCTTTCTCACTCTATTCCTTTCCCTCTTCGCACATCTAATGGAGTGGTGGACTGTGAGCGTAAAGAAACCAGTGCTGTTCTGTACCTCAAGTCAGTCCAACAGGTTTTCTACCTCCATCCCCACAAGGGTTAGAAAGGTGATCTTTTTTGCAAGGTTCAGTTGCGTCAAACATTTCTCAGTGGAGGAATGTAATTGCAGAGCAAGCTCTACACACTGTGATGCAATTGATAATAGCACTTTTTCACAGCTCCTGGAAATGTCAAAGAGGAAACAGTAAATAAGTCAATAATCTGTGACCACAACTACACTTTAAGTCCAAACGCAGGGACCCATTAACAATTGTGTGGTTTTAATACATACCTGAAAAGGTACATCTCAACAGGACAGCCCAACATCTCGTCATATCATCCTTGAGATGTCTCAGTACCCTCTCCATCTCCCCACACGCATACCCAATAGTGTCTACAGCTGTTTATTTGATAGAGGGAAGAAAACACAGCGTCGATTTTGAGCAGAACATTATGTGGATCTGACCAGCTTGCCTCGCTTTTCATTCAACATCAAGCAATCTGATTTACAGCTGGGACGGTCTAGCACTTGCCACAGTGGTGGCACTAGGAGTAATAGGGAGGGAAGATGAGACACCTTTAATAAAGCCAAGGGAAAGTGGGGGGCCTGTTAAATTGGATCTGGGAGAATCTGAAAGCTTGCTGCCAGTCAGTTGCAGGGTCTTACCTTTGGAGAGCAATTATATCTCATTAAAAGCCACCTTCATACTAAAGTTAGCATGGGTAAAGGTTTAATTGCACGATGGGAAAAAAAAAAATCGTCTTTTTTTTTATCGTCATCGAGGAAACTCACAGATATGAACTTCTATACAGTATGCCTCATAGCGAATAATGCAAAGAGTAATTAGACGTGATCATGAATAAACTATGCAGAATAATTAAACTTCACAGATAGATATCACTGTGGGCAAAGTGGAGGCATCTAATATTAATGCAGTAAGGCCATGAGTGGGAGCCCTCACCATGGGAAGATACTGTAGGGAGACTCGGTGCAGCAACTTCCACAAAGCACAAAATACAATACCACCAATATCAACACATCACATCCGTAAACAGCACCGTAAATGTGAGTGCAATATTGACACATGCTAGCTTTTTTTCTCCTCCACCTCTCAACACCGAATTGGCATCTCTATTAAGATCCCGTCATTCAATGCAACAATGAGCAAGAGGTCGCTGTCAATCCCAGGCTCTTCAGCAAGCGCTATCTTTGGATCTAATCCCCTTGGCCAAGACCCTAGCAATCGATGGCCTCTTACCCGGCCTGAGCTGGAAGATTGTGGGGCCGTAAACACCTAAACAGCAGTGTTAGTTTATCCTCCTCATCAGTGACAGACCAGGCACATCACTCACCATCTCAGACCAGCACACAGACACACACCTACACACTCACACACCTGAGTGAGTGACAGATGAACAAATGGTTGTTGGTGTGAACAACACGGGCAGTATGCACAAGTAAATGCACAAAAAACACACAAACACCTATGCATAGTCCTTTCCTTTTTACAAAGAATATCAAATTGCTTGCATTTTGATAGGATATGTGCAACATAAATGTAAAACTTGTGCACGTGCACACAGTGTATTGTGTGAGCAGTAATGTTTGACTGTCTTTGTGTGTAAGTTAGCAAAAGAGCCTTAGACCACATTGGTTAAAAGTCACAGCCAAATTATTGATCAGAAGACAAAGCACACGACAACTCTCCCTTGCTGAGTTGCGGTAGTTGCACTTTACCGAAATAAAGGATCTGAATGGTGTGTGGAGAGGGGTTACATTCTCTGCAGTCTACAGTCGATCCCCACAACACCTCAAGATATTGATAGATGACTTGCCTGTCCATTCTTGCCTTAATGACCTCTAGAAGCTGCACACATATTCATTCCAGCCAGTTGTACACCAGGCTGTGTTAGCGCTACAACAGTAGGTTTTAACATGCACTTGTGTGTACTGATTGATCTGCAAGGCGAGAGGAAAGCCGAGCAATGATATAGGCCTCCCACTCAGCCCCCACAATGGGCGATTTATTGCTCCAATAAAACACCATAAGGTCAGAATATTCGATATTGGCTTCCTCCAGTGTCTGACATTGATTAAGACTCCATTTGTCACAGGTGTAAACAGGAGTAAGGGAGGCACTTTCAACTAGCCCAAGTTTAAAGTTTCATCTTTCTCCACAATGAAAATGGTGGCATCTGTTGCTTTAGCCGTTAAACCTTTAGAGGCATTTGTTTTTAGAAAAAACATAATCAGCCCTCACACACACAAAAAAATGATGATTAAATTGCCCACATAAAAAAAAAAAAAAGATATAGTCCAAAAATAGGTCTGTCTACACAGGCTCTCCTTGAATCCAGCCATTTGAATTCATCATTTTTAGCCATCGATAATGAGCCGAGCAGGGCAGAGCAGTGCCTGGGAGGTGGGTAATTGGATGAAGCTGTAGTGTGGAATCACAGACACAGTTACAGTTCAATAGGAAACCTGTCATAATTGCTTGTACACATCAGACCCCGGGTGTCAATGCAAATAGTTAGCTCAGAGGCAGGGAGACAAATTGGTCTCCAGTGTAAATAGGGAGAGGCGACGGCGGGTGACTCCTTGCCTGCGAGTCAAGAGATAATGATGCAAAGACAGCTGATGATGAAAGGTGCTCGCCATTGTCGAGCTTTCTTCACTCTGTTGCCGATGTTTTGATTGTTTAAATATACATCATGCTCTGTTGAAACAGATACAAAAGGCCCTGTTGGGAGCATGTCATGTTTTTTATTTTTTTGACTGATAAGGTTTCAGTTATTTTTTCTTAACAGCTCTGTGACTCATCTAAGCTGTTTTGTCTGTCCAGACAGCATGTATAAAAGACGTTTTGTTTATCACAGGTCGACCGGCTGTAATTTAGATCTCAGAATGTTTTTTTTTTTTTTAAAGAAAATAGGAAAATCACCTCAAGCCTGGCTTGCCATGTGAGAAGTCGACCTTCGATTTGCTACAGCTCTTTTGAAGAGGCGCAAAAAGGAAATGATGACTTCCACCTCTCAGCCACCTGGTCCTCATAACCGGCACGTTTGTTGCCCTCATCAGTGGTGCCTTAACCGAGACCACAGGCAAAGGCTCTCGCTTCAGGGAGTTATTTAAACCCAGTCCCCCCTCTCCTTTCACTCCTGTATACACATTAAATTGTCCAACTCATTTTCGAGTCGCTAAGTTATATTACTCAATAAAAAGGGAGAGAGAGCGAGAGAGAGAGAGAGGGGGGGGGAGAAGAAGTATGGGAACTCATCATATTCAATGATATAGTGAAACAATCACCGCACCTTTATTCCAGCCCATCAAGCTACAGTCAGCCATATGCCGTGAAAAATGAAATGTGGAGAAATAGAAATGGGCAGACAGGGATTTGAGAATAACGGTCTCGGGCCGGGGCGGCGACAATGGTCAGGATGGTTACGCGTGCGTAGCTACATGGCAGTCGAGGCGAAGCGTTACGGGCGCGGGTTAAAGGTCAAAAGTGGCCAAAAGGTCACTGGTTATAATGTTGAATTCACAGCTTTTCATTTAGAGGGGATTGGCATAGTGACGCCATTGTTTACAGGAAAGGAGGCGGCATAGGTCTGCAATACACTTGGGTTTGGTTTGGTGTGTGGACATGCCTGTGTGTGTGTGTTCATGTGTGTGCGTGTGTGTATATGTTTGTCTGTCTGCAGGCTGTTGCTTTCACAGCCCTTAATATGAGCACACACACACAGGAATCACAAACACCCCCACACACACGCACACCCCCACACACACCCCCACACACACGCACACACACACACACACACACACACACACACACACACACACACACACACACACACACACACACACACACACAAACACCCCCACACACACGCACACACACACACACACACACACACACACACACACACACACACACACACACACACACAGGGAGAGAACTCTGATAAGAAAGATGAAGCACAGCCGTAGAGAGTCACCCATCAGGTTCCTTGCCTTATCCGCTCCTCTAACAGACTGCCTACAGCCTCCTAATCCTGCACAAACAATCACCAGAGCCATCTGATGGCTGACATTGATTCATTGACTTCTCTGATGATTTGAAGAGATCTGTGGATGTTTCAGCGCAGAAGAGGCTGATATTGCAGGCTTTTCTGGGACGGCTGAGTAAATAAAAACATAGAGGTGCTGTGCAATATTGCAGATTTGATGATAACACCCAGCTGAAACTGTGCACAATCAGCTGGGTGTTCTAGAACTTGTAGCCTTTTTTTTATTACATACCATTCATTCAAAAATCAATATCCCCAGAAGTCAATAATGCAAGCGTGTTTTGTAAAACACACGTCCGCATTTTGTCCTTGTCCTGTTTGAGTTCATGGCAGTCGGTAGGATTTTGTTGCACCGGTGATTAATATAACCCTCATGTTGTGTTCGCAACATGGTTACACTTGTGGTTGTGGTTCTGGTCAGAATTGAGCGGCCTGTCGAAAATGTTTATAGTGTTTTTTATAAACATTTGATTTTGATCTATTTTGATCTAAACCTTTCTAAAGATGCAAATAATTGTCTTTATAACAGTCTTTGTCCTTAAGTTTATTTTAAAAAGTATTTATAATTTCTACCTTCCTTGCAACTATGTTGTACCACTTGGTTTTATTCAAAATTAGGGAAATTCACAAAATATTTAACATGCATACAACTAATGCAGCTGACAACACACATTTCATTTTACAACATAAAAACACTTGTGTCTTTTGTCAAAAAGAGACGTTTGGGCAGATAGTTGGTTCAGACCAGCCCCGCAATTGTCAGAAGGGAAGAATCGGAGTCAAAGTCTAATTATCCTCTAGTGTGGGGCCAGCCTAATGAATTCTTTCTAAATTCTCTGCAAAACGGACACATTTTTTATTCTTTAAACAAACTGCTGGGGACAAGGTTTTCAGCCTGAATTAATCAAGGGAATGACACTTTCAGGTAGGCTAAGAGCCAGAGAGGGTACTGAATCTCACCTGACTAATTAGGAATCCTTCTCACTTCTTTGGGGCTGTCAGAGACATGTGTGTTGTGCTTCCTTTACTGGGCCCTACTGCCTCCAATGGCACTTTCCTGAGGAAATGACAGTTCATTTGAACTTGGGTCTTCATTAAACTAAGAAGGTGCTTTTTCCTGAACATGATCAACCCCTCTCTCTTGAAGAAGGAGAAAGCACATGTCAGTGAGTGAGAGAAAGAGAAAGAGAAGAGGGCAAGTAAAGTGATCAGTATCCACCTTTACACATACACACACACACACACACACACACACACACACACACACACACACACACACACACACTCACAGACATAAAACACAAACAACCCTTCATTCATAAGACACACTTAAACACACTCCAGATGCCAAACACAGAAACAAAAATATATCCCAACCAAGCAGATATTCTCACACAGATGCCTACACACACACCTCCCTCACAAGCTCAGAAGGTGACACACACTCTCTCTCACACACAGACACACACACACACACACAACGTTTCCTTTACATCTGACAGTGTCATTATTTGTAGGCTCTTGTTTGATAGTTCCCAGAAAGGCCTTTTCAGAGACCCCTGGGTAAGTGCAGTACAGCAGCATTTAATGAACAATGTTGGCAGAATAGATATATGAAGGCAACATGAGGGAAGAAAGGGCCCTTTCGGGAAGGGTAAGATTGTCATTACCATTTGTAGCTATAGTGTTCAGCCAGCAGTCTTGCTAGCCACAGAATGAAGAACTATTATATCTGCCCACAGTAGTGAGACTCATGAAAGGTACATATTTGTAGCAAATGAATAGCTCATATTTGACCCTCCTCCTTTCCATTCTTTCTATACATGTATCCTAACAGTACCCTCCTCACAGTGACCCTTCTCCACTCCATTTCTTTCTATACATTTCGCTACCCTAGAATAATAAGGTTCTATCTGACATTTTTGTCAAAATTGAGTTTTTTTGCATATTCCTATTCTGTCATAATTTATGAACAGTATTTAAGAAGGTTTTTTTTTTTTTAAATATATACATTTTGAGTGTTTTATTCTGAAAACAAAAAGGTTTTATCTACAAAGTTATTCTCAGACTTGGTGTTATAAGGTTCTATGTGTGGCCCAATCATCTTTTGGAAACGCAGATGGAACCTTATTATTCTAAGGTAGCGATTTGTCCTAACAGGCTCTCTGTTTCGCAGGTTCGTGAGCTTTTTCACAAGATTGTGATGATCCCGAATGAGGTGAAAACAGCAAAGGAGTGCAGACTAATACAACTGCCATTGTATCTGGTAAAAGTGGGAACATTCCTTTAAAACAGTCTCTTCTGTACAAGTGCTCATCTAAGAATGGGAACGTGTTACTGGTAATTGTGTTTAGTTTGTTTCGAGCTGTTTTGTCAGAGGTCCAGAAACATCAGCACCGTCTAAAAAAGCTTATGAGTCTAAATTGCAAACCAAATCATTAAATGTATGAAGGCCCTAACAGTGAAATATGAGCCACGAAAAGCCTGTGAAATGAATAGTGTGTGTGTCTGAGAGAGAGGGGGGAAAAAAAAGTCTGATTAACTCATTAAGAACTACTGAATGTATAATTGATGCACAATTATGCAAATGTTATTACATTTTCATACCCCTTTTCCGAGAAGAATTGAAAATGTCATATTGAAACTTTAATTATTTACAAGTGTGGAGGTGTAGTTTCAGTCAGGGTGAGATAGACAGAAAAAAAAGTCTGCTTCTCAGAATTACCCACATGTGATTGCCTGGGTATTTTAAATCAATCTTGCCTTAAAACTACTGCAATGGCCAGGGAGGGAATTAAATATGGCCTGAGTATATTATCTGTGATAGCATTGTGATAATTTCAAACAGATCACACTGTGAATATGGGTGCTGCTTTAGTTGACTCTAGTAATTGGCTTACAGTTGGTCTGAGTGAGTGAAAATGGAGCATCATAAATTCTATCATTCACCAGACACTCTATTACTATGATATTACCATGTAATTAATATCACTTTCAGACTAGCTGAACGCTCAGTCTCAAAGACATGTTTAATGATATGCAGCATGGCAGCTAAACCAACAGAGAGAAATGCGAACAACTGCTTTCATCCTTTTAACATCATAGGCAACTGATCAATATCTATTTAAAAGAATCCAGTGGCCTCTGAGTCCCGTCTCTTTGAAAACTTCCCCTTTGAAATACAACTTTGGTCATGTGTCAGAGAGTTGGCTTGTTTACAGTCACGTCCCTCTTTCATTATCCACCATTTGCTCTATCTCTTTCTTTTCTCTCTCCCTCTCTTTCTCTCTCTTACGAGGTCTCTTTCTGCACTCCTGTGATGCCATCGTGATTCATTAAGACAAATATATGCTGCCTTCTTAGTGCTAACTATTAGCCGCTGTCAGCGTTGATGCACCTCGGCGGCGTTCATCCATCCGCTGACATTAGCGCTGTCTGGGCAGGCAGGGAGGAGAAGGTGGTCCCGACGCGATGCACAGGGAAATAAATAAGCGCATGAATAAAACACGTTAATTATGTTCGGCCTGCTGGGCCTGCCTGCGAGCACCTCCCCATGCATTTGCTGTTCCCTGCTTTTGATGATGATCGGCCAGCTTGTTTGTGTGTGTGTGTGTGTGTGTGTGTGTATGTGTGTGTGTGTGTGTGTGTGTGTGTATGTGTGTGTGTGTGTGTGTGTGTGTGTGTGTGTATGTGTGTGTGTGTGTTTGTGTGTTTGTGTGTGTGTGTATGTGTGTGTGTGTGTTTGTGTGTGTGTGTGTGTGTATGTGTGTGTGTGTGTGTGTGTGTGTATGTGTGTGCGTGTATGTGTGTGTGTGTGTGTGTGTGTGTGTGTGTGTGTGTGTGTGTGTGTGTGTGTGAGAGAGAGAGAAAGAGAGGCAGACACAGAGAAGGGGCTCACAAAGAGACAGGGGGGGAGAAAGAGAGAGAGAGAGACACACACAGGGGTGTCTCCTCTCATCCAGCTCACCAGCTGACAGGCGAGTCAGAGAGAAAGAGCGCGAGAGAGAGAGAGGGAGAAAGAGAGAGAGAGAGAGAGAGAGATGCCCTCCATTCTTCTATCTTTCCCTTCCACCAGCTGAGCGGAATCAAGCACCTGGGGACCCGGCTCACACACACACACACACACACACACACACACACACCACACACACACACATACACACACAGACACACACACAACACACACACACACACACACACACACACACACACACACACACACACACACACACACACACTCCCATCACAGCTCTTTCTTTCCCAATCCCCTTGGTCAAGAGCTAGCGTGGATCCCCTACCCTCTGCCTCACTCTCAGTCTGCTCTCGTCCCTACTCCCCTCGTCTCTCCCTCCACCACATTGGCTATGCTCTTTGATGGCGAGGGAGCGAATGCAAATACAGGTGAGGCAGTCGACCTCAGCTGCCCGCCAGGAGGTGGAGAGCTGGAGGCAATGGTGGCCTCCTCTCTCCCCGGCGAAGGCAGGGACTCTATCCTCAGGGCACTCTCAAGACAGACAGAGAGAGAGAGAGAAAGAGAAGTCGTAAGATGAAGGCAGCCTGGGCCTCTGGAAGTCATCTCGCGACTTTGATTCGAGAAATGGCAGCAGTCCCCCCACGCGACTGTTATCAAGCCAATCAGCGTTTCCGCTTTGGTTTTCCCCCAGTGCACGACGAGCGACCACCCAGTGGCTATAGCCCTGCTCATCTGGCGTGTGTGAAAGGGATATAAACTGTAGTATGCATAATTGATCCGGGATCTGGGCCTCTGATTCTTCATGTTGACAGCCCTGTTGAGTCAGACGCTCACCGGCATCAGTACTACCACAGTACTAAAGACACTCAGTCGTGATCACATACTACCCCCTGATAATAGTATTCTTATTGGCTAGTTGTATTTATCTGTGCGTTATTAAAAAATGAAATGTGTCAAAACCAATGGAGTTGTTTTGTGGTACCATCCACTTGGTTCTACATGCATGAATAACTGGTTGTTTGCCTATTCCCGATTCTCCATCAGATGTGTAACTGTGCTGTGACTACTGAAAGAAGTTGGTTAAACTACTTCCTTGTTTTGTGAAGCTGGCAGATGGAAAAAAGGGTTATACAGTAAATGCCATAGAGATGTGATTAAATGTCAAAGGCCATCATGTGTTTGTACAAAATGTGGTTTCGTCACTTGGTTGAAAAAGAGCTCTTCGTGTTCTGTATGGTGGTTCAGTGAGATATTATCCATAACCAGAGCTGACGTAGCTCGGAAAAGTTAGCAGAATCCAGGTATCACCATGACAACAAGATCACATTAGAGAGGTTAATATGATTCCAAATAAGATTAAGTTGAGTGATATATGATTAGACGTGATTAAAATAGATGGAATTACATTTTATTACATTAGGTTTTTATAATGATATCTTTGTCGGTTTCTTTATCTGTTTGGTGAAAGATTTTTAAAGGTGTGGCATGATCACATACACTAAAAACATCACCCTAAAAAAAAGTACTTGCCTACTGAACCTTTTAAAACCACACCAACTGTTATTATCTGTGAGATTCATCTCAAGCGCTAGGGAGAGGTAAGAGATGAGAAGTGTCTTAAAATCCCAATTATGTCCCCTTTTTTCTCAAGTATGTCTTGCCCCCCTTTAAAGGTGGTTACAAAAAGGGAATGATGACGAGAGGTCTCCTATTACTTCAGCCTGTAGTAAAATCAAATTCACCTTATCTCTCTCTCTCTCTCTCTCTCTCTTCCTGTTTTGCGCATGGACTGAGTGTGTGGGCGGAGCCTGAGAGTTGTGAGCGAAAGCTGCGTCTGGCCGCTGTGCCAGTTTCGCTGTGTTTCTTTCTTTATATCTAATTCTATATATGTTTGTTTGTTTGTGTGTGTGTTTTGTTTTGTTTGAAGGTTTTGTTTTGTTTGTCCCCCCCCCCCCCCCCCCCCCCCCCCATTACCTAGGCGTCTGTTTTCTGTGTTGAGAACATGGCTGCCTCAGGTACGGAGGAAAAGTTTGATTTCCTCACTAGACGGCATGCGGTGAAAATCGCCTCGGCCGCTAGTGTGGAGGTTGTTAGTTTGGCCATAGGGGCCGTGGTTGGGTATGATAACATTTTGTCCGCGGCACGTATGAATAGTGCAATTGTTTTGTTCCTTCGTACTGTTGATATGGCCAATGAGATTGTTGTAAGCGGAATAGTGGTAGATGGCATGTATACACCTGTGCTCCCTTTGTCAACCCCTTCTAAGAAGGTAATAATATCCAATGTCCCGCCTTTTATTACGGACGAAACTCTTGTTCAGACTCTGTCTAGATATGGTAAACTAGTTTCACCTATTAAAAAGATAACGATAGCGAGTAAGTCCGCTAAGCTGAAACACGTAGTGTCTTTCAGGCGATTTGCCTACATGGTATTAAAAGACAAGGAGGATCTTGATTTAAAGCTAAACATGAAAATTGATGATTTTAATTATAGTGTATTCATTACAACGAACATGATTAAATGTTTTGAATGTGGCCAAGTGGGTCATTTGGCGAGAGACTGCCCAAATAAGCAAGACAAGCCCGGAAACACCAATCGTGCTGATGAAAATCAGGACAAGGCCAAAGAGAGCCAGACCGCCAGTAAAGAGGCACCCAGGAGTGGAGAGGGTGATGGGGCGGACGGGGTTCAGACCGCAGGAGAGGAAGTAGAGCCACCTTCCCGTGCAGAGACACCTTCCCGTGAAGACGCATCTTCCCGTACAGAGGCACCCTCCCGTGCAGAGACACCTTCCCGTGAAGACGCATCTTCCCGTACAGAGGCACCCTCCCGTGCAGAGACACCTTCCCGTGCAGAGACACCTTCCCGTGCAGAGGCACCTTCCAGTGCAGAGACACCTGTGGATAGTTCCCCTGTCCTGGTCAGCAGTGTCACCGCTGAACCGCTGGTAGACAAGGATACTGAGGTTGGCATGAGTGTGGACAACAGTCAAAACAGCGAAGTGCCTGTGGATACAGTCGACCAAAACCTTGCTGAGGCAGTGGGGGGAAGAGCGCCTTTAGCTGAAACTGGTGAAGGTTTTAAAGTGCCAAACCTCCAAAAGAGAAGGGGATCTACCAGCTCCCACTCAGAAGCCAAAAAGAAAGCCAGTCATAGCTGTTCAGCTTCCACGGATACTGAGAGCGGGAGTGAGTCGGATTGCAGCATATCTTGCTCTTTGCGGCACAGTGGGTACCCCAGTACTTCATACAGTGTTGGGGATATAAAGACTTTTTTAAGACAGACCAAACATGCTAGGAATGTTCGAATAGATGACTTTTTCCCTGACGTGGATCAATTCATACAGAAAACAAGGGTGTTCATGTCCGAAGGTGGTTTCACGAATCAAGAGGGCTACCGTTTAAAAAAAGTTCTACACAAGTTGAATATTGTTTTAGGAGCCAACGATGTTGATAATGTCTAGAGTTTTTATTTTCTTTCTTTTGTTAAATTGTTCTTGGGGGCTGTGCAATCTTTTTTCTTTTAATATTCCGATGAGTGAGATTCGCATTGGCTCGTTAAACATGAATGGTGCTAGGGACCGATCCAAACGAGCGCAATTATTTGAACTGGCAAAACAGAAACGTTTTGATATTGCTCTGCTGCAAGAGACGCACAGCGATGCCGGTAACGCGGCTGATTGGGCTATGGAGTGGGATGGGCTCTCTCTGCTCAGCCACAACACTTCTATAAGTGGTGGTGTTGCTATTTTATTTAATAAGAATTTTACCCCAGTATCTTATGACGTTGAGGAGGTATTGAAAGGTAGACTCCTTAAAGTCAGAGCTCGTTTTGAAAATGTGGTGTTGGTTTTTATCTGTGTGTACGCGCCAACAAGAGGAGTAGAAAGATTGTCTTTTTTAGACACATTATCAACTGTTTTGTTTGACTGCAACAGTGAGGAGTATTTATTTGTGGGTGGGGATTTTAATTGTACAGAGCGTATCATAGATCGCAATCATATTGAGCCTCATATGCCTTCCAGAAAGAACCTCATTCAGGTTATGAAGGCACATGATCTTAGGGATGTTTGGAGGAATTTTCATGGCGAGCAGAGGCAGTACACCTGGGCCCATGCTTATGCTGCTACTTTCTCATTAGCCAGGCTAGATAGGTTTTATTGTTTTAAACACCATCTCAACATTTTTAGATCCTGTATGATTACGCCTGTAAGTTTTTCTGACCACAGTCTTGTACAGTGTGTAGCAACTTTAAGAAATATTAAGCCAAAGAGTGCGTATTGGCACTTCAACACAAATTTAACGCAAGATAAATATTTCAAGGATGTTTTTAAACTGTTCTGGGATAATTTTAGGTCACAAAAATCATCTTTTAGTTCCTTACAACAGTGGTGGGATGTTGGGAAAGTTCAAATACAACAATTATGTAAGCAGTACACACATAATGTAACAAAAGACATAACTCAGTCTGTAGAGACATTGGAAAAGGAGTTACTTGAAGCTCAAGAGTTAGCTTATAATAATGGCAACGATTACGTCGAGGATTTGACGGCGAAAAGGAATTCTTTAGCTGATCTGCTGGGTACAAGGGTGAATGGTGCGTTGGTCCGATCACGCTTTCAGGGGGTGGATCAAATGGATATGCCTTCAAAGTTCTTTTTTAATCTGGAAAAGAAAAATGGCCAGAGGAGATTGATCCATTCTCTGCGGTCAGAAGCAGGAGTCTTACTGTCAGATACTTCTGAAATTTGTAAAAGGGCAGTCACTTTTTATCAGGATCTATACAGGAGTGAGGTTAACAGCGAAGAGATTACCGATAATGTTTTTTTAGAAAACTTGCCTCAGCTTTCAACTGAAACCTTGGCCGGGCTTGACACTGCTATAACGTTGGGGGAACTGGAGAGCGCCCTTCAACTTTTGCATGGGGATCGAGTTCCTGGGCTTGATGGGATTTCGACTAGCTTTTATAAGTCATTCTGGCCGGAGGTGGGCGAAGACTTGCTGGCAGTCCTCAATGACAGCTTAGCCGGAGGGCTTCTGCCGATGAGTTGTCGTAGAGCAGTCATCACTCTCCTCCCTAAAAAAGGTGACCTCACCGAAATTAAGAGCTGGAGACCTGTTTCACTCCTGTGCAGTGACTATAAGATTTTATCAAAAGTGTTGTCCAAAAGGCTTAATAAAGTGCTGGAACAAGTGGTCCATTCCGACCAAACATACTGTGTACCCGGTAGATCGATAGTAGACAACGTAGCGTTGATTCGTGACGTTATTGACGCCTCAAGGCTGTTGAAACTCGACGTAGGCTTGATATCACTCGATCAAGAGAAAGCCTTCGATCGAGTTGAGCATGAATACTTATGGAATGTTTTGGTCGCTTTTGGTTTTAGTGAAAAATTCATTAGTATGATCAGAGTTATGTACTGTGACGTGGAGAGTATCTTGAAGATAAATGGTGGGTTAAGCGCTCCTTTTAAAGTTAAAAGGGGTGTGAGGCAGGGGTGTTCCTTATCCGGAATGCTTTATTCCCTTGCAATAGAGCCACTTTTAAGTAAACTGAGATCACGTTTAAACGGTATTTCCATACCGGGTTGTATCAACCCCCTCCGTCTGTCAGCTTACGCTGATGACGTTGTTTTATTGATAAGTGATGAAGCTGATATTAAGACACTTGAAAAGGTACTTAATGACTTTGGGGTTGTTTCATCAGCCAAAATTAATTGGTCGAAGAGCGAGGCTTTATTGCTCGGCCAATGGTTGGCCAAGGGAGTCCCTAGTCTCCCAGGTGGTCTGCAGTGGAAAAAGGATGGGTTCAAATATCTGGGCATTTTTTTAGGTAACAACACAGTAGTGCAAAGGAATTGGGAAGGTGCACTTGAGAAAGTTAAAGGACGTCTTGATAAGTGGAAGTGGCTGCTTCCAAAAATGTCCTATAGGGGACGTACACTCGTAATTAACAATTTGGTTGCATCATGTTTTTGGCATAGGCTGGCCTGTGTGGACCCCCCACCAGACCTTTTGGGTAAAATGCAATCTTTGTTGGTCAATTTTTTTTGGGATCATTTACACTGGGTCCCTCAAGCAGTTTTGTTTCTGTCAAAAGACGAAGGCGGTCATGGCCTTATGCAGATGCAAAGCAGGACTGCAGCCTTTCGGATGCAGTTTATAAAGAGACTTCTGAGTGGGTCTTCAGATGTGGCTTGGCGGTCTGTAAGCTGCAGTATTTTAAAAACTTGTGGTGGATTAGGACTAGATAAGTCCCTTTTCCTGATGACCCCCCATTTATTGGATACCTCAAAATTACCCCCTTTTTATAGAAGCTTGTTTAAAATCTGGGATTTGTTTATTGTACAGAGGAATGGACCAGTTACCTCTCTCCATTGGTTATTGCAAGAGCCATTGGTCTTTGGAGCACGGTTGGATGTTACTTCTTATGGTTTTCATGCCCTCACGAGAATTCTTCTCAACTCAAAGACAGTGACTTTAAGAAATGTTTTTGATCTGGCTGGACCTAGTCTTGTAGATGCAAAGAAGGTGGCAGACCATTTTGGGGTAAGGTCTGTTCGTGCAACTGCCCAATTTTTGGATAAATGGCGGGCTGTTCTAACAGTAGATGATTTTAAGTTGTTGGGAGAGTATTGTGCAGAGGCAATAAGACCGAATGAGAACGACAGTTTTCCAGATTTGATCCTCTCACCCAATCTGGATGGGAGCACAGGTCCGTACTTAAACCCTGAGAGTCCAATGATAATGGTTTTAAGTAGTGTCAGTGGGAAACAGTTGTATCAGGCCTGTGTGAAAGTTTTTAATAAAAAAGTTTTAAATGACAGAGTTGACACACCTTGGCGCACAGTTCTTGGACTGGGTCAAGATATAAGACCAGAATGGAGATCACTGTATAAACCACCTTTAGACAAAAGGGTGGGTGACTTACAGTGGAGGATTCTGCACGGGGCTATAGCAGTAAATGCTTTTATTTCAGTGTTAAACCAGGAGGTTGATCAGGAATGTCCTTTTTGTACTCAAAGAGAGACTATCTACCATGCTTTCTTGCAATGCATAAGACTGAAGCCTTTGTTTGTTGTTTTACAGAATTTATTTGATTGTTTT
>NC_137915.1:9113653-9118653 GCF_963457725.1 Sprattus sprattus | reverse complement strand
ACCCACACACACACACACACACACACACACACACACATACACACACACACACACACACACACACACACACACACACACACACACACCCTCCCCATAGCTGGTTGAAGTCTCACACTGTTTAGAGATCCCCTTGCCAGATGACCAGTTAGGTGCTGGGAAATTAAAATTGCCCCCAATCCAGCCTGTGGCAGTGAACAAAAGTGGAATAGCCCTCCTTCCCCCCTCTTTCATTCACACTCTTTCTTTGTGTGTCTCTCGCTCTTTCTGTGTCTGCTTCTCCCCATTCTCTTCCACCCCTTCTGTACAGTGCTTCTGCCTCTTATGTTCCTGTTATCTTCTCTTGTTTATTGCGTGTCTTCTCTCTCAATTTTTCAGTCTTTTCCTAAAACTACCTCTGCCTTTCCCCTTTTCCCATATTTTCCTCTCTATGTGTGCCTCTCTCTTTCTTTCTTTCTTTCTTTCTTTCTTTCTTTCTTGAGCTCTCTCTCTCTATTTTTGCCCCTTTTCTCTTTCAATTCATGCCCCCCTCTTTCTGTCCCTTTCTGTCACTCTCAACCATTCCCTTCCCTGCTCTCTCCCCTCCTTCCTCCTCCCTCCCTCTCTCTTCTCTCTCTCTCTCTCTCTCTCTCTTCCTCTCTCTCTCTCTCTCTCTCTTTCCCCCTGTCTCTCTCCTGCATGCCCAGTCTTTGGTAGCTCTCATAATCAGGCGAGTGAATTCCAAGCTGCCACCCGTAGCCCCGCGCCAGCTTCTGCCCCGGCTCCAGCTCTCAGCCGCCGAGTGCCGTCTCCAACACTAATCCATGAGGATGGAACTATTTAGCCGAGGCGGCGGGCGGCCCGGTGACGCCCCCCCCCCCCTACCCCCCCACTCTCCCCCCCATCAATCTCCTCACACATCCCTTCAACAGCAGCACTACCCACACCCTTCCCACAGACACACATCGCCTCACTTCCCACCTGGCAGATTAAACACTGACAAATTACATTTGTTAAGAATACAAACAGCTCGTTTCTCCGCCGCGTCTTCCCCCCCCTGTGCCTCGGCCGCTATGTTTCTTCACCTCGGCTAATAAAGCCGCACGCACTGCCAGGAGAATTTACTTTCTGAGATTCTCTCTCCATTTTCTTTCTATTGTTTTTGGCTAGCATTCTCTTCTTTTTCTTTGCTTTTTTTTCTCTTTCGGTTTGTGTGTTTGTGTGTGTGTGTGTGTGTGTGTGTGTGTGTGTGTCTGCGTGTGTGTGTGTGAGAGAGAGAGTCAGTGTACACCAGAACCTGGTGGGGATTCTGTTGTATAGTGTTTGTCAGTCACAAATGAATATTTTAGTGTGTTTGAGATGTTGTGTTTAGCGTTTGTCACTGTTGCAGTAAGATGTTTAAAGAGGCGGTGAAATCTTTTTGTCATGCGTTGCATTGTGTTTTATGGGAGACGGGGGTGTGGGGGGGGGGGGGGGGGGGGGGGGGGGGGGGGGGGGATTCTCAAGCATGAAAAATGTTCTTGGGGAAATGCAGAAATGGATTCCAGATGTTTTGATGTGGCACAAATGTATTTTTTATGCCCCTCTGCCTTGATGACAAAAATGTATGCAAATAATTGTGCTGCATGGGGGGGATGCTTTTTCCCCCCTCTTTCCCCCTCGTCTCATGAATATTCAGATGGATCATGTGGCTTTTGTTTTCAGTGGGGAGAAGGTGGCAGAACAGAGGGAGGTCGCCATCCATTGCATGTCTTGCAAGTCTTTAGAGGTAGGGCGCGTCGGGGGCACTATGCCCGCCCCTGTCAGGGCTGAATGAGGAAGGTCAAGTTTCCATTTGTCAGATCAGTGACGACTGAGAGATCATCTCCCCCCCCCCCCCCCCCCCCCCCCCCCCCCCCCCCCCCCCCCATCCTTGATTTACCCCATATGCATGTCATGGAGCAGTGTGTCAGGGGATACTTCACTCAACCTCACAGTCACACTGAATAATGATCACATTTCTAACATCTCTACCGTCAACCCAATCTGCTGGCGGTGGTCTCTGTGTGTGTGTGTGTGTGTGTGTGTGTGTGTGTGTGTGTGCGTGTGTGTGTGTTTGTGTGTGAGTGTGAGTGTGTGTGTGTGTGTGTGTGTGTGTTCATATGTTAGGAAACCATTTGGAAGAATGTTCAGTTATTCTGTAACCAGTGGGATGTTATTTCTCTATATGTGCATTATACAGTGTATGGGATTACTATTCAGAATGAGGAAAAGACACAAAAACCTTTTCTTGTTCAAAGATGTTGAACACTGGCTAACCTCATGCTGAGTTTTTGTTCATTAATACACTAAACTTAATTAAAATAATGTATGAGCATAAAATTAAACAGATGTAAAGATGACTGAAGATGGGTTTTCACAATGTATCTGTCTTACACTTGAAAATGACTTGCTTATTCGATAAGGTACAAAAGACTTTGAGTGGTATGTATATTTCACTATATGTACATTATACAGTGTATGGTATGACTATTCAGAATGAAGAAAAGACACAAAAACCTTTTCTTGTTCAAAGATGTTGAACACTGGCTTACCTCATGCTGAGTTTTTGTTCATTAATACACTTAACTTAATTAAAATAATGTAAGAGCATAAAATTAAACAGATGCAAAGATGAGTGAAGATCGGTTTTCACAATGTATCTGTCTTACACTTGAAATGACTTGCTAATTTGATAAGGTACAAAAGACTTTGAGTGGTATGTAGGCAGGTTCACTGACTGGTACAATTATTGTCTGAAGAACATCCACCCTAAATTCAAAGCAACCCACTTCTTCAGTGACTTCAGATGCTTCCATATCCGTATCACATATTACGCTCCGCTACGCGTTGGGCCTAACAACACCCTCGAACAGTACATTATTGACGATAAAGTACTGCCTCTCGAACCTTATTGCTTAAATGAAACACCTCCAGCCTCTCTGCTCAGAGTCCTTGATACCCATGGTCTGTGTTTATTCCACATCCTACACACATGACAGAGGATAGTTTCTCTCAGAGAGGGCATAATCCTGGACTAGGGTACTAGTTGGTACTAGTTCAGTTGTGTCTAGCTGTAAGGATAGGATATTTACACTGAAATCAGGCAAAGGCAACTGCTGTCAGAAAAATGACTACAGTAAAACAATGAACATTCAAGTCAGCATCAGCAGACTCTTTTCGATAGAAAAAAGATATATAATGAGCACTAAAATATATATTTTTTCCTTTCAAAGTGGAATTATTAACATTTGTAAGTTGGACCTCACACAATCAAACCACACAGCCACAGACAGCAATGGACACAAATACATCAGCAAGCCCTTCCAATTGTATGTGGCAGCAGGCCAGAGGCTCTGTGTAGGTTAACAACAGAGCAGATGAGAGTAGCCATTTTCTTGTGTCCATTTCCTGATTTGTACAAGTCAACAGATTTTTGCCTTATTAGTGGAATGTTCTTGAATACGTTCCCATGGTGATGGATGACTAAGGGATTTAGGCCCCTGTGCCATTTCTTAAAACCTTGGGTAGACTGAAAGTCATTGACGACCTTTTAAAATGTCCTAACACTAAATATGCGTTTGGTCATACTCAATTTATAATTCCTTAATTCAAATTGATGAAGTGAATTTTCTATAAACTTTTCCAATCATCTTTAGCGAGGGTGCCAATAATTCTGGAGGGCACTGTGTCTGCTGCACATGCTGTTTGTTTTAGACCTCCCTTCCTTCTTTCCTCTGGCTGTAATCCGACTGCAGGCTCTGGCCACAGTGCCCAGAGAGAGAGAGAGAGAGAGAGAGAGAGAGAGAGAGAGAGAGAGAGAGAGAGAGAGAGAGAGAGAGAGAGAGAGAGGTCACTGGCAGAGGGGGCCTCCCTCTACCCACCTGTGTCCACTGATTATTCACACATCAGAGCAGCCCCGGGCTCTTAACATCTCTCTCTCTCTCTCTCTCTCGTTCTCTCTCATACACACACACACACGCACACGCACACACACACACACACACACACACACACACACACACACACTGAAAAAAAGGGAGAAGAGGGGTTGTTGAATTTGTATGTTTCTATTAAGTATATAAAACATGACAGATTTATGTTCCGTCACTAAACATGTAAAAATCATGTTAAACTAATGTATTCTTGGGGGATGTACAGTCTTTGAGATTAAGTCATGTTTAGAAGACATGAAATAGTTATGTTTGGTTTGAATCTCCGATTCTCCGCCCATTTTTAAACTGCCAACTGCCATCTTTCCGTTTGCCTCTGGTGCTGGATTGAAGAGTTGATGTGCTCAATGTGAGGATTTGAAGACTTGTTTAAAAGGTAGGTAAAATGGATACATTTCCTGAAATTGCACAGAGTTAGAGGGAATCAATTTAGATCGGTTGCTTCAGTAGCTAATATCGATAATAGGTTAAGCTCGTGGTAATAGGCAGGCCAGCTAAAGTTCACCAATGTTACCTTTGCTAACTAATGATAACGTTGGCATCATTGCCAAAGAGCATATCATGTTATGTGTCTTATGAAATAAATGCACTTCACTTCATTTGTCTAAATTATATGTGCTTGTATGTATCGTGTCAATTTACTGAAAACACGCTTGGAGAGTTGTACTCTGAAGTTAGCTCATGTTAATTAGCCTTTTTGCAAGAAGGTAGTGCTGGCTTGTTTTGCTAAGTCAAGTTCGTTGCCGTTATTCACTGTGGCTAGCCTAATGCAGGTGAATTGCCAGTTAAAATTCATGTCGGACAGATAGGTATTGAGATGTGTGCATTCAACATGTGTTTTACACCATGAAAATCTAGCGCACATTTCGACTGTTTAAAGTTTAAGTCCAGTGAAAATTGAACCCAGGGTCTGTTCCATTGCTTGTCTGATACATACATCCTGTATCGAAGTTTTTCTTGTATCAGTCCTTCATGAATATTCTATCTCAGTTTAGGATCAGGGAGAAGATGGATACCCCTCTTCCTGCATTGGCCTGCTCCAGTTTCAGCTCT
>NC_137915.1:8956153-9108653 GCF_963457725.1 Sprattus sprattus | reverse complement strand
TATTCTCTCTCTCAATCTCTCCACCTTTCTCTCTCTCTCTCTCCATCTCTCTCTCTCTCTCCCTCTCTCTTTCTTTCTCCTCAGTGCTCACACACTTTTCTCCCAGGCCCCTGCAGCTACAGCCTGACATGAATAAATGTCTGTGCGCAGTGGCGTTTACAAACACGAACACGGGCCTGGGTGGAGGACATATCCCACAATCCCACAGGTACCCAGGCGGTCTCCTGCAGGGGGCTATGTGTGTTTGAGTAGGGGAGGTGGGGTGGGGTGGGATGGGATGGGGTAGGGTGGGGATGCGCAATGCTGTAGGTTTACACTGCTGTGGGATTCTGGCCTGGGATACACCCTGGGATACACAGCAGGCACGGATACAGTGTCAGTGTTCTAGAAGGTATCAGTAGCCCATGAATTGCCAAAAGACAGAGAGAAACTGAAGTTGGATTTGTGTGTGTGTGTGTTTGAGGGAGCAAGATTATTATCTGACACTAAAACTAAGGCAAAAACTACTGGTTTTGAGACTTTTCGTGGAAAAAGAGAAATGCAAAACTAAACTAATAACGATTGCTAAAAGAAAACCAAATATAAATACAATAGGAAAAGACAAAACATTTTCAAGACAGCTGACATCTTATCCATTCAAGGCGGTGTCACTCTCCAAAAATGATGTGTAGCTATAGCCAACAAACTTAAGATGGTGATATAGCTTGTCAGGACCTTCACTCCTGTATGGGACTATTTCAAGCCTTACAGGGAAATTGTGACAAGTAAATGCATGTTGATTTCAGGTAACAGCATGGGAAAATGGGAAAAATCCCTCAAATCTTAATGATCACCTTCAAATTCGACCATCCATCGACTGGAATACACATTATCCATGGAAAAGAATGTAGCAAGGCAGAGCAGGAGTGATAAACAAAGCATCTTTAAGGGTTTGTGGTTAACTATAGCCTACTGGTGGGGTTGGCCGTGGTCATGTCACATTGTTCGCCTGTTGTAAATTGTGTAAAAACTCAATTAAAACTAATGAAACCACTAGAGAAACTAACTCAAACTAAATTGACATTCAAATTAAATTCACATAACATATTATCAGAATAAAAACTATAATCACCTTGTGAGGGAGAGACAGAGGGTGTGAGAGAGAAACAGATGAAACTACACTGAAAATAGAACAACTAGATTGTTGACGAAGGCACATGTTCAAGATAAAAAAGGAAAAGAAAAACAAAGTCATTACTGCCTTTGATCGTGAACGAGAACGCAAAAAGTTCCACAAAACATTGACTTGAGACATGCAGCTCCAAAACAGGGATAATATTTAAAATAGGACTAATTTCAGCTAATATTAAAATTGACAGAATGGTTAGCACAATGCCCACAAGGTGTTTTCGAATCATACCGAAGAGGAGTGTGTAGGCCTGCCGGTAATCATGTCTCCGTGCCGCCGATGCGTTGACAGCAAGTGTTATTTAAAGTACAATTATTCATAATTCTGAACCTAATCTGTCTTTCCACTTTCATTAACTTGTTTTATATTTAAAGAACTAGCGATAAGCATTGATGAGGGCTTCTCCCACGCATGTTACTGTGTCACCTTTTGTTTTTAATGAGGCAACAGCGCACTCTGGTGTTCAAAGATAAGTCTTGCAGATATTAAATCGTTTGGATGTCTGATGAACCGTATCCATATCTACAGCGTGATATTTAGGCTACACCGATAATTATTTGAAGAAGCCGCTCTGGATTCCAATCCTGAAATGTATTTTGTGCGTTCATTTCTGATTCTGGTTTTTGTGATACATTCCAATTCAGCTGCCTATGTCATAAAAGGTAGGCTAATCACACAAACACTGGTTTCACTTAATAGGCCTGGTGTGAGTAGCCTAGTTGCAAATTAAGTAAAATACAGGCATACGATCCTTTTCTGTTCAACTGTTTTATTGAGGTACATTTCTCAATAGTGTTCCAATAATGGTATGGAATGGAATAAACAGATCATCAGTGATATCAGATATTAGTGGTGAGAAATGTTGCACTTTTGTCAGTTACAAGTAGGCTAATACATATTTGCTATATCTTTTGTATTTAAGACTAAAATGCTATGCTGCCAAAATCCTGTTGACATCTAGTCTGAAGTTTCGCTTTTTAAGTATAAATGGTTTCAACAAAGAAAATCCCTTAACACTGCAAGCTTGAGGTCTCTTCAGACACACACACACACACGCACGCGCGCACACACACTCACGTTTTAATACCAATACCATGCTTATTTGTCACGTAAAACCAACTACTCTGGTTTAATTATGGAGAGCCTGTGTACTTCTGATATATTATTCACGAGTGCGTGAGCGGGAATGCTAATGAGATAATGTGTTCTTGCTGTTATTGCAATTAAGAGTCCGCGCTCAATAATGGAAAATGGCGAACTAATGCCAGGCTAATTGAACCAGGTGGTTCTGTCAGTCAGTGTGGGGAACAGAAGGTCATTAACCCCTTATGACCTAAGGCCCCCCCCTTTTAATAACTATTCTAAAACATCTAAAACAGGTATTGTTTGAACACAGCCTAAAGCCTAAGGTTTTCTGAACAACTTGACAGAGCGTTAACTAAAAACTCTCATTCTCAGCCTCAGTAGCAGGTAGAAACATGAAATAAAACACATTTGAAATCAAACATTGTGATTAACATTTTTTTAAATCGATAAACAAAAACATGACAAAAATGAATACATCTGTGGCACTGTAAGAAATGCGGCACCGCAAGAACATAAGTGTTAAAAAAAAACACTGTGGCACTTTTATAAAAAGTCATCAAGTCATCATCTACTGTAAGTGAGGATGTCAACAGATGTGCTTGCCAAAGCACTTGATGTGTACAGCCTCGGTGCACTGTCTGCAGCCATAGACAGTGGCAGTGACTCGAGCATCAGTGCCACTCCTTGACAGCGCACTCTGCCTGCAGGTCCTTCTCTTCTGAGAGTATCTCTCAGTCACTGTTGGTTGAGGAGCACTCCTTGCTGTCACTGGGGTAACACGTTCCTGTGTCAGCTCCTCATCCACTGACCCTTAGCTGCTGGGTCGGCAGTCACATCATAATCTGGGTCTGAAATGTAATCTTCTAACTCATTGTTCTTCTTAAAGTAACTGCTGTAGCCTAATCTGCATCAACGTTTCTCCCTTTGCCCAGGTTCGCATCCATTGTCACTGTTTGAACCGCAACTTTAGAAACTTTTAAGCAATCCGTTGTTTAAAACATTGCTCCCAGCTCTGAAGGGAGAAGCAAACTGGTGTCACAAATGGTCTTAATGGGTTAACACTAGCAAGGTATTAGAGCAAATGCAAGGGTAAGCAGCACATCTCTGCAGAGAAAGTCTGACGTATTTGACTGTTTTATTTATTTTTCCAATGATTATTGTTAAGGCAAGGAGTAATATTATGTTCACAGTTTTGCTTCACTTCTGCAAATATTTACCTTGGGTGACATGTATCATATTTCCCAGGTTTTCATTTTTTTCCCTAAACAAATAGCACTAATGTGGGTCAAGTAGTTCATGATGAGGCTATTGCTGAAGAGGCCATGTATTCAGCCTACTGTAGCTCCAAAGACTACGCATTTCCAGAGAAGTCTCCTTATCATAAGCATTTGCATGCAACCCAGGGTGCACATTTAGACTTAGTCCGACCAAAATGTAAGCATTTAAACGCCATGGTAGGATAGCTATAATCTGCCCGAAATGTAATCATGTAAACACCGCGGTAGGATAGGTATGATCTGGCACACCAAGCATGGCCTGGCTAAAGCATAGTGGCCAGAATCACAGTGGAAATGGATATGTACACACGCGGTCGACTACTCGCTGTCCAAAAGTTTTCCTTTCCAGCAACACAGAAGTGAATTTGGATGTTTGAATGTGTGTAAATAGAATAGTACTTCTTCGAGTCTGGTAAACATGGTTGGTTTGGTTTTGTACCGTTGGTGAACTAAGACCTTAAGACCACACAGACCACAGTGTCCACATGTTGTTGTTGTTGTTGTTGATTTTACTTATTTATTTGTTTGTTTGTTTGTCTTTTCCAACTTAGAGACTCACCCATGGCCTTAGAGATGCTTGTTTGAGGGAACGTTAGGACATAAACAGAGACCAGCCAACAACAACAACTGGACCTGTTTGACTGAACTGTAACATGGAACATTGATGAGCTGGTACTGAAGATGGACAGGGGGAGTAGACATGGGTCTCTTTTTAACAATACACATTCAAATGTATGCTGCTTTGCTGAACCATGGCACTGAGTGCCTGTCTTAAGGCAGATGCTTAGCTGGATAATGCCAACCTCTTGGCATTAAGTCTACTGCATACCAAGCATTTCTCAGACCACCACCAGATCTCAGCATTCTGCGGGACATCCATGTAGGCTGTCCGATGCACTTTGTGGACGAGATTACTATGATTTTCACTCCCCTTAGCCATACCATGCTACTTGTAGGTGGCCTGTGGTTATAATGACAGTCATGGAAACGACTCCTTTTTATATTTGAAATTACCATGATCTGCAGGCATATAGTGTTGCATCAGTGGTGTATAATGTGCTTGGAGTTAGTATGAGAGCCAGAGAGAGGGGAGGATGGAGGGAGGGAGGCAAGTGAGAGAAAGGCACAGGACTGTTCCGACACTCAAGCATCAATCTATCCATCTGTTCATTTCCACGGGGAACCAGCCATATAGGATCTCTCAACCACCACGGATCATATATCACAGTCGTGCGTGTGTTTGTGTGTGTGCATGTGTGTGTATGTGTCTCGTGTGATTGTGTCAATCCAGGCCAAATCTGGCCTAAAGGCGCAGGTCAGGAGAGGGCTTTCCCTGACTAATAAGGTGCGGCCTGGTAGGTCAGCCTCCGGTAATTGGATCACTGATAATCATCACACCCCATTCTGACACAAGGGCCCCCTGAAAGAAATTGATGGCCTGGCCCTTGTTACATTGGGATGTGTGTAATTAACTACGGCATATTTCAGGTATCTCTAAAGATATGGTTTCTCTTTTGTTATTAATTCATGATAGGAATGAATTCCCCCCCTAAAATAGTTACAACTAGATTGATGCCCCTATACTGCAACACGTTGAAATTACGGCATTTCATTGTATTTAAGCACCCTTAATCTATAATTGTGAAGTACCCCATTTATTTATTTTACCAGAGCGCAGTATGCAACCTAACGAAAGTCAGCTTAGCTCATTTAACAAAGTGAACCTGACAAGATACAACAGTCCTTTTGAAAACATGTCATGCCATTAGACATGTCATGTAACACCACCCTGACTACAACAATATAGTAATACAGTAGTAATAGTAAAAGGATATAGTGTAAAAATCAGCACATGATTATTACGGTGTCACAACCGTAAGTGACAACCAAAAGAAGTATTGCGTGTGCTGACAATTTGAATTTCTTCACCCAAAGAGAGCGTATGAATGGAACTCAGTTCAACTCCATTTTGGTCAAAATTGGTTGCCTGCCCAGAGGACGCTTTGTATACTCGGCCGGTCTCAGATGGCGACTCGATGAGCTGGTGTGTGTGACTGCACAGCCGAGACGGACTCCAACACGGGCCAGCTCTCCTGTCTGAATGCAAGCTCCCATAATCACCTCATTTCAATCGGGTCAGGTGGGGGCCACACCACACACACACCATACCCTCTCGAGAAAATCTGATTGTTGACACGCGATGCCCGTCTACACTCCGATTACCCACCGACGTTGGATGCCCGAGCCCCCCCGTGCGGAGGACTGGAGCAGGCTGGAGCAGCTGGCATGGCTGGATCTCTTACATCTCGGTCCTGTGAGCCCTTAATTGCTTCTGAGACTAATCCAGGAAATAATTAGTGTATGCAAGGCAAGTGCTTTCCAGTTCAACAGCAACAATGGGGGTAACAATGATGCGAGAGGATGTCTGTGCACAAATATCTCATCATAACTAATTCAGGGACCCTATGCTGGGGTCATCAAGCTAACGAGTCATTGCCCCGATAAGAAGAAGCTGGAGTATGTGTGTGTGGTGTGATGCTGATTGTTATTACTCGATTTGGGTGTATTTCCTTTACATTGGAGACTATGCAAACACACAGGCACACACAGACACAGGCACACACAGACACACACATAGACACAGACACAGACACAGGCACACACACACACACACAGGCACACACAGGCACACACACACACACACACACACACACACACACACACACACACACACACACTCACACACATTTGGCCCCTGTCTGCTCAATCTTGCTCCTGATGGGGCATCAGTGAAAAGGATTCAAATGAGATTAGTGTGATTTTGTGAGACACAGAAAGAGTGGGCTCCAGTATCGATCTGCCTTAGGAGGGGGGTGATGGGGTGATCATTGGAATGGTGATTATGCACAAGCTTATATCCCCTTGCACTTATCAGTGTTGCATTTTCATCAGATCTCATTAAAACACACACACACACACACACACACACACACACACACACACACATGTGTGTGTTCAAACGTGAGCTTTCCTATCGTAATGTTTGCAACAGGACTACATGCGAGTCCTTATTGCCCACAGTAGACTGATAAGCCTGATGCAGAAATCCAGACTGGTTTTATTAGGCTCCATTGTTGATGGAATGAATCCCTTATATATTTGGCTCTGCCTTTGTCTACTCTCTCTCTCTCTATCTCTCTCTGTCTGTCTATCTCTTTCTCTCCATCTCTCTCTTTCTCTCTATCTTTCTATCTCTGTCTGTCTGTCTCTCTCTCTCACACACACACACACACACACACACACACACACACACACACACACACACACACACACACACACACACACACACACACACACACACACACACACACACACACACACTCAAATGCACTGACCCACAAAAACAAGCGGACACAGAAACACAGTCTCATGCAAACATACAAACACCACTTCAAGACAAGCTAACAGTGTGATGTCCAAGGTGCCGTAGCTGAAATATTCAAACGCCCTCCAGCAATTTAGAGAAAGCATAAATTAACTAAGAGGAGGGAATAAGGCTCTTTTGCTACTGTCAGAGCAATGGTGGGCTGCTTCACTGAAGGGGAGGTCATAAGTGCTGAGGGGCAGTTGGATAGGGCCTAACCTCTGGTGAGTAAACATGTCTGATAAGAAAATAAATACTGTAGTAACCTGGCCAAAGACACGGACCACGAAGAATAATATAGCGATTTGTAGCTTTATATGTAATAGCAGAGGTAGCAATACAGAGTATACTCAGGTACTTTACTCGTGCACACAGAATCAGTGCTAAACTGGGGTTAATTTATACTAGAGCTCCACCTAGTGGTATAACAAAAGACTGATATCGTAAACATTACTACAAATACCTTAGACCATTTCTAGTGTCATCAACAAGGTCTTCTCTACTGCTCGTTATATTATGAGTGCCCTATGAATATACATAGGCAGTACACTGATTCATAGTCTGTTCATGCCCTGGACCAAAAGGGAAAAAAAGTTATATTTGTGTAAATTATAAATCCAGCTCCAGTCAGGACAAATCAGATAGAGACCAAATACTGAGGCAGACCTGTATTTGGGACAAGACAGCATTCTGTCTGGAAGAGTGAGAGATGGATTTCATCTGACAATGTTAGCTAACATGGCATCTTAGATTGTCTACTGCTCAGGTAGTGTGAAAGTAGGTACAGTCTTAGTTTGTAAATAATGAGGGCCAAACATTTAGGCTTCTAAAATAGGTTTTGGTTTTTAAATGACCACGGTGTACTATACGCAGAAGTCATCATCAGTCATCACAAGTGAAGTATTTTTGTATGATATTTAATGCAGTTTGACTACGAACCACATCCATTTTTTACAGCTGCCATTCGTTAAAAAAAAATCTTCAGTCTGCGTTTAGTTTTTTCTCCCTGGCATCCTCCAGTAGTTCAGCACCATATCGCCCCTGCCTCAAAAGACAGGCTTTTGTCTGCAGTCCTCAGGTGCTAGTTGTATGCCGTTTGTTCCCTGTCTCCTCTGGTATAGCTGAACACAGGCCTGTCAGGCTTCATGCCGAACCCGCTGTCAGTCTGCCTATCAGAGAGAGCCTGGGCCCAGGCTGCCTCCTCACCAGCACACACAGCTCAGTCAGGGCTCGGCACTCGAGGGCATCCAACCAAGCCGCCGTGCTGGAGGAGAGCCGTCCGACTGCGCTCAGCTGGGCTCTGGGTCTGTACTGTCCTTAAGAAGTATACCGCATTCCATTTTAAGCGTTTTTACCCCAAAAAAATCTTTCTTTAAATAACTCCATTTCTGTCATTTCTATTGTGTTAATGTGAATCTGATTAGACTTGTGTTCTAAGTGCATTATGAGTAATGCTACAAACTATGTATTATGTACCAAGAGGATGTCTTATCCAAAGGCCATATATTCAGCATGATTATCACATTAAATGTGCGAGAGAGGTAACATGCGTGTGAAAAGATAATTTTCAAACTGTCGCCATAGTCACCATAAAAATGTCTGATGAGCAACATATGGGGTTATTGAAGACCTTTCCCACATGGAGAGTAAGATCTCTTAGCCGTCCAAGAGTTGGTTAAGCAGCGCTATATGCACACAATGGTGATTTGTGTGTCTGATAATGACGCCAATTTGTGTCTTCATTAGGTGGAGTTATAGAGGCACCCCTGACGCACCTTCTCCGCCTACGCTCCCTCCGCTGCGCACGTCATTCCCATCGCTCTCAGGTCCGTTTAGGTGAGCCCAAGACGACGGGACCGCGGGCTTCACTTCCTTCTTTAATTCACCCTCCTTGTTTTCTTTCTGTACTTTTCTCTGGATTACTCTGTCATGTCTCTGTGTGTTCTGTGAGAGGTACTCCTGGGAGATCTCTCCTCCCCGTGGGCTCCCCACTCTCCACATCTAACGGCACTTAACAGCTTCCTCCAGAGATTTGGAAGAAACTGGGGGCCCTCCATTGAGTTAATGGTAGTTTTATCACGGTAATTTTAGCTCATTATTTACAAAGCAGTCGCACCAAGCACAATTAGCCTTTTCCATTTGCTACATGTTTTTCCTTTGTAGACGTGTAGTCCGTGAGAGAAAGGAATTGATCTAATTCAGATAGGGGCTTGAATCAGGAAGCTAATGAAAGGTGCTAGTGTACTGAAGAAGGGGAGAGAAGCCCTACCAACCACTACCACCATAATCTTTGCACACTACAGAGCTCAAACTAGACAGAACAGAAGGTAATTGCTTCGTAATCTGATGATTAGTATGACTACCTAATTATGTAGATGGAGCAACTATGTAGAGCTTACGCATGACTTCTAAAAATAGATTTTCCTTATGAGCACCTCCTTCTCTCCTCTTATGGTTGTGATTTATTATTTGTTCACTGTAACGGGAGAAGGAGAGGATGAGGAAAAGGCCAAGCATTTGCAATTACCAGTTTAAAGATGCTATCACTTTTGCAATTTGCCATAACGATCATATTTCAACATGAGACAGGACAGGCATGTCACCACCGAAGGCTGTTGATATTAACCTGAGAGAAAATTGAAACCCGTCCATTTTTCCATTAGCTCTGTTTTGGACTCTGGATGAGATCAATACAACCATAAAGCACGGGCTAACATTCAAATGAGCCCATCCACACAAGCTCCGTCAGGAATACCGATTAGTCAGTATGTGTTGTGTGCAGGAAAAATTTGCACCGAAACACGCATGCAAACATGAATACGACTCCTCTGAAACACATGATAAAACTGTACCAACGTGCAGACAAAGAGCCTTTATCGTACTGGGCACAGCACAGCATTCTTTGGTATGTTAATGAGAAGGTACAGTTGGGACTACAAGAGGTAAAGAGGTGGGTGTGTGAGTGGGTGGGTGGATGTAGTGGTGGTTGTGTGGGGGGTGGGAGGGAGTTGAAGAATCATCATGTTGGACAGAAATGCCACAGGCTGCTTGTGTATCTGTTCTGCGCTGGAGTTATCTGACTCTGTGCCAAGCAGCTGCCCTGGTGGAAATGTAACATGCACATAATTCATTCAGCGCGCGCATTTCAGAGGCGATGAAAGCCCATGTGCAGTGGCATAACGGTGATAGGAGAGAGTGAAGAGAGAGCAGGGGGGGGGAGGAGAATGAAAGAGATGCATGGAGAAAGAAGGGAGAGGTGGAGAGAGAGAGAGAGAAGGAAAGAGATGTGGAGAGGGAAAGGTAAACTAAATAAATTGGGGAAAGAGAGAAGGTGACTATGAAGAAAGGTAAAACGAGTGGAAAGGAATGAAGGGAAACCTAAGAGAGCGCCAGAGAGGTGTGTGTGTGTGTGTGTGGGGGGGTACAGGTTCTAAGTCAGGGCAGCATCATGGTTACACAGGGGACTGAAGTTAAAAAACCCTTCTTTTGGAGCACAAAAACTGTGTACACACGCACACACACTGGTGGCTTAGTTTAATCTGGCTGTGATTGCAGTTCACTTTCCCACACCCACTCACTCATCTGTGGCAGAAGCAACGGTTCTTTTTCTGTTTTCTTTTTGGGTGTGTATGTGTCTCTGTGTGTATGTGTCTGTGTGTTTGTTAGTGTGTGTGTGTGAGGGGGGGGGGGGGGGGGGGTTGTTTTCCCCCTCTCCCTGATTTGTCCAAATGCCTGAAGTTCATCCTGTCTCCGAAGCCTCTACCCCTCATCACTCTTATGAAACTCAAAGCCCTCCTGGCACTAATATTGTGTATTCTCTTCCACCTTCCCTCTTGTCCAATAGTGCAGGGGGATGGCTGTTGTGTAAACAATCCAAATGAAACTCAGCCCGGTCGTCTTAGCTCCAGGAGAGGGAAGCTTCAGCTACCAATATGTCAGTATCCCCCTCAACCCCCTGTCCAAACAAACACACAAACACACACACACACACACACACACACACACACACACACACACACACACACACACGCACACACTTGCACACACGCACATACACACACACACACACACACACACACACACACACACACACACACACACACACACACACACACACACACACACCTTGTGGCAAGACAGGCCAGCTTAAGTAGAGGTTCAGCCACAGTCACAGTCCATCTGTATGGGCACACTTGAAGAAAGACATGGTGCATTCTGTGAATACTGAACACAAATAATGACTGACTGGAGGGACCAGTTAGCCTGGTACAGAGGTGTGAGCATCCCAGTACAATGCACAAGACACCAGGGATAGGGAAACAAAAAAGTTCACTAGGTCCAAGCTTGACATTGTCCCTTAGTACTTGCTTCTAGTCAAAATAAGCCATCGGATAAGCCATCAGAATAATACACAATATTCCTCTGAACAGCATGCCAAATTAAACACAAGTTGCCATGGACAGCAGGAAGACATTATAGACTTCAGTTAGAAGGATGGAACACCTGTAAGATGATATCCAAGCATACAACGCCATCTAGCGGCGGGCACATAAGAACAGGCATCAGTGAAAAGCCTTACACATTATGGTGCAAGGAAAGAAGGCAATTGCGTTTAGTAATGACCTCAGCAAAACATCAAAATTCAGTTGTTTTTGTAATTTATGTCGATTAATTTTCTGCGGAACCCCCAAGAGGACCGTTGTTGAATCCCCTCGCAATACTTGCATAACATCGCAAATTATTCGCGTCACGTAGCAAAAATGTTGTGTACTCGATATACCACAAAAGTATATTCATGATAGTGAATTTTTCTATACGTATTTTTTGTAAAACTCACCACTGGGCCGATTTCATGAAATTGTCCCTAGTACAAATTTGGGCCCAAAACGATCTAAAAATAAGATAGAAAATCCGGAAGTGTCACTTTAAAGTCAGCGCAATGCACTATGGGTATACTACTGCGTGCATGTTGAGTGGTTGACATTGGGAGACTTATCAGCTAACTGTGGGTCGTTGTAAGGTTGGTCTGCTTTTTTGGTGTGTAGACTTTTAAGCGATCATAGCCTTGTATTGACATTATGAAGACTTCTATTTGCTAAGTGAATTTTTTTCGGGCTGTTTCTTCGCTGTGGTAACGTTGAGAGCTGAGGTCTGTCAGCTAACACTATCTAGCCGCATTAACCTAGCCTTGTTAGCGATTTGTTACACAACTTTTTTTAAAACATGTTTTGTATTGCTATGTGTTGGTCAAGTCAGTAAAGACAATGTTCCAGTTTATGGGACGTTAATACATCGATGTATAGCATCATTGTGAGGTTTACGACGTGCATCGGTCTATCTAAAAGTGACATGGTTGGTGGTTAGCAAGGCAAGTTATCTAGCATAGCTAGCTACTGGCTTATGTCACTGAGATGAAACATTGATGAAGTCCATAGCAACCACTTCTAACCAACAAGCTACCGATAACCTCTGAGAAACAACTTCACACACTTTTTACGTGGGAATAAATCACAATGTTGTAAGATACGGTGGTCATATAAAAGCGCGTTTGTTCTTTTTCTGGAAGGATTCATCTTGATTTCTGCTTTGGTTTAAAGGTTCTTCAATAATGGGCTCGACTATGTCAAATCCCGCGCCTACAGTCAGAGCTGAGGCCGTGATGGTGGCTCCAAATGTCGGGCTGTCCCCTCCACAAGGCTGCCCAATGCACCGAGAGCCCCAACAAAGTGAGTCGTGCTCTGTACGTTTTGTAACGTCAACCTTCACCATTAAACTCTCTGGCATGTTTCACATCCTGTTTCATCTCTTCCATTAGGTGTTCCATCGCCACCGGCCTCTACTCCAGTCTCACCTCCACCTGAATGTCCAATGCACCAACAAGCTGCTCCAGTCTCCCCTCCACCTGAATGTCCAATGCACCAACAAGCTGCTCCTGCCGCATCCGAGGGACCTGTGCACCAGGAGCGGGCATACGAGTTTGTGGAGTGTCCAATGAAAGCAGGCGCTCAAGGATTGGGACCCAAAGGTGACATTGACCCAGCAAATATGGTAAGTGTCAGCAAATAGTCAGCTTCAGCCAAGGGTTGTGGGGCCTGGTAAGAATGAGAGCTGACATGGTCTTAAAGTAAAGGCTTTACTCTGGAAATGATGTGTTAAATAAAACAGGACAAGTGCATTTATCTGTTAATCAGTTTGTTAGCTTTATCTGAACTAGAATGACGTAATACACCTGTCTGCAAGCAGTCTCACTACTTTAGAAGTGTAGACATCCGAGTCTCCGGTATGTTTGAGAGATGTATGACAGAAGGAAACTCAACCTCAGAGCTCGGTAAGAACTGTTTGATTTAATATTAGTAAGATGTATTTAATGATTCTGTCCAGATGCCACCTCCAAATCAAATTCCAGCCCCTGACCAGCCTTTTCCACTGGATATGGCCAGAAAGGAGTCGAAAATCCCCAGATCGGGAACTGATAAAAACTGGGTGTATCCCTCAGAGCAGATGTTCTGGAATGCTATGCTGAGAAAGGGGTATGTGTGATTAGCAACTCATTGTCCATGAATTCTCTCGTTGCCTGCTGCCATCTCAATAGAAGTACAGTAAGATTTCATGAAATGATTTTTTCAATTAAATTGTTATCTTGTGGATGCTAATGTCTGCAGACTATGTTGATTTCACTTAATTAGATTTAGCTTTATTGGTTACAAATTAGTAATCTTACTTTTGTGTTTTGGTCCCTAGCTGGCGCTGGAAGGAAGATGACCTCGCTCCACACGACATGTCGAACATCATCAGCATCCACAACCGAAACAATGAACAGGCCTGGGAAGAAATCCTGAAGTGGGAGGCCCTCCATGCTGAGTGAGTTTGGACAGCGTCTACCACCCATCCATCCATCCATACCCTCCATCTAACTCTCTTTTCCCTGGTTATGTGTTTGCTGGCGTGTGATTGGTCTCTGGTCCTGTTATTGCAGTGAGTGTCCCTGTGGGCCTTCCCTCAAGCGTTTCGGGGGGAAAGCAAAGGAGTTCTCTCCCCGGGCTAGACTACGGCACTGGATGGGGTGAGCATTTGAACATGTCAAGCTTGCATGAACATAATGCAAGCGATCTTTATTCATGCCTCCTGCTAAAAATCGGAATGGAAATTTTGTTTAAAAATTAGTCTCTTTTTGAAAGTGTTTTCCTATGGGCTGTGAAAAACATCCAGTGACTTAATCAATAGTGTAATTGCATACGTTTTGTAAAGCAATCCTTGCTCTCTCCCGGGCTGCAGGTATGAGTTGCCATTTGACAGACATGACTGGATAGTGGACCGCTGTGGGAAGGAGGTACGATATGTGATTGACTACTATGATGGCAATGTGGACAAGAGCACCTACCAGTTCTCCATCCTTGATGTGCGTCCGGCCTACGACTCGCTAGGTGCAGTGTGGGATAGGATGAAGGTGGCTTGGTGGCGCTGGACGTCGTGAAGTGGAACGAGCCGAAACCCCAAACAAACAAGAAAAACTCTTTAACTTACTTGCATTATAGGCGCCGTGACAAAGACATCAGTTTTCTCATCTAAGTTCTAAGACATTCAGCTGAAAGATTTGTAATTTAATGCCACTCTAGGTAAAACAACTTAAGAAACACATCTAAAGTCATTTCTGGCCTTAAAAAGAGCCTGGATGTGTGTCTCCCAGAAAAGAAAAAAAAACATTGCTGAAGTTGGCTCCTACCACACTTGTGACTCCTTGCGTTCTGCACATAATTCTATCTTCCAAGAGAATATCTGTTTGGAATACCTTTGTTGTTCTAGTATGCTATAGTCACACAGACATCTTTTATAACAGTCTGTTGAAGTTATGCCTTACATTTTAGAGCTGTCGTATAATTCAACCCTACAGGAAGAGATGAAATAGATAAGAGTTCTTGCTGTGGTTTGGACTGGGTGACTCTTATCTGGCAGAGTTAATCAAAGTAGAGCTTTGAACCATGCAGTGAGTTTTTGCTGATTGTGAGGTTTGAATGAGAGTGTTTTGATCTTGTCCTAAGGAAGAGGGCCAGGGATTCCCAAAGAAATGTTCAGGAAACCGCACGTGAGATGTCCACTATACTGTACCCACAACGCTGGTGCGGTTAGATTGTGTTGGCGGCAAGGACACGACTCAAAGAAGGGCTTGTGTTCTATGCATAGTAGATGCAAAATGCTGTTGTAAATACTGGTTGCCTGACGAGCTGTTATTACAAACGGAGAAGGAAAAAGAAGAAAAGCAACTCTTCTATGTCTGTATAGCTAATCACACAGGTGGCCTACATCTACAACATGCTGGTGGTTCTGGTTATTTCTCTCCTCTTCAAAAAGGGAATCTGTCTGGTTATCAGTATATCTGTACTTACTTTACATTTCATTTTGCCAGTGTTCCAACATCATCTGCTTGTGCAAAAAAACCTTCAAAATGTCAATGTTACACAATGTTATTTATTATCTGTATTTTTAAAAGTTTAATCTTGTTTAATGCCTCTACCTGTGAAATCAAAATATCATTAATTAACTAATAAAATACAGACTTTTACTGGCTCTCAACCTGGGATCGAGGGTGATTATTTAGGTTAAAGTTGTGGATATGAACATGGGGTTCGGGCACATTTCCACAGTCCATCGAATTTCCCAAGCCTGACTGTTGACCATCATCACCACCCAATGGTCTGGCGGTGAATTACTTTCAGCACCCACAGCCGTCGTAGAAGTGTATAAGGCCTATAAGTAGGTTCAAATCCATCTGAATCAGTCCGCCCGCCCATTTTTTCGAGGACGGAGAAGGATGCAGAAGTGTATTAAGGCCTTTAGTCTTATGTAACCACATCACCACTGCCAGACCTGTTTTGAATGAAAGTGACTTCCTGACCAACATGCAAAAACAACCAACCAACCACAGTCTGTTTCACTTGACCTTCATTTGGTCATGTGAATAGAAAATGGAAATTTTGGAAGTTGGATGGAAAACTGAAAGAGAAAAATGGAAAATGTAAGTTTTCTGAGAGAAGATTGACATTACTCACATCAAGTAAAACATGTCATATTTGCATCAAACAGCCTGGGAGTGGTTTTGTTGTAGGCTGAGACTACACTTCATCAAAACTTCATTGCACCATAAACCACTCTTGTTATTGTTTCGAAGGGATAAACAGTTCCATCCAAATAGGTACTCTCAACACAGAGCTCTAGTTGTCTCAGATGAATAGCAGTGACAATGTTGAAGGATCTGTCACAATATTCCTTGCACCATTAGTGAAATTAGTAACCCTCATACTCAATTTAAAGTTAAATCACTGAGACCACTGTTACCGCTAAACTATATTGAACCTAAAGCTAAAAGTTACTACAGTTTTGTGAGTGGCAATGGGGTGTCAATGTAGACATGGAACTGAGAAATGTGACTTCTGGTGTTATTTATGTGAAAATGAAGAAACCCAACCATGATTACAGATTTACATTTACATTTAAATTATTTAAAAAAATAAAATAATAATGAATATGTTAAGTCTTCTTCAAGCAATTAAGTCCCTACTTCTGCTGTTTATAACTACTGTCATTATCGATCAATGGTTTTGCTAGTCAAACTACACACACACACACTTCACAACTATCAAACATTTCACAATTCTTTCAAGGTGAATTGATCATGGATGTATTGCTTTATTGAGGCAGATGGCTTTACAATGTCAGTTTTATAATTAAGATAAAACAACCAAAAACAAGAAGTTCAACTAATAAATAAAACCAGTGCTCACAAATGAATGTGCTGGCCTTCCATCACGTAAACGGTCCCTACCCCAGGAGTGAGACTACTGAGGCCTTGACACTTTGGTTAATGGGTGTAAACATCCTATAGATCACGTCACAAGGAGTTGCCCATGCTCAACAAAGACATGAGAAAATAACATTATAAAAACAGGTTTGTACATGTATACAGTATTGTCTTGCAAAGGCCCGATAAAACTAAACTAACCCTATGTCACAGAATGAAATAAAAAACAAATAGAAAGTGACATCTTTCCTTCAAATGCACTTTCTCTACTTAGCATGTTTCACAGTGAAAGAACATAAAAGTTGACGATGCACATAAGAGAATATTGTGTCGAATTTTATAGGTCAAGTGTCGATTCATCCAATGTAATATATTGGCTGAGATAAGTCAATCATGCATTCCCACACAGTTACATGTAACCCACTTAAAACAAAGAAAACAATTACTTTTTGGATTGTGAAAATCCTGACTTTATCCTACGAACACTGCAAATCTAAATGTCATAAAACTAAAAGGAAAGCACTGCCAAGGGATGGAAATGCCATTGTTTTACTACATAGAAAACTACACATATGTATAGTTGATTGCATGTAGATATATAACTAAACTCTATTTTGGCAGGATTTACAGTGCTCAAGTCCCTGTACAGTATGCAAGCAAACTAATATCTGGCAATGCTGCTTAGCATGCAAAGTGTGTGTTAAAATGCTCATTTACATCATCGTGTTTCCTTAACAGTTTGGCTTGTTCATCAGAATCTGAATATTTCACACAAAACAATCTGTTTGATTGAATCATGCTAAGACTTAGGCTCTGCTGGTAGGGATGGTAAGACATTTCTTAAACATTTATCTTGTATAATTTCCTCTTCTAAATTCCCTGACCTGTATATTATCACATTTTTGTAAGGACGAATGAAGAAAGGCATAGAAAACATACAAAGTACAACGATAGTGAGAGTTCCTTGCACACATGGACATTGAACAGACTGTAACAAAATAGTAAATGTGCCGTATAAAAATAATGTTTGAAAAAAGGCAACCAGAAAACAAATTATCTGAAAAACATGGCGGCAGAAATGCTGACAAGAATTGTACAGACATAATTAAGAGATAACTGTTGGTGGGGGGGTGTAGATGTGGGGGATTAATTCAAGTACAGTTTCGTTGGATAGTTCCATTGAAAAGGAAACCCTCCAAATACATTTCTCATTAAATACTCTTCATTTCATTAAATACAAGTGTCAAACATCAGTGGATACCACCACCAGTTTGTTGGAGGCCTACAGAATATGTACTCTAAACTAAAATGTTCATCAATCAGACACATTCTCAGTTGATCATAAGGAATATAATGGTATTGTGAACTCTTCCCTTAAATATATATATCAACAATAGATACATCACAAACACATTTGTAATCCGTACATCATTTCCTTGTAAAAGAATAAATATGTAGGTACTAACATTGACATGCGGCTCCAGTGTGTCACTGGTTTAAATAAATTATGTGTATGATGCAGACATAGTTCTTCAAACCGATCATTAGAACATGAACCAAAGGCTCTCACAGTGGCCCAGTGGGCACATTCACCATAGACCCACTTTCATAGTCTTAATAGTTTTTTTTTTTAACTTATATATCCCTTTTAACCTTTTAATCTTTTTTTTTTTTTTTTTTTTTAAGAATTCAAGTTCAGTTCTGATTGGAACACACTTTTAGGACATACAGTTGAATTTAAAACACCCAGTTTCCCTCACTCCCAAAAATGTAATTAAACATCTGTCTAGAATGCAATTCAAGGAACAATAGTGTAGCATGCAACTACTGACTGTACAGAGTGTGCATTGATTTTGCATCAATTGTGACATATTGTCAGATACCACGTATGGTCAGTTTGAGACTTGTCCCAAAGAACTCGAGGGATAGATCCATCAGAGGAATGTCTCCCTCTAAATATCTTACAATCCTTTTTACTTTTACATCCTACATTACTTGGAGCGCAATCTGACATGTCCTCTTAAGTACCTACAATGTGCACTTTTCAGAAAAGGAAAAAGAAGAAGCAAAAGAAAAAAAGGATCAGAGAAATTAACATGACTAGAATCTACCCTTCTCCCTCAGCTCTGGAAATCATACACTTGTTGGCTGATGGATGATTTCCTGAAAGTTGGTGGCCCGACTGCAACGTACACAGCTGGGTAGACCTCTTCTGGGTCTTTTTAAGCAACGCCGGCAAAAATATCAAAGCGACCAATGTTGTTTGAGATCTCTGAGGTGTTTGGCATTCTCCTAGGTTTAGGTTTTCAGAGACCTGCCGTTGATTTTCCTAACTTTTGTTTTGATATATCGGGGCAAAAGGCAGGGAATATCAATGTTCTGGCACATTCAAAAACCCAAATAATTGTCTGAGAATCGCTTCAATCTAAGGCTCCAATGACGTTCAGGCAACCATAACATGAATACAAAATGAGGGGAGACAGATACGCACACTACTTCATTTAAAAAAGAAAGTAAACAACACTCCATTGTCACAGGAGACTAGAGAGAGTGTGTCACGCGGCTGTGTGGCTTCTTAGTGCGTGTCATCAGAAGTTCAAGGTCATCAAGAGCCATTTGGAGAAAATACACAAAATAAAAACAGAAAACAGATAAAGACTTTGCCATGCACTGGGAGTGTTGCTGACAGGGGAGAAGATTTGTTGGGAAGAGGACTCTGAAGTGGAGGGCCCTCACATGGCAATGAAGGATTTGCAGCATCTAACCTGACTGCAGTATAAAGAGGAACCTGTGCCAATGGGCCCAGGCCAGAGGAGAAACCGAAGGGGGAAAAAAAAAAACTTGTGCATTGAGAGGAGCGCAGAATCTCGTCTCAAAGTCTTCCCATCCAAAAGAACAGAGGGACGTACTAAAAGCTAGTTTCAACGTCTTCACGCTTCAGTCGCCCTTGCCGTTCTCGTGAAGCTGGGCTTTGGCTCGGTCACGAGCGCGCATCACCCTATAACAGCCGCGTGCAATCTTGTGCATCCACATGATGTTCATAATGTCCAGGCAGAAGCTGGAGAAGATCCAAGCCCCACGGCCACCCAGAGGAACGCGGTAGAAGGCCTCTGTACCATAGACTGTGTACATGCGGCCGTAGTAGACGGGCATTACAGCAATCCGCACAAGGAAGAAGATGGCTGCCATCAGCACCCCATTGGTGATGTTGGGCCTTGAAGATTTGGGGTAACCTAACACTTCAAAGAACCAGCTGAAACACACACACAAGGTGAGGAAAGGAGGTTGGCATGACTGAAGGCGGGATTGGGTAGGTGGTCAGGTAATCACCTCTGGTATACATAGCCTGATAGGCTCATGCAGTCACATTAAGTTTCTATTTTATTTTATATAGAAAAGGGAAGGAGAAAAGGAATTTGCGTGGCTGGCATGCAGTGGTAAGCAAACATAGGTACATTTGGAGAATTAACCATTTATATATATATATGTTGGTAGTTCTGATTTTAAGAAACAACAATACAGGAGGACTGAAGGCCTCTACAGATAACTGGTCAGAAGTTTGGAGCGGACATGAACGATTACGTGCCAAAATGTAACATGCTAGTGTGACATGACAGATATGCTCAGTTTGACACTGGATGATGTTCTTGCTTCACACTGTTGTTCGAGTACCTACCGCTGGTTAACGCATGGAGTGGAAAATTCCGCAAGCAGACGGAAGTTAGCAAAATAAGGCAACATTCCAACGCCCTGGAACAAAGCAAAGTGAGGAGAAGAAGAAACAGTGATACAGGAGAGGGACAAGTTAGACAACAGTTTCATATTTACACTTAGAAATGCCCATCAAGTGCACTGGGTGACAAGAATTTTCCACAAAATGGGTTTCATTTCTGTAGATTGAGGTCTCACACAAGCCGTCTCTTCCACTGGGTTGCTATGCAAAGATTGGCATTAAAATGAGGGATGTCTTTCCCAAAAAAAAAGTCTGTTCTAAATCTGAAAGATCTTTTGGAATATAGGGCTAATGTTGCCGATTAAAAACGGCAAAAGATACTTAAGTCTCAGGAGATATTCTTTCAGCGGCAACACTTCCTTAAGGCTTACTCACCCACATTTAGCTGGGCTCTGACACCCTTTTTAGCTTCTCTGCTCCATTAGTAGACCTAGCAAATACTATAGCAAAAGTGGCAAGCTTAAAGACCCCAAGAAATGGTGCTTAAATGTGGCTAAATGATTTAATGCAGTGACCTGTCATGTAACAACCACTTCAGAGGAGGTGGGGTCTTCTTTGCCAACTGTTCTGCACCCGCAGTATTTACAGGCAATTCCAGTGTCATGCATTAATAATAATAATAATTTAGACCTTTGTCAGGTTTTTAATTGCACACACGACACCCTGGAACACACACAAGTGCATATATGGAGGCGCCTCACAGACACACACACACACGCAGGCAGGCCTGAGGTTGCGGTGAATTTAGTTTCTGCATTTTCCCATCCTGGGCCGTCTTTCCTCAAGGACCCCCCCAGGAGCAGTGGGCAGCTTGTAGGTGACCAGGTGAAGTGAACTGTCCATCTTTGGTCAGGGATGTGTTCTGCTATTTTGCATGTTTTTCTGTTGGGGTTCTTAGTGGAGGAAACCCCTTGTGAACATGGGGAGAACATGCAAACTCCACACAGAATGCCTGGGAGATAGCCCACCTGAGCACTGAAGGTCTGGGGAGGACCTGCCCCCCAGAGCCAACAGCGCCCCATGCGGGAATCGAACCCATGACCTTCTTGCTGTGAGGCGCCAGTGCAAGCACCTGAGCCACCGTGCCACCGTGCCACCGTACCACTTCTTCTTCTTTGGTTGTAAACAAGTGAAAATTAGAGACTGTTGGAAATTAGCAGGAGCTCGCTTAAAATTAACTCCACAAAAGGGTAAACCATGCCTGCAGTCATAACTAAAAGATAAAACACTAAGCCATAGAAACAGGAAACAAGGCCATTTGCAGGCGCTAAGCTTTTGAGGAGAGCCACAATCAATAGAGCCATGCGGGTGGGAAAACAGTGATGAACACCTCAAAAGGTATGCACCTACTCTTCTGTCTTGAATAACTTTCTAAAAATAACCTTACTTCAGGCTTCTGAGGATCATATGCAGTCAAACTACATAAATACTTCAAATAAACTCAGCTCTTGAGAAATGGCTGTCAGAGAAATGAGACACATGAAGAAATATTGAGCATTTTATGCTCAAGACACCCCTCACAATTCAACTTACCTTGGAGCCTGGAAGAAAAGCCAATTGGTAAACACATACTTACTCAGATCAGGAGCACAGACATAAATACAGCATTTGCTTTTCACCTGAGAGCAGGTCAACTGAACTTTGCAGCAGGTGCATGCTAGTACCTCTAGGTACTGGTAAGTCCATACTGTGACTGGGCTACATGTTCTGCTTAGAGCTCCTCAACAGCAACAACAGCAGACAAGACAGGAGGGAAGGAACTCAGTCTAGATCAGTCAAGTCTGGCTTCTCTTTTGGTTACTGTTTGTTCTCTTTCAAACCCGCCCCGCCCCCCCCCCCCCCCCCCCACCAAATGAAGCTAAACATTTTATTCTGGTAGTTTTTGCATGAAGGGATTTTTTTTTTCGGCTGGTCAGAGGCGGGCAGCGTTATTTAAAAACAAGGAGATCATGTTAGGTGGGCACAGAGAGCACAGACAGACAAGACAGAAGACTCTCAGGAAACAGAAGTGCAGATACACTCGAAACAAAAGGACAAAAAGAAAACAGAAAAGAAGGAAACCGACGCCGACAGCTAGTTTCTTGTTATTATTGTGGTTAAACATGCATCAAACAAACAACCCCACCACACACAGGGCTCGGACACAATGTGAGAGCACAACACTAGGACAACGGAAATCAAAACACTAGCAATAACTTCTGGTGACAGAGGCTACAGGATTTCAGGTAGAAGTCCTGCCATAAAGGTTGTGTTTTTTACATGACAGACCGTCATGACAACCAACGCTAATACAGACTAGCTAAAGTGTCTGGTCACGCTTATGGGGCCTGTGACAAGGATGCTATGAACTGTGACAACTGCCAATGTCACCGTTAAAAGAGACTAATGTGTACTCTAGGGCAGGCTTGACTAGCTGACTGTTTACGACATCGATTTAGCTATTTCTGTCGTCTGTTTGGGACAAAGATTAGATATCAAAGAACAAAGAGTGTTGCAACAGGGATCGTAATCAGTGTTGATACGGACTAATGTAAATAAAGTGGAGAAACCAGGAAATGTATTCCACTGGTTTTGATCAACATGTAATGTAAGGTTCAATTTGAGATGAAAAAATATATATTTATGTGAGAATATATGATCTACATTACTGCAACAAAACTCTACACAAAACACATAGGACGGGTACAACACACTGCGGTGAAGACGATTTGCAGACCAACAGATTCCTTTGCAAGGTACAGAAATGACACGAGGTGAGAGCTCTAAGTTGACTGTACATACTGTACATATAGTCACCGGAGCAAAGAGGTTTTTGTTATCCATGGAAGATGTCATTGCCAATCCAAAGCAGGCAGAACACATTTTTGGACCAACTTGTTCAGTGTGGGACCAAAGTGCAGCATTCATGAAATGTTCCAGTTACAGTATGGTCTACAGCCCTTCCACTTTAAAGTGCGTTCGGGAAGTTGCGAAATGAGGGGGGGGGAAAAGAACATTTGGTGGAAACAATACAGGCACCGAATCTTCAAATAGAGCCACATTTTAAACTAAAATGACTTTGATGCATTTCATTGTACTATAGCAATAGAAAGATTGTCTAACATCCCTACTGAATATGGAAATGTACTGTGCCACAGATCTGAACACCTAATCTGAGCAAATAACCAAAGCTATTATAAGACTGCCTGTTTGTGCTATTAATAAACTGGAAGTGGTTCAATAATATTACCTGATTTGGAGGACTCTAAGATATCTCTTGTTGAGTGCTGACTCAACATAATAATGTTGTTAACACTGGAGTTCTTTGATTGCCCTGCTAAATGCTGACTCACCTAAAGCCATGCCTTTGCAAATGGAAACTGCATTGAGCTTAAGTCTGTCGGATGTCTGTACTCCAAACCCATTAACCAGTGATTATAAAGGTCTGCTCTGTGTCAATGCTTGACTTCTAGCAGCGTCAATACAGTTGAGTGGAATATTTTCAACCAGATGTATTAGAAAAAGAAATAGGGAAATGTTTGAGAGGGAGGGTTCCAAAAACAAAGGAAAGGAAGGTTAGGAGTTAGGAAAATGAGAAGTACAAAAAGAAGGTCAGTAAAAAGAGGGGAAGGGGAAAAAAAGGGGGGTTTACAGGGGTACAGTGAAGGAGAGGAAAGGGAGAGGGAAACGTGTTGGAACTCAGTTCTGGCACATAGCAAAGTAGTCAGGGCATGCACCACACAGGAGAGAGACAGAGCCTTCACCATGACGAGAGCAGAGCTGAGGGCGGCTGGATGGCATGCATGCAGCAGGGCCCAGCGTGCTTCGGCTCCGCTCACTATCACCTCAGAGACGGGTCAGTGAGACATAAGCAAGGGGGGGGGGGGGGGGGTTTAGCAAGGAACAGGGGAGCAAAAGGAGGAGGAAAGGAGAGGGAGGAAAAAGATGAGAGGCTCCTGCCATAACCACTGATGAGCATTCCATGCAAAAAATACCATCATCAACATCACCATCATAGCCATATCAATGAGCTACAGAACCTGGTGACCTAGAGGGTTACAGACCAACAGAACCAAAGGTGAACAGCGGAGGCCTTGGCATAGCCTCCTCTCAGCTGGGCGGGCGGATGCCTACTGCAATCAGAACTGTAGACTGGCTGGTGAGGAGTTTACACGCCCAAGACAGATGTCTATATCCAAAAATGCTTCCGTCTATGGACCCTAACACTTAGTGCGAGAGGGTTGAATGTGTTTAACTGGTTGTTGAAGAGTTACATACAGAAGATACTCTTCTGTTTCTGTGACAGGGAATATAATACTGGACTAAACGGAGATCTGCCATAGATGCTGTTAGAATTAGGGCACAATGTGCTGATGTGTCTGAATCCCAGTGTGAAACTGTTATAACACAAATACAGAAAATGATATGTAGGTTGTTTAAAAAAAATAATGAAATTCTACTCCATTCAAATGTATGCAGAATGTAATCATTAATATGACTGCTTTGGCAAGAGCTCATTTTGTAAAGTATCACTGAATCACTGTCCTCACGAGCTTGCACCTTGCCACACATACTGAAACCATGTTAGTACCCTCTATTCTGCATCAGCCTTGGGCTTCTAAACCGATGTCTACACTTAACGGGCCAAGCTAAAAGCATACATTTGCATGTGATTAGTACCACACACTCCCGCAGATTGGCACTGCCAGTGTGTGGGTTGGGACATTTCTTCAGCAGCCCACTTAAATGAGTTCTTCCTGCAGTGCCATCAGTACGACTGTTCACCCTTGGTTGTGTCTTTCCCATCTTGCCTGCACGTTCTGCTATTGGACAATAAAGCACTCACCAGTACATAGTAGTAAGCATACAATGCTGCCAGGTGGTGAATTACAAAAAACTTGTCCCCTATCGCCCTCCAATAGTAAAATATGAGCAGCAGGTCTGCAAAGAGAGATATGGATACAATGAGGACAAGTAAAATGGCACCATTCTGATCCACATAGATAAATAAGATAAAAACAGTACAACATTTTTTAATTTCAAATGTTCTTCTAAGGATCACTTCTGGGGATAGTTTAAGTTCAAAAGTATCGGTAAATTCACTCAAATTCGGTCTGAAGGCTACGCTAACACCCTTACACAATTGCACCAATTCACTTCCTTTAAATAACTTTGAAACCTTTTATCGTATTTTTTAGTGAGGACTAATTATTACATATTATTCCTTAATCACTTTCCAATTCATATGGTGCAAATGGAATGCTTACCAACATCGATGTCATTACAACTACAAAACAGCTAGGTGAAATATTACCAAAACCCGTTTAAAACACAGACCAGCAGATCATGATCTGGCTGCTTGTTACACACAGTTTCATGACATAAAGCTCACCAGATATGAGGTAGCCAGTAGTAATGCCCACGTTGATCTTGACCATCGTAGGATCTCCCCTGTTGTCAGAAAACAAAAGAGAAAAAGGGAGACGAAAGGACAAAGAAAGAAAACAAACCGAAATCACCGTCAGTACATCCTGAGAGGGGCCTACATGGTGCCAGTGCAAAACGGGTTGATTGACAGCATGCTTTCAGCTTTCTGTCTCCCCCACACACACACACACACACACACACACACACACACACACACACACACACACACACACACACACACACACACACACACACACACACACACACACACACACACACAGACACAGACACACACACACACACACACACACACACACACACACACACACACACACACACACACACACACAGACACACACACACACACACACACACACACAGACACACACACACAGACACACACACACATACACACACACTTTGTCTCTCTCTCCCTCAGCATCCCCATCATGTACTGCTTGACAGCTGAAGCCTCACCACACTGGGTCTTGATTGACGGCATCATCAAAGAGCAAGATGTAGAGGCAGAAGATCCCAACCACCAGGGCATGAAACGTGGACACCGTCCTGCAGAGGGAGGGGCAGAGTCACCACATGTACCAATAAGACTCAGCGAGACACCTTGGACACGAGCAGCTTACTTGAGAGGGGGAAAAAGGCAGACGTAACATCTCAATCTTCGGCACGCCAACCTCAGTAAAAATGTTGAATGCAGCCGTCAGTGCTTCTTTATTATTTCAATTCAAATGTATTTATTCATTACGCGCCAATAACAATTTGGGTCTCAAGGTGCTTTACAGAACACAAAGCCTGAACCACCTAGAGCAAGCACTTGGGTGACAGAATTTAATTCACTTATCATAGCGCATCCTCAGTTTAACCCTTTTAGGTGTACAATATTTACTTGAAAGTGAAGCCCCCCTAAAGAACAACTGGGTTTGGGTTGCACTAATTCAAAGGGATGATGGCTGTTGGACTTTCAGTAAGTACCTGCTGAGCAGGTGGGTGGTGTCCACAGCTCCACCTTTCCCATATATGGATCAATCATCTCAACTGGCAGCCTACGTACAGTGCTATTGATCTCTGTAGGAGCTCAGGAAACATCAGGTACAACACTACAAATGCCATCCCCTCGAATTCTTCAGCCCACCACACGCTTACAGAAGGCCCTTCTCACAGCTCCAGGAATGTGTCAAAGGGATCTCTGTGGTTGATTTGAAAAGTAATTGCTCACGGTACTAGACTACAGAACAGGTGATAAGAAGGGGCGTCCCTGATGCAGCCGGTGCGTCAGACTCCTGGGGAAAGATTAATAAATCTGTTTTGAGGGGAGGGGAGATTGTGGAGTCCACTCAGAGACGCTGCCAAAGCCTCTTCAGTAGCGTCTGTGTAATCCACTTTCCCCTGATTCAATTATCATCCCCCGATATGCGGTTCACAGCCTGGCCAAGGATGAAGAGGAACCTCGTATTGGTAATAAATGCTGTCGTCCATTTCTGCGAGGAAAAATCGTAACGAGAGGCAGAGGCCCGTGCCGCAGAGTGTCATGTTAATAGCGATCGATTGAGGCAGTGAAAAGATATACCAGCCCTACTCCACATCAGATTCACCGAACTGCTCCTCTGTTCCCAGGGTGCATCTTCCAAGGCCTCTGGCAGGCAAGTGGCTGATGTCGGAATATTCTGGGTATGTGCGTGATTTTTTTAACCGACCCCTTTTTAAAACGCATAAGTTGTTTTTGAGGACGGCATTTCTCTTTTTGTTTCCTGCAAAGGGCAATGCTGCCCCTGTGGCTATGAAACATGGCTTATCTGCAGTCGCCCTATCGTAACCAAATAACAGAGCCCTGCACTAAATTATTTTTCAAGTATGATGTTTGCTTCTTGTGTGCACGGCAAAAGCAGCACTCTAAGCCTCAGGGTGTCTGCTTTCAATTTAAAGCTGCTCAGAGAGACTGCTTAGGATCGTGTTAAAAAGAGGACCAGCCAACACAATGTGGTCTGTGTGTAGTATCGAGATTACATACAATTCTTTGTTCATTGACAATATTAAATACGTAGTTCAATGGAACTCATGGAAGAGGACTCTGCATTAATTACAACGACAAACTGATGAAATTTATTCTAGCTAATGTTTTACGTTCAGAGTTAGCCTTCTTACATCTCAAGTACAGAGACAGAAGCAAGTCTTGATTACGCGAAACATCTTGGAGGCTGGTTACCATCCTGCGATGAGTGCCTGTTAGATGTCTACACTCCATCACACTGAATGAAAAACCACTGAGTGCACTGTGCACTGTAATCTGTCTTGATAGCAGACATCATGAATAACTATTCCTGACTCAATTGAAATGCCCCCTTAAAAAAAAACCTCCCTTCAGACTGCACATATACCATACTTGAAAGAATTATTGGCAAAATGCTTGCTACAACAAGCAATCGTGGTGGAGGTCAATCCCCTTTCAATTCCTTTAATTTCAAAGGATAATGAATTTCCTGTCAAATCCTTCACATATCCCATAAGGCAATTTTGCCCTCGAGTGCACCGAGTCCTCTCCCGTTTCGAATTAAACTGACCCATGTCATTGATGGCACCTTCACTTCAGCCCTGTGCTGTGAAATAATATAATTTTCCAAGAAAGGCCTTTTTTTGACAAAACAATCCGAGCCCAAGGTTGATCTTGAGCTCAGAAAGCCCGTATCTGTTTCTAATAAATGAGAACAAGAAGACATGATGATGAATCTAAGACTTGATACATTTCTGCAATATTGGGTAAAATGGATTGTGTTTGTGACCTCACAGAATCACCACTGATCTGTTACCGTGTAAACTGACATTTATTTTCTTCATTGTACCAGCAGTATACATGTATAGGTGACCAACCTTCTGTTTCCATGTTTGTATGTATATATGTATGTCTCACTGTATCTTTGTTTCTTTAAAAATAAAGTATATAAAAAAAGAAAAGAAGCCATGATGATAAGTAGACAGTACCTGGAGTTCCACTCGATCTTCTGCTTGGGGTTGAGCCGCCGAAAACCCGGGCAAACCCTGGAGGAGATCCAGGGGCTCACGCTGTGGAACAACCACTGGAACGAGAAGAAGCTGACCAGCGCGATGAGCAGGATGATCTGGCTGAAGGCGTCCATGGCCACCCTACCGAACTGCAAAAAGGGGGACAGAAAAGATAATCACATCAAATTTGGGCGGGTGAACCACTAGGCTAGAGAATGAGATTGTGCCTGAGGTACGACGGTTCATGAAATGGCCAACACACCCGACGAGGTGAGTACGACGACAGAGTCAATGTTTAACTGACACAGTCCCTCAGACTGACTGCAGTCCTTTTAGGTGGAGGAGGAGAAACGAAACCCTTGCTGCAGAATCTGAACATTTTCTTACCAAGAAAAATCACACCCACCTCTGGCACAGTGAGCTGCCTGAGAAACAAATAATAATAATAATAATAATTCATATTTCTGTAGCGCTTTTCTAATACTCAAAGACCCTTTACATATGGCAAGCAAACAAGACAACAGAAAAATAAGAAAGACAACAGATAACAAAAAAAACGAACAGACAAAACAGAACAACAAGCAGCCAGTCTGACTATATGGCCACCTAACCTTATATAGACCAAACACCTGTCTAGACCTGAGCCAAACATAGAGTCCAGCAAACGCTCAAGATCACAGATGGCATCGACTATTACGACAGGAGTTACTCACTCTGTAGGACAGGAGTTACTCAATCTGAAGGACAGGAGTTACTCAATCTGTAGGAGAGGAGTTACTCAATCTGTAGGACAGGAGTTACTCAATCTGTAGGACAGGAGTTACTCAATCTGTAGGAGAGGAGTTACTCAATCTGTAGGACAGGAGTTACTCAATCTGTGACATAAGTATACCAGCCGAGTGCCAATCATTTCTCTGGCAGAAACAAGCGGGAGGTATGTACTGTACCCCAAGCGGTTCTCCTGCGACTGTCCTCAGAGATAACTTGGTTTGCGAGCTCAAGACTCTATGAATGTTGACATGAATAGCACTGTTCTTGCGAGGATCTTCATTAGATTAATTATGTTCCGTAGTGTGGTCCGATAGCTGGTCTGTGGAACAAAGATTTGCTGCATACAGCAGGTAGTAAAATCTGCATTCTCATTGTAGTCCCTTCACTTAAGACCTTGTATTGTCCAATGATGTATTATCAAGTAATATTGAGTTTTCATTTTTTTTTTAGGTACGAGCCTTGTTCCTCTAAACCTATGCACTGCTCTTCCAGAACTATCCCTGTGTAAATTCTAAACCCTATCCCTCAGCCAAGCCATCCCTGAGTCCTTACAAGAGCGATCATGACTGGCTCAATCAGTGTAAAGTAGGCAGTGATCTAGAAGGATATGCCCAGGGCCAAACCCTGCAGAGCCAGTCATGGTGGTACTTCCAGTTGGCATACCAAGAAACCTTACTGGACTGACTGGTACATGATGTTTTAAAGTAAAGTCTTGTTTTTTTTTTTCCAGAAGTGAAAAGGGAACATGTGCTGAGCTGGATGACTTTATGTCAAGACTGAGAGTAAAAACTGCAGCAATAGAAGAAAATGGTTTGGCCATCTGTGAATAACAGTGAGTGTGAGTGTGTGTGTGTGTGTGTGTGTGTGTGTGTGTAGGTGGTAGCAGCAGCACTCTGTGTGTACACAGGGTGTATCAGCTGCATTCCCACTGACATGAGGCACTGAATGCTTGGGCCCTGACCCAGGGGGGTCAGCTCAGCCTTGCAGAATGGCAACAAACCCGCCAAATACTGCTGTAGCTGCCAATCAACTATTCTGACCTAGCTCTGCAGCGCAGAGAAATGGAGAGAGAGAGTGAAGTCAAGAGCGCACGGAAGAAAGGACTAGAGGGACGCGGAGGAGGAAGCAGCGTCACAAAAAATACATCTTCTGTAAAAACATCTGCCCACTCTCCAATTTCAGATTGTGTACACTGACCTAGTTTACAAACCTGTGGTTCACAGTGCTCCGGCTAATGGAAAAAAACAAACTGTCAACCCACCTGAGGGCTCCTCCACATTCATAGTTGAGCGAGACAGAGAGAGAGAGAGAGACAGAGAGCGAGTGTGAGGGAGAGAGAGAGAGAAAGAGAGAGAAAAAACGAGCATGTTTGTGTGTGTGGGGGGTGGATGGTGGTGGTGTCTTAAGAGGTGACAGAGAGTAGTGTGGGAAAAAATGGCTGCAGCTCCTCACTGTACCGCTGACACTCAGCTGACACTCATGTTTCCGTCCTTTTTGTGCCCACGTGCTTCGGCAGCAGCTAGGAGTGTAGCAGGAAGCAATAAATTGATTGTGTGTGTGTGAGAGAGAGAGCGAACAAAAGAAATAGCCTCCACCACAGTTACTAAAACATACCATGCATTGCATCACTGTAGTCCTTAAGGGTCCATAAAAATCCCTCACTGTCACCAGGTCTGCGCCGTTATGACAAAGAGCGCCATTGATAACCAGGCGCGCTGCAGCGGGAGCTCCCAGTCCATAGCCAAGCCGGCTGCCCCACTGGGATGTTTGCATATGGTCTGATTTGACTGCACTGCCCTTTGGTGGAACGCCAAACCACTCTTTCCTCCCCCCTCTCTCTTTCTCACTCACTCAGAATATCTTATATCGCTATATGTGTATCGGTATGTGGTTCGGTGTATATAACTCAGTCCCGACTATGTCATGTCGACTTCCACACGTGTTCTCTGCACTAGTGTGCATAAGCAGTAGTTGGCACTGGCAGATAACCATGCTACAGCCTCTGATACAGGCTGGCAAATGATCTGAGCTTCATGCTGACCAGGAATTCAACCTGTCACGAGTCCTCACCTCAGCTTCAGTCAAGTCTACGCAAGTCAAGTAGTCGCTGAGTAGCATTTCTGTGGTTTGTTGTGAAACAATAGAGGTATCCCAAGAATGAAGGTCAGATAAGGCAGGTGCGGAACGTTCGATAGGGTTAGCGCCGTCTGGTTCTCTTACCTGCCGCATCATAGCGATAACACAATTATGTGTGTGTTGGTTGAAGAAAACGCAGATTATGAAGAGATATAGAACAGTACAAGTCTAATAAATTCAGAAAACAACAAGGACATGCCGACACGTTCTCTTATATCAGGAATAGCTGCACAGACACATTTCATACACACTCCATACATGTGGTCATCTGCAAACACAAATGGGAGAACCAAAAAACATAGGGTGGTTTTCAAGGACAGGGGAGCGAAACTGAAGTCAGACCGTAACACAAACAGACAGCTGGGGCACAACGTAAACACCGCAGACCTGCCAGGAGCATAAAACAACTGCCCCGGTCACAGGCCTGCTCTCCTGCACTCACGGCTGTCAAGGTCAAAAGGTTGACGCCACTTCGATCTGGAGGTTATTTTAAAACTGATCCAGGATGAGTGAAAACTGAAAAGGAGGTGCATTTGAAAGGGACTGAATTTGCTTCATCTAGTGTCATATTGGAAAATATAAATGAACTCTGTGACACTCTGCTCGTAAACTCTGTTCCAGTCAGTCATCTTCTTGATAGCGATTTGATTGTAGCAGCATATATCTCTGGACTCAGTCGTGGATAGGCCTCTCAAGCAACCGCTGACTTGGGGATGGATCTGGAGGTGGTTGATCTGCACCAAATCAAGGCCACAGCACAGCAGTTCCCCTGTTAGTAACTTCCTTGGCAGTGCTGATGCGAAAGCATGATGTTAAGTTGTCCTGCCTTTTCAGTTGAATCACGTATAATCCTTATATGAATAGGTTAAGCTTATCTTTCGGCACAGGTTCAGATGTGAGGTCCTGACATTCCTGCATGTAAAAGATGTGGTACACCATAGGTGATAAGAGAGCCTGTTTGGCAGGCTATGATGATTATCATGGCAATATGAAGTTACTTGGGTCAGTAACCATCTCTCATAAAACCCTACTGCTGATCTGCTGAAAGCTAGTTACTTAATAGTTGTACAGGGCAAAGTTCCACCTCGGCTGAATATATGAAAAACAAATTGAGCCTGGATTTCCAAAAATAAGATTGAACAGCTCCTCCATGGAGATAGATTTCACCTCCGTTTGAAACAGAACAGCTGGAGAACGTTCTTACATAGCGTACATACATAGTATTTCACAATACTGCAGTTACCAGTGTGCCCTGTGAATGTGTAACCACGCTTTGGCATGTGTTAAAACACGGCTTCACCAGAATGCTGTGTGAAAAAAGAATGAAGCGGTACACATTCCCTGCAGACATGCAGCATTTCGATCACTTCTGCGTCAATAAAACAAGGAATCAAGCGTTAACTAACACGTGTGCCTTTGGCTCGCGACCATGAACAGGAAAACATGGTCGCTCGCTGTACCCCATGTTTTACTGCAGTCACAACCTTAACAGTCAGTCAGAAATAGACTACGCGGTAGTTGGGATATCCTTTCTATACTTGTCACAAGTTACCCGATCAAAAATAACATCAGATAGCCTCCCAGTTGAATGACTTGCTCATCCCAGAACTGAATGAAAATGAAAAATCATTTAGGTGGTTTGGATAGGCTAAAAACATTTGGCCATGGTATCAGATAAATGCGGTTCTTTCACTTAACTACGCTTAAAGACCATACAGCACAGGCTATCATCATACGCATGCACTTGGCAAAACAATTAAAGTTAACAACATTTCGTATTGTTCACTGATTGGCGCAAGCGTAGCTTAAACTATGTGTCACTGTAAACAGTCTTATAGCTCGCTGTAGTAGCCTACCCTGATGGGATATATATTGGATATAGGCTTTAACAGTGCAATATCCAAAAATATTCAACACTTGAAATGGAATTCAACACTTCGATCGACCCTGTGATTCCTAACCAACAAACTGATTGGTCTAGGTTAGGCCAGTTCTCACGCCGCATTGCCAGAAACATAACAAGACGAGCCCTGTAGGCTGTGTTTAGCCAACAAATAATGAATGAAATAAATACAACACTACATTGAGTGACATAGGCACAACATATGGACTTACCGTTCGTCTTTCATGAAGATTATATGGTCCAAACTCAACTGGTTATTTGGGCATTTTGAAAGAAACCACGGGCTGACGAATTCTGTCGACAGCCGCTGTTTGTCATATCGGTATAATAAACATTCGTTGTCCCAGTGCAAAAAAGGCGCAACGTTTCACAAACGTGTTTTGTGAGCGGTCGATGTGGTCTCGTTATGTTACATTGCTCAGAGTAGCTGTGTTAATTTCATACCACGGAAAAGGCATGATGAGACCAACGTATGGGATGCGCTCGGAAACTGATGCGCGATTATGGCAGTGATAGGGTGGGGAGGGGGGTTACTGCAGGGCAAGGCGCTCTCTCCTATGAGAATCGAATTACAGCTAAATTCTTAAAGGGACACACACCCTGCAATGTAAACATGGGCCATAGACTACACCGTAGGTTAAATCTGGCTATTCAGTCGGAGATATCCATTTAATAGGATTTGGGTATCCCTTGCTGTCTATTCACAGGGTTATGGAGCAGGGTGTTTTTAATAATTTGACCTTAGGCTTCCAAAGTAAAAAAGCCTGATGTCGCCTCATATCTAAGTTATATATAATATAATATCAGTGCAGTAGAGTGTCACTATCTAGATTGCACCAGTGCTTTACAGTTGACATACGTAGATAGATAGATATATAGATATATAGATAGATAGATAGATAGATAGATAGATAGATAGATAGATAGATAGATAGATAGATAAAGTACTTGATCCTGAATGGAAAATGTCAGTGTTGCAGCAGCAATTCACATAAATGACAAAAAAAAACCACATAACCTACAAAAACACACACAATGAGGAAGGTAATAATAAGATATAATACAGAATTACATATACACACACACACAAACACACACACACACACACAAACACACACCACACACACACACACACACACACACACACACACACACACACACACACACACACACACACACACACACACACACACACACACACACACACACACATACACACAGACACACACACACACACACACACACGCCCCCCCCCCCACACACACACACACACATACACACACACACACACACACACACACACACTACTAAAATAGCTAAAAAAATTGCGTTGGCCATTATGTTGAGCAGCTTTTGTAGCATCCTTCTCTCCACAGCCAAATATGGGCTCCCCTGCACAAAGCAAAGCAAGCCTTCTCTATGAGGTTGTCTGCAGAAAGGGAAAGAGTAAACTCTGGAAGCTTAAGTCATTCAATGTGTGCAGCAAGATGTTGCATATCTTCTACCAGTCTATTGTGGCAAGTGCAATTTTCCTTACAGCCATCTGCTGGGGCAGCAGCATCAGGGCCAGCGACTCCAAGAAACTGACCACAACTACATTTCACGCCCAGTCTGTTGTACCAAGGTCAGTTTGACACAGGCTACTGAGTGAATGGCTTATGTTTGCTCTTGGTTGATGTTAGGAATCATTAACAAAGCACAGTCACCAGACAAGACTTCGCTCCTGATTAGATTTCACCTGTGAAACCACAGTGGAAAATATGGGCCAAACATATGGGCCATCGCCAAGAGGCAATAAAAACAGCATAATCATTCTTTACCTAAACAATGCGCCTCTGCTGAATCTCACACAGCTGTCTTTGTATTTGGCCTTTTCTTGTTGATTACGTAACCTACAGTTAGATCACTTGATCCGAAATATCGCTGTTGGAGCATTTTGTGTTGCTTTCTTACTACGTCCACTAGATGGCGCAAACCATACATGAATGTGGGTGAGTGGTTGAAGGTCCATTACTCTCTGCTCTGACAACTCCCACTCTAATATTTCCTGAGGAAACAGAGAATATGTGTGAGAAAGAAAGCGGGGAAGAGGGACTCAGAGGGTGAGTGAGCGCGGTGGCAAAGGAAATAGATACGTTATCTACTCTGGACATCTTCAGGCACTAAATCTGTTACAGTGGCACACCCATTCTGTTCAGCATAGTAGTGAGAGGAAGATAAATAGTTTAACCCTCTTGTTATCTTCACATTCCTCACCAATTTTATGTTTGAGGTCAAATTGACCGCAACAATTTAGATTAACACAGCACCTCTTTGAATTAGATCCAACTTGTGTGTTACCCTTTAGACTCCTTGACATCATTCTGTTCGCTTATTTATATCCTAGGGTAAGCAAAACACACGTACACTTTCTGAATAGGCAGATTTTATACACACATTACATACAAAACATTCCCTGAGATACATTTCTATGAGATAATGAACATTATTATTCTGATTGTTATATGGATTTATCCTTTCGCTTAGAACTTGACCTGGTTAAATTAAAACTGAGGCATTAAAGTTCATAATTCTGGACATATTTGACATGAAATATCTCTTGGAACTAGTTGACACTTGAACCTACAAGTGATCTTCAAACCTACAATTGTCAAGTTTTGAAAATTCTGATGCGTCACTAAATAAATGTTATATTTGCCACATTCACAAGATTAGTCAAGAAGACTCAGGCATAACAACGAGATTAATACTTTATTTGTATCGTATTGACGAATCCTTTGGGTATCTTAGTCCCATTTTCCAAAGCAGTACTGTTAGCTTTCTTCATCTTTACCATTTAATATTTAACAAACCACAGCTTGATGTGGACCACTATTTATCAATTTTGCGAACTGGGAGGATTACCGTATATTGGTGTAACTGGAGAGCTGTCTCAGCCTGATTTAGTCAGCACCCTCAGACTCAACATCTATCCAACCCAAGTCTCCAGTTGGATGTCTGCCTGTGGCTATAGGTTGCTGTAAACCCATAACGTACATTTGATTCTGATGATGGTGATGATGCTGATGATGATGACAATAATTAAACTTATTCTACTGGATTGCAGGCAAGACTTCTGTCGCTCTCCCCAACACATTGACTCCTTTTGCCTGATACTTGGACAAGTCTACATCAGTTTTCACCATTTATTGGGCCAACTTCAACCTTCTTCAGCTTTGTACTCAGCCACCGACATTTTCTGTAACCACAGTATGGTGGCTTCTCTTAAATCTTCAAGCGAAATGATGAGGTTTCACTCAACAATCCTGGTTCTCCACCATGACAATTCTACTAATGTTCTTACGTTGAGCACCTCCAACAGGGACACAAGTGTTTTTCTCTTCCTTTGAAGGCCAAATAGAAAGAGATCGTCGTACAAAAGGGCCAGTGTTTTTTCCTTTCTTGGAAGATCCATGTCCCCCATCCCAGCCCTTTATTCTCCACGCCCCCTCCTACAGCCATCTGACAGCAGCTTTAATACTGCTCCACGCCACCTTCAGACAGAACAACAGTCTCTCTATGCATTGGATAGGAAACAGTAAATCATATGCATTGCCATTGTTACATATGTCTCTCATCTTCCTGTAGGCTACAAGCCATTTGATTCCATGCACCCTCTAATTTTAATACATCAGGAAATTGATAGGGCTTCCGGTTAAAATTGGGCTTTTTTGACTCCATCTGGAATAGGCTACAATCTGGTGCAAAGAGCTCTTGAAGTTTTTTTTCAGAAGGAACACTATTGTGTCTGTGACTAGGCAGTGTTTGCCTGAAGACGACCCAGCAAAGACAATGACCACACATTAAACTTGGTTTAAGGGTCCGATAAGAACCACAAGGCTCAGATGTGATACAACCGGACACAGTCAGGTCATAAATCCTGGCTTTAAAATTGGTGTTAAAATTCAGTCAGGATTTTGCCATCACAGTGATTAATAGGCCTGTGCTTTCTGCCATTTCAATTTTCCAAAAATAGAACACCCAGGATGTTTATAGTAAATCAAAGTGCATAGTCCTCCTGATTATATGGCTTCTGCCTGCAAGCTATTTGTGCCTATTATTAACCTGGCTGACATGAAATCAGTATTTCTAACAAAGGATCACTAACCCTCAATGTACTGATGCCAGAAAAAAACATACAAACATGTCATGACCTTAAAGTGTTTGATTTCTATTGTAAGTTTATGTATTTTTTTTTTTTTTATTGGTTCCACCCAGCTCCGATTTGTGGTCATCAATATGATACCCTTAGACTTCACCAATCCAAATGAAACTTGCCATGATTGTGGCCACGCATGTCTGATACCAAACATAAAGTTTGTGTCCCTAGGTGGGCGTATCCCTTGGTGCTAGCACCCCCTGAAGTGGTGTAGGCTCAATGCACATTTTTGGGCAACAGCTCGACAACCGTTTCATCAAAAATTAGGAATTTCTTTTTGGCAGGTTGGCTTCTAGGAGGTGCACGACCTTTGCTTATAACAACTCATTTTTGGAGTATCTTGTGATAAAAAGGTTCAAAGTTCACAAAATGTGCCATGATGCATCACTACTCCATTCTTGGGACGTCAAATAAATGAAATTCCGTTCAAAGGGGATGCTGCAATCGACACATGTCAACATCTCAAAGCTGAGATTTGGTGTGGTTGCACTTGGTGACATTCTTTGGATGCACACCCAGTTTGTTCCATTTGGTCCATGGGGTAACTGTAACTTACATATTTTTAATATCTCAGGAACCACTTCTGCTAAAATTCAGAAATATGGTATGCTGTGTTGGCTTGGCTGTGTTTGCTCACATTTCCTGAAGTTCCATCTGGCTTGCTCAACAAAATGGTTACCAATGGCCAATCAAAATTCAGCAGCTAATACAATCTTAATAGGATTTTGTAGGCTCATTAATAATCGCATGTAGAAGATATTTTCCCAATTTCAAACAAATCATCCATAAGATGTCACAACAACAAGTCACACCATGTGTTCGCTTGACATGGTTTGTGCACAGGTGGACATACAGTATACATTTTTGGAAACCTAAGGATCCTAGAGATATTGGTTTATTGAGTCAAAAGATAAAATAAAATATGTGAGTCAAAATGCGAGAAAAGTAAGTAACTGCAACAAGGAACTTGTATGTTGTATCAGTTTTGCCAATACAGCAGCCACTTTTTGCCTCTTTTGACACTTAACAGTCCATATCAATGTAAATGCACCCTCTTCTGTTTATCCAATACATGGCATGTTACTTTTACTTAACCTTATAGCCACTGCTGTATCATATTTGCTTTGTGAGTTTTTGAGACTGATAGACTACTTTCAAAAAATGAAAACACTTTCCTGAAAAACCTGTTGTATGGAATCTGAAACGTATTCTGCCCTTTGGTTGATTATACGTGCACTGTAGGCAGTAGTTGGCATTTGAATGCTATTTCTGCAATTCATGATGATGACAGAAAGATCATATCTCGTTGAGGATACATAACTTGGTATATGATCTCTTCCTGAGGTGGTGCAAAACTGTTGCATCATTTGACCACTAGGGGGTGATAATATCCAAAAACGTTTTGTTCTTTTTTTTGGCCACAATAAGGCAAAATTAAAAGGTTGTAAAAAGGTCTCACATGAAATATCACATGAAATATTCCAAAATGAACAATGTTTGTTTTTGTTACTGCATTTAAAAAAAAAAGTGTGATCAATAAATTCTCATAAAGACCTGATGCATCAAATATGATACAAAAACAAAAACATCATAAAGGCTATTCTTATTTACTTTTTGTATTTTACTTAAAGGGTCCAATAAACACGTCAGCTTTTAAAAAAAAAAAAAAAAAATCAATATTGTATGTTTAGAAATGCTTTGCTCTGTGCAGAGTGAATATTTCAGAGATGTCCGAGACCTTTGTAATAGTTTCACTGAGGTTTGAGGATACCCAGGATAATCCCAATCAGTTTGTGTTATGATTAATGGAGGCAGAAGGAGCTTGGTGTAGGCATACCATGATGTAGTGAAGGTAGCTGTATCAGCACTGTGGAAACAAGAGATGCTATGCAACCTTGGTGGAACGAGCTGCCTTGCATTACCAGAGGGGCGTCCCTCTCTACCTTTAAGAAGCTCTTGAAGACCCAACGCGTCAAAGAACACCTTTCTTCCTAACTTGCACTTCTACTTGTACTTAACTTGCCCTTACAGCAGTTACATTCCTGCACTTTTTTTCTATTTCTTATGTAAAATAGTATTTATTGTTACACTAGGTCTCTTTTGCTCGTAGCTTGACTGTTCTCTCCCTTGTACGACCCTTTGGACAAGAGCGTCTGCTAAATGACTAAATGTAAATGTAAATGTAAATGCTGTTTGAGACATTGCCGTGCTATGACTCTGGTTGTGTTTGTGTAAAGCTCATTGGTTAACAGTAAACAGCAGTGCCACTGATAAGCAGTTTGTCTACGCTTATTTTGGCCAGAAGCAAATCATAAACACAGCAGAGCATGGTGAGGTCACCCTATGTATAAAGAGCCTTCTTCAGTCAATACACAAAGCATATTCAGTGGATTTGGTGACAGGAAAACAAGCATCGAACATAGGATTACGCAAGTGTTGTCCATGACAACATGACTGCAGACAGGCTGGCACTGTTACGTTTGGGCGGCGCTCCCCTATTAATTGAGTGTGAGGGCCCAAATAATCACAGACCACCTCTGTTCAGCGGCACTCCACCTCATATTTAAATGAAGGTGAAGGAGAGTGTGCTTGTGTGTGTGTGTGTGTGTGTGTGTGTGTGTGTGTGTGTGTGTGTGTGTGTTTGTGTGTGTGTGTTTGTGTGTGTGTGTGTGTGTGTGTGTGTGTGTGTGTGTGTGAGAGAGTTTGTGCATGCATGTATGTGTGATGTATACGTGAGCTCGAGTGTGCGTTGTGCTGCACACATTATGTAATATGCCCAAATCTCAACCAGACTCATCAGCTCGCAAGGTCTAGGGGCTTGGGCCGAATTCCTCCTCAACAAAAGCCTTTCAAAGGGGCTTTTGTGCAGGGGAACAGGCTGCCTTCTGTGAAAAGGTGTCGAAAGGGAACACTCATTGAGGGGCCAGGTGGAGTGGGGGGTGCTCGTGTTTATAGAAGATTATTCTGGCATCGGTGGGAGAGGGGGATTGATGGCTTTTTTCTCCTTTTGTCGGCTGTGTTTGGGCCCTTGGTGAAATGCAAAGCCTCTCCGACCTGGTAGGCAGCCATGCACTTGGTATCTGCTTTCTCATTGCAGCCAGAACTTCTTACCGGTTAGCAATTCCTCCCCTAACTACTTTTACAGCCCTATGGTCTCTCACAATCTCTCTCTTTGAGGCTTGTTTTCTTTTTACGAAACCTCCAAGTTAATGCGTCTGCAACTGTGGTCACAGTGCTATCAGATTACTCCGTGCCAAAGAGCCGCATCTAAATAGACCTCACTGGTACCCCCTTTCTTATTAAATCATAAGAAATGCTTCCTCCTGTGCTTTCTCCACTGTTTGTGTGGCTTTAGAGTATCCTGCGACGCCCAGTCTCCAGAGATGTTTATACATTGAGGCCTGCATATGGAGTGCATGTATGGGAGTTCTCTGTCTATGGAGTAGGCCCACTGGGTTGACTAATTGGCTATAAACCAAAGGAAACCTTACCTTGTCTTTTATTGGCTAAGATGAAATCGCTTTGGGGAACTCCATGCGCCACCCCATGTGATACACACGCCATTGTTCTCAAACTCAAGCTGGGCTGTTCAGGGTTGCACAGGTCCTTTCTTGAATGTTCTGCTTCTGTTGATTCAGTGTTGCCCTGTCTTGCTGTATTTCAAATGCATACCAAGCGGATTTAAGGTATGCTCCAAAAGCAACAAGTAGTCTATATATCAGAGATTACGATTCCCTTCTAACCCATGAGAGGTTGACAGATCCAGTTTATCTTCTGCCACAGAGACAAGCGAGAGCCATCTATACAAAATACCCCCTTCACTGGATGGATATAATACACAAAGAGATTGAGAGTTAGAGATAAAATAAATAAATAAATGAAAATCCGTCCCAACATTCCTCCTCCATCAGGTTGGAGTTGCTCAGTAATCTATCCTGGAGTCTGCTGCTGGGCTGGGCTTTGTCGGGGGGGGGGGGGGGTGGAGAGGCCGCGAGGCCGCGAGAGGGGGTACTTGCCAAACTCTTGCACTTGCTGAAATGTGTATACTCTCAGAGGGGATTTCAGGGTTTTCTGTGAACAGCAGTCCATCAGCGTGTGAGGAAGTCTCGCATCTCATTCACGTCACGTCCAACCCAAACACCACAAGTCACGCCATTAAGAGGAGCTTCTGATTAGGATCGTTGACGCCAGAGCACAAAAACTTAAAAGTGTGATTCTCTTCTCAGTCGCGTTAAGTGTAATTTGCAAAGAACAAGCACTAGACAGACAGACAGATCCTTGGGGTGTTTTTTTATCAGCCAGAGAAGCAATAACTGTAACCGTGGAGGATTATACGCTTATTATACCATAACCTTTGATCAAGTGAACAAGAAAGCCATACAGTAACAGCACAGCCTTTCTGAGATGCTGCGCTGAGGCAGAGTTACTACTGAAGCCTTGCCTAAAGACAATTTCAAGCAGGCTGAATAGCTTCCTTGTGTGTCGAGTGCTGCCGAGGGAAAGTCCCGATCGAAGAGCAGAGTACAGGGTCATGTCTGGTGGCCATTTTGTTTTGTTCGGAGGGGATGGAGGAAGGGGGGCTGAGGGGTACTGGTGAAGAGCTTGTTCCTTTTTGAGATGGACTCTGAGAGAGAAAGATCAAGAGAGTAGGAATGAGAACAAAGAGGAGGAAAAAAAAGATAGATAGAGACACGAGGGGGAAAAAAGACGAGAATGAAATGAAGAGAGAATAAGTTGAAGAAGAGCGAGGCCTGACTCTCCTCCAGGCATTCCCGTGGGCGCTGGACCCCAGCCCAGCTCCCACCGGTGGGGGCTGTATCTCATGGTGATCAGCAGAACGTCAGCTGCAGGAAATGCATCACCCCCCTCCCCCACCTCCTCTCCTATTCCCACCCACATCTGTGTCTGTCTGGAGCTCAATATATATCCCCCCTCCTCCCCCATCTCTGGCTAAGGTGCTACGAGTTACAGCCTGGAGGAGAAAGCTAGCATGAGGGTGTTTGGCTAATATGGAGCAGACTGCAATGGCTGAGACTGCTTTAACAGATACAACCCTCCCCCCCCCCCCCCCCAGGCCTGCCGGACGCATTCCTCTCCCCTGCTCTACCTCTCTCTGTTGTCTTTGGACTTCTCCACGGGCCACTGGGCTCCTCACAGTCTTGATCGCATTTCTTGCAAAAGCTCTGTGGTGAAATCAATGAATGTGCCACAGGGCAATGATATCTTTGGAGTTTTCCGTTCTTCATAAGACTATTACAAACAAATTACAAATTACTACGGTCAGGTGAGCCAAGATAAAGGTTAGTCTGCCAGTCTGTCTGGGACATGTATTATGTGAGTTTCAGGATGGCTGAAGCTTTGGTAGCTACCCGAATGAGTCTAATACTGCTTTCCCAGAATTAGTCAGACTGCTATTTGTCATTCCCATAGGCCTATGCTTTTGTTCCAGAATGTTAACTACTCTCCCAGCCTCACAGAAAAGCAACAGCAAGCCCAGCCCCAATTGCTGCTCATTAGAAAGTACAGTGAAAGAGCCCATAGCAATGTAGCTTAGCAAACATGCATGCACCATTTATCAAAGGGTTTTAGTGCGGTAGCTGCTTGACATGCTTTTGGCCTGGAGCAGCCTCTGCTGTTGGAGGAGAGGGGGGAGGATGGGGTGGGGTGGGGTGGCAGGGTCGGTGAGGCTGGGGGTGTAACTCACGCCTGAGGTTTCCAGTACTCTAAGCTCAATGCTGCAGGACTGGTTTGGGTTTCTGCTTGTCTTTAAAGGCCTTTTCCGTGGTTGCTGCGGTAACCAATTTTTTTGGGGGCCCTCTCTATAATTGAGTCTTGCATTTTCGTCCCGGATTCCACAGCCAACACACAAAGCAGTGATTATTCCTAGGCAGCAGTCTGCGGGATAAAAAAAAGATGGAAGAGAAAGAGAAAGAGAGGCAGGCGTGAGAGAGAGCGAGAGAGAGAGAGAGGAGCGAGCGAGAGAGAGAGAGATTGAATAAATGCCATGGTTTTCTCAGGCAGCCCATTGGTTACTTTCTAGACACCGGTTGGACTGTACCTTTTACCGGCAATGCTTTTCGCGCCCTCACGTGGGGTTCCCATCATCCATTGCACAAGACCTTTTCAGCTGAGTGCATGGACCCACTGCTGTCATGCCACTTGGGTAAACAATCCCCAAGGCTGCATTTCAATTATCCCCAAAAAAATATCTATATAGGCAGCAACAGATAGAAAGAGAGAAAGAGAGAGAGAGCACTCTTGAGATTCTCTCCCTGTTTCTTGAGGGATTTGTACCCTACACACCTAGCATACAAATTACGCGACATGTCCCATGGTGCAGTGCAACACACTCACAATGTAGCCAAGGAGCTCACTGGCCCAAACTTCACATTCCTTCCTAGCAGAGGCCTTGACTGAATTACTGGTTTCTTCCCAGGCCAAGTCCAGCACAGGCGGAGGGCTTAAGCGCTCGATCGCTCATCCATGCCTACCAACGAGGAATGTTACTCCTGCCCAGCACACACTCATCACATCGCTTTCATTGCGACCCCCATCAGCCCCCCAGTACTTTGCATTCATGACTGGGGAAGAAGAAAGAATGACGAGCTTAATCGAACACAAAGGCCCGTTAGATGTCCCAGGTCACTCGGTGTTGGATGTTGGCTAAAGGGGGCCTGAATCCCATACCCTCATAACTCCTCTGTTGTTTATGTGCAGAGAGATCTGCTCGGCAACCCAGCGTAGCATGTCAGCCCTGTTGATCTGGTCTTGATTGAGATCAACCACTGCACGTGTTTCCAATGCAAGAACAGGAATACACTCGTAAGAAAAAAAAAAAACACCCATCTCAACAAATCATGACAAAAATAAATACTTTAAACTCTCTACATATGATACATGTAGAAGAACAAGACACAATTTTCTCGTCAGTCATATTTTTTGCGCCGAGTTGCAGCACTCTCGACTCTGGTTTTCCACTCAGCATAGTTATATAACTGTTTCCAGAAACTGTGGGATATTGACTGGAGGGTAGTTTTCAAAAAAAAAAAAAAAGACCAAAAAAAATCCCCTCCAAAATGTCCTCCAGGGCTGTGGCCTCGAAGAAGAAGAAAAAATCCTAAAGATTTATGACACTATCTTCCTGTATGAATAGATTATAGGCACATCTGAAGCCATGCTCTGTTCCAACATATAAAGCAGGTCAGTGCCAGCTGATGTAATCAGAAGTCCCACTCGGTTCAGCTCAACTCTGCTCGGCAGGCCAGTAGCCTCCTGCCAACCCGAATCACAAGGTGGAAAAATACTTCCTGCAAGCATGTCATTTAATTCAGATCAAAATCAATTACGATTTTATGAAGGGAAACACTAGATTGAGGGTTAGGATGTCAAAAGAATTTGTTTTTGAGTTCATATTTTTTCTGTTTAGTAATTGTAAACTGTGAAGAGAAATTCTTGTAGAACCAAGGCATTTAAGGCTTTATTTATAACATACAATTTATTCATAAAAAGAACCATATGACAGAAGAAAGGCTTATACTGAGAGACATGGCAATAATAAATACAGTGGGTGCATCGGATTTTTCTCTTCTTTTTAAAACATGAGACATAATGGCACAAATAAAAAAAAAAACTAGGCAGTAAAAGCAGGAAAACTAAAAAGAAAAAAAAAATTTGGTCATCCAGTCTACTGAAGGTATTCTTAAAGAACAAAGTACTCACACTTTTTGTGAGTTCAGAGAAGAAAAGCGATCAAGAAAGTCAGAAGAGATCTTCCAGTGATGTGAAAAATAAGTAAAAAATAAATGGAATGATGCAAGAAGTTGTCTTCCGGTCTCAACTCTTGTCTACTTTCCCCAAGATTGATGTCAGTTCATGACGGGGCGGAGTAGAGAGTGAGGAAACATTTCGGACAAATCAAAATGGCTGCCAAACCTTAAGATTGATGATTCTGATTTCCTTTTTAAAATATTGAAATCTTGATACAAAAAGTCATCAGGCATTTAAAAAGGGTAGAATTATTGCATGAAGCAGATGCTGCATAGTTGGCAGGGAAGGGAGACTTCACAGTAATCCATACTTCATAACACATTTTAAAAACATTAAAAAGAAATTAAAAGGAATGGTCTCAATCTTTAAATGGCAGAAATCACCATCTTGCCATTCTAACACAATCCCCAACAAACAAAGCACTGCCGTTCCAACTGCTCTTGAATGGAAGGCTGGGAAAGCTCATTCAGGCAATATATGCCTAAATAGCCACATTTTCAAATGATAAAAAAAAAATATAGGAAGACTAGCGAGGATAGCAAAAGACTTGCTCTGTTGATAATACACTAGTTAATACTGCTTCGACTAACGGTGGGGTGGCCATGTCTAATAGTCGATGCCCTGGTCGTTGTAGTGTCCGCTGTACTCATCATCGTAAGTGCCCTGGTACTCCTCCTGCTGGTACTCAGCCTGATAGTCACTGTCGCTGATCTCCGAGCCGTTGGTGCCCGTGCCCTGGCTGCCGTTGGCGTGGATGACTGGCTCCGTGGGTGGGGCGCAGTACTTGGGGTCGTAGACCTGGCGGCCCAGCCCGTACACGCTCATCCCCTTCTGGGAGGCCACCTTGTTTGTGCCCATCTGAAGGGAGATGGTGGAGGAGTCCACTGGCTGCTGTGCATGCTTATTGTCAAAGATGTCCCGCCTGGTCCCAGGGGCAGACATGCCAGCCTGGAGAGAGAAGGACAGAGAGAGAGAGAAAGAGCGAGAGAGAGAGAAAGAGAGAGAGAGAGAGAGAAAGCAAGAGAGAGAAAGAGAGAGAGAGAGAGAGAGAGAGAGAAAGAGAGAAAGAGAGAGAGAGACACAGAGAGAGAGAGAGCGAGAGCGAGAGATGATTATAGTCAAATTGTGTGAGGCTGAGGTGTCTCCATACACAGTCCCCTGGAGACCCATCTGTTATGCCCTCATAGCGCACAGGAAAGGGAATCTGTGTGTACCTGACTTGCTCCTTTGTTGGTGCCCATCTGTAGGCTGATGGTGGTCTGGTCATAAGGCTTGTCCGTCTGTGTCTTTGGGTCGTACAGATGTCTCCTCGTCCCATAAGCAGTCATGCCAGCCTGGCTCGCACACTTGTTGGTTCCCATCTGTGGGCCACATGATTATTGATTATTAATGTATTTATTAGCAATAGATGATGATAGATGATGGATACTTTATTTATCCCGAGGGAAATTAAGGTCATTCAGTAGTTTATACATTTAACTCACAAACATACATACATACATACATGAATCACAATAGCAGTGACATTAGACAGGAAGTACTTGTAAGCACCAATTATATCAGTATCCAGTTGTTTATCTTAAAGGAGAACACTAAAAGAACTAAAAAAAAGGTGTGGAATGTTACCTGTAGTCCAATTACACACTGGCCAGCCTTCATCTTCTCATCATCGAAATGCCGCGCTTGTTTGTCCGAGTATTTCACCCCAATGTCAATCTTTGAGTCCATGCCTTTGGTCTTTCCCTGGCAGACACAACAACAACAAGTCAGAAGAGTGAGCAAAAGAGATTTTGAGATTATATTTGGACTAAATGGCCTGACACTAACAGAACAGTGCAGGAACCTCCTTAACCCCAGAACCTGAGGGGTATACATACCATACTAGCCAGAGCAAGCAGTGTGGTCTGGACTTGAGTCAGATTCCCATTTTCAAAGAGGTCGTTGGCTTCAAAGATGTCGTTGGGCTTCAAGCCATAATTTAATATGGCTTTGATGAAATTCCCAAGGTTCTCCAGCTAAGGGGGGGAACAAAAGGAACAGAGAAAATCATTTCCCCCCCTCTCACTTGCCCTCTCACTCTCTCGCTCTCTCTCTCTCTCTCTCTCTCTCCAGCAACACCATCAGAATGCAATAATCAGATAAAGAAGCTGTTGTTAGTGAGAATGGTCAAATGCCTAGTGAATAGGTCTGATTATTCCCAAGGCACACCATGTTGCTGCAGGTCTTTAATGTCATTAAACGTTAAAGAGAGCTATTTCTGTAACAGTACCGCCCAAGGAACACATGTGAACACAACCCGATTCCTTTACAAGACTCCACAATGTGGAGACCCCCCTAGCAAAAAGAAAATTGCTAAGTAGTTGTTACCTTGTGCCAGTTCAGCTGTGAATGGTTGATTTTCTTTATTGAGCCAGGCTGTAGTTTGTTGATCAATCTGAAAGATAAAGAACATGGTCATATTCTTTCCATGAGCAGTACTTACAGACCTAAACAGCGATTTAATAGATCAATTATTCACAATCCTTCTCAGCTAGCAAAACAACTGGCAATGACTTTAAAAGAACATAACGGATTTGTTACTCTTAAAATGTGCTGCTCAGGTAGGCTGGTACAGATTACTACTTACATCAGTTTAGGTGCATATCCCTGCACTTAAAATCCCAATGCGGTATTCTTTTATTCCAATCGCAATGGATGAGAACAACAGAAGATAAACTAACACAATTCCAGTTCCATTTCTAACATCTCTAACAACTCCTGGAGGTACCCCTCGCAAATTATTAGTACATTGCTTGTTATGTAAGGCCATTATAATTGACGGTCACAAAGAAGGGAATTATTCCAAAGGGAAGAACATTTCGTTGTATCCTTGTTAAAATGTAGTGGCACATACATACACAAACCATATGCCAAGTCATATGGATCGTGTCTCGCTAATGAAAAGCCTTGCATGGAATAAAACTTAGTTGTCACCTTGTCAGATCTGCTGCAGTCTCCCGGAACTGAGCAGGAACGCACACACACACAAAGGAACCAGGAAAACACCACCCATATACACGTACAGACACAACACCCATGAATACGATAAAGAAACCCTCGCCCTTTCTCAATGACAAAACACACACACACACACACACACACACACACACTCACTCGCACAAGATGACCCCATCCTTCAGGCCCTTCTGGAAGTTGTCTCCGATGGGCATGCCTGTGACCTCTTCAATCCAGAAGCGCAGCTCCTCCTCTTTCTGAAGGTCATACTTCTGCGCAATCTGTTGGGGAACAAGAGAGACAAATCAAAATGACGCAGATAAAACATAGAAAAACAACAACAACAACAATAATAATAATAATAATAATAAATAACCCCACCTAAAACCAACTGACATTCATAAAAGTCCTAGCACAACCCCCATTTCTATGCACAGTAAACCCAACCATCGATCAGATGATGAACACAAGTCATAGTTTTTTTGAACAGGGGTTCAGCTGTCTTGAAAAATATGCAAGTGACTGCTAGGAGAGGGCTGTGCTAGAGGGGTATACTTTACAGACGAGAGCGTGAGGGGCCTGATTACATAATTAGGCCCTCATCAGGAGACCTTGGGTTTCTCCACTTGGGCCGTGTCAAATCGAATTAAGACCAGATGCAAAGTGTTATTTCACTGCCCGGGAACACAGACAGAGGCACAGATGACTGGAATCCCTTTACGAGAGGGAAAAGGAGGTGCCGGAGGGGGGGGGGGGGAGAGAACAACAACAACTTGGGTACGCTATGTTATGTGTTTAGTTGTTGTATTAAACACACATTTATTTCTGGGCTCATTGCAATGCATGACCATCAATAAAACACTATGTAACCATTTAACCTCTGACTGTAAAAATAAAAACCATGGGAACGTATGTGGGAGGACAAAGAAGAACAAAAGCAGTGACGCCTCTTCAAAATAACTTGCAGATGATCCATTTGATAAAGGCTAGAAGCTTTGTCTGGTTGGCCGGTTTCATGTGAAGCAAGGAGTCCCATGTCATGGACTGGAAACCCAGTTCAACAACAACAACACCACCACCACCAGCAACAACACCACCACACAAAAAAGAAAAAAAAAGAAAAAGGTCAATCCCTTTGGTGAGTCAGACAGTCAGTGCGGGCACATGATGGCAGCACTTCGATCCCATTCAATTCTCTCCATGGGGTCTCCATGGGGGGTTAACTGCTCTATCTCTAAGCACATGGCAGTGACACAACTAGTTCTTGGCCGTGTCAGTTCAAATCAAATGCGGAATGTTTACATCTGCTACCGTTGATTATACAGTAAATACGTTGTGAAATGAAACAAAAACACACCACAGTTAAATTTGTATTAGTATTGATTGATTCACATCGATATGAAAGGATTACATGACTAACAACTGGTGAAAAAGTAATATGAAAATATTTGTTCACTGAATTAGCGCATTCTGTCCCAAACAGTTGCGTTGCAGTTTATAAGTTTCAGTTTCGCTTTCAGTATTTCAACGTGAATGAGAGGGAGCACAAGAACTGAGCGTCTAGCAGCGATTATCATATCATAGACATATATGATGCATGTATATGTCTGTGGGCACGATCTCAAGCACGTGCAAAAGTTGTTGTTGTCCAATTTCAATCTAGTTTCGAGAGACACATGCGCGCCCAGTCCAATTCCCAGCGGAATCGAATCGTGTGTCCAGGGGTTTACATCGGAGTCCAGTCGGACTCAAGCTGGACACAATGAATCTAGTTCTGGGGAGTCACATGTGTCCAATATCCAATTTAAATCGGACTGAAATCGGAAATTGGACGCATGTGTCCACACTGAGTGACATCAGCTTCCTGTTTCCCAGGTTCCTTCACAGGAAACACTCTGGGCTGTAAATAACAGAGGCCCTGCAGTATATAGTGGAAAACGCTGTGTGTGTTCCTGGCACAGACACCTAGATAGATAGAAGGGCCTCCTTATCAGAGTGTCCAGTTATCCACACATGCCACCCTGACTCTCAGCAAACCCTCAAACAATTCCACACACCGCGTCAGATAAACAGATAATGAATACGTTTGGACTTGATGTTTAGGTCTCAAGAGATACTACGCTTGGAAGAAAGTACTATCAGTGCTAATGATTGGTGAGCCATGAATGAATCAATGTTAATTCGATGATGAGCGTCATGAGATAGTATTTCCTGCTTGGCACTATTGTGAAAATGAACGTTTGTTATCACAAGACACAGGAAGAGACCAATCCTCTCTACTGTGCTGTGCTGAAGGAGAGAAGGCCACAGTCAGTGAGAGTGGTGATATGAAGATATCAAGATGGGGCCCCAAAGAGCTAGAGAGAGGAGATAAAAACTTCCCACACAAAATCTTTTGGAAAACAGAAACCTCCGCAACATGTGTGAAAGTAGAGCACAAAGAGGCCCAATGTGTCTCTTTCTTTCTCTCTTTCTCTCGCTATCTCTCACGGTCACACACACACGCTAACACAAATCCCCTTGAAGCCATAACATGATAATCAGCAGGATTCTCATTAAATATGGAACCAGCCACATGCCCTTGGACAAGCTGCCAAGTTATTGCTTTCAGATTGTACGGAGGCTTCAGTTGCTGTTATCAGTGCTGACGGTTGCACACACACACACACACACCCGTGTGGGCGCAAATACACACCGAGAGTCTATTAGTGATAACATTTAGTCATTCTGATGTCGGCAAAGTCATTAATAGATATTTCGACATCTCCCCCCCCCCCCCAAACTTTCTGTAACAGCAGTCAACACCCACTGCCACTATCACACACCACTGTAAATTAAACCATGAAACACGCCGTCTTTTCAAAAAGGTAAAACACTCCTCTCATTTCTCACACAAGAGAGAGTGCTAGAGAGAGAATCAGAGACAGAGAGCCGGAGAGAGGGAGAGCTAGAGAGAGATGGAGGAGGAGGAGGAGGAGGAGGAAGCCTGAGAGAAAACATCTGGACGCTACTCCATTTCACAGTCCGCTTATTGTTTGGCTTCTCTGCTTGCATACGCTAAACCCAACACACTCCCTACGAGCCGATATTAGCTCATTTGCCACCACATCACTCACGTAGCCCTGGCGGGCTGCTCAGACAGAGAAAGGAGAAAGAAATTGTTCAATGTCAGGCAAACACACTTAACACTCGTAAAAGACAAAAGCCATACACGTCTACTCTCACAGTAGAGAGGAGAAGACAGCTTTACAAAAGCCATACACGTGTACTCTCACAGTAGAGAGGAGAAGAGACAGCTTTACAAAAGCCTCAATCCAGGCCTGAAAGGGAACAGGCCCATAAAAGTTGAGTCGAATGCTCCTGCACTCCCCACACAAAGAAAAGGGCAACTACACTCGTCCCACTACAGTCAATCACTCATCCACATCAAACCACTGTCAGCAGGAATGGGACGGTCACCATAAGGGACAGGAAAAAAGGAATGAATTGTTGCATGCAGGACATAGTGTCCCTGTCCCTCTGTGCAATTTGAGGTCAGATCACAGAGGGGTCTTCCCCCCACATTCAGTTCAATGAACCCCCTTCACAAAATGACATGAAAAGGGCAAGGCCTTGAATGCGGTGACCATCTTTAGAAAGGGCAAATCTGTGCTGTTCCAAAACATGAGTCAATGGAAGAAGTGAGGCACTGGAGATATGAATGGGGTTGGTTTATGGGAGCTGCGCAGACGTCCATCTCTGGAGCATTCGTGCAGGAATTAAATCAGTAACCCTTCATCAAACTGAAGCCAGGGACCAATACCAGAAAGTACAGATGGACTGCTCAAGAGAGGGACAGATTAGAGAGTAGAGCTTTGCTTGCTTCCTCACTCGCTTTTTTTTTTTTTTTTTTTTTCTTCTTCAGCTTCTCTTCACTTCTTTCAGTGGTCATTCTCTGGGAAGACTGCCAAAATCACAGGAGAGGGGGGGTGGGTGGGGAGCTGTGGAGAATAGATCCAGTTCTCTTCATATTGATGGAGTTGTTAGAGAGATCTGTGTGTGTGTGTGCGTTGGGGGGGGACGACTAGTTTACATTTTAGTCACTCTGGAAACTTCTGGAACCTCCAACAAGCCCCACCCCTGAGCCAGTTTCCTGATGGTGTCCCTGAACCCAGGCAACATCTGGAGAGAAGTGGGGATGAGGGCTAGGGGGAGGTCACAGAATCATGGCACAACCAACCGTGTTGAGCATGATCTCACCCTTGAGAACAATTCGTACATGGTTTCATGCAAGTCTAGACAGTTTCTCAGCGGGATAAATATTCCTTTTAAAATGAAGCCTTCATAAGTCTTCTAAAAAGCCTTAATGTGGAATTCTCATCAACCATGGGAGAGAGAGAGAACGAGAGAGAATGCGAAAGAGATAATGCACGATCGAGTGAAGTAACTAACTGATGTAGTTAGCCGTTTAGAGAACAACACAAACTGCAGCTAAATTGTGACCCACTAGCATGTTGATCATCCATGTGTTCAATCTTACATGTGACCAAGTATTGCACTGCATATGCACAATTAGCCCAGCTGGTGCTCATTAATATTTAACCATGCGTTAGCTCTAGCAATGCTCAACAGACCACATCATGTGAGGATATTGCCTCGACTATACAAGTGAAGTGAAATAGAAATGTTTACATAAGATCCGAGAAGCCTGGGCAACATCACACAACCAAAACAATCTCTCAGCAATGACTTACAGCGCCATCTTCTTTAATGTACACATCCTCTGGAAATCTAGTGTGCAACATAAAACTTCACGTCCATGAGTTTTTTGCAAACTGTTTTCCAATTTACGATTGAGAATCACTGCAAGGATTGTTGCAAGAGTTTTCTGCAATATGCAGACTGATACCAGAGACACCACTGTGTCTACCAGATAAGATCTACAAGTCAACAAAGCCCTCAAGAGCATCCTTTCAAGGTTCAACACTCACGGACATTGGACATTTTGCAGTGGATATATCTAAAGGAGGGGAAAAGACAACTAAACAATAGGTCCAGGAAAAGGATGTCCCTGTTCTTCCCAAACATGGCAGCACAGAGTTCACAGACAGTCCTGGTACTGTACACACCCTGAACCAATCCAGAGAAAATCTCACTCGTCAGCACATTTCAGGCATAACTAATGAAACCCCCCCCCACACACACACACACACACCCACCCCACCACCACCTCTACCTAGGGTCCCACCATCTATCTTCACATTACTAAACGCTGGCAAAGGAGGGGTCTTCTCTGAAAACGCCTCAGTGCCCTTCAAGAAATGACATTGCTAAGGCGTCACATCAACCAGCCATAACTGGTCTGGTTATGCCACACAGCGACCAAAACCACATCATTTAGCTTCTCCTTGTCCTTCATCCTACCAAATTGCCCTCTTTCACAAACCCTTTAGGCCTCTCCCAAGACAGGGAGTCCTGAGTGAGGACCTATTCATTCGGGCCTTGGCTTTCCTCCAGGGCACCAGAGCCCCAGAACCACAGCAGTAACACACATTTGCAGTAGTACAGGGAAATAGAGACCAGCCAGGGTGGCCTTGCCACAGTCAGGCGTGAACTAGAGTAGTGAGGAGAAACAGTTTCCCAGATTAGTGAAAAAGAGAAGTTAAAAAAAAAAACTAAAAGAAAACAACACAAGGTATCTTTAACCAATGCCCGCCCCCCCCCCCCCCCCCCCCCCACCCCCACCCCCGGACCCTCAGCGATCCAGAATGTTGCTGGGAGTTCAGCGCCAGCAGAACCCAGACCTGGCCCTGCTCCAGAAGGTTATTATAAACAAATGAGAGAGGACTTGCAAAGGATTGCTCAATCATTGTTTTTCTTTTTTTTGTCAAAGTGACTTTTCTTTCCTTTGAGTATTCAATCAAAGTACTGGCACGACTACAAACTGTAAATATAAAATGGTTGAGCCGGTGCAAAGTCTTAAAAAGGTTGCAATATCAAATACGACAAAATAGGATTTGTCATTTGTCATTGGTCAGCATGCAAGTTTTTTTTCCTTAATGTGGGACTCTAACTCTACTAACTGGCAACAAGTCCTCTTCCGGGAAATACAAAAGGTTCAGATGCAGTACAATCCCTTGCTCTGTTTCCCTGCTGTGCCAACAATTCGCCCACCCAAACACAAACACAAACCACAATGGGTAAAACCCAACAGTTACTCCAAAGACCCTCATTGTGCAAGAAAAACAATGCATCCCCAGACCTCTTGTAAGATGATGTCTAAAATGAAGCACAAATTCGGTTTAGCAAAAGGTGGTCATCAGGGAATCATCAGATGTGGACAAAGTCTATGAATTCAGCTGTCCCTGCTTCATTTTTCCATATGTGAAGGAAAGTTGTGGCAACTAGCCATAAACAAAATGGACCTTTCTGACACCGTCGAAATTATGTTGAAGGAGTGAATCACACCATGCTCTCCCCAACACTGATATATTGAACTACATAAACATAGGGTAAAATATGTGCAAAGACACGGCCTAGCCTCATCAACTTCATATTTTCCAATTCTCTCGACGTTTTACAAGGAAACATGACACTTCTGACCTCATTCCACAACTTTCCAAGGAACCACGAGTATTTTAAAATATATAACTCAGTCGTCAAAGCTGAGGAACAAGACCAACATCTTGACCCAATAAGAACCCCTCAAACAATGTGAGCCTGCAAAACTACTTATTTTTATCAGAGGTGGGAGGCCCCTTGAGTACAACTGAGCAGCACCTCACTGGGTCAATAATATCCAGATACACACTCCACTGGTCCAGTTATCACACAACAAACACATTTTCACCAACATGGTAAATATCAAGAGTCAATCAGGTCTAACTTTCTCTCATTCTATCCTACCTTATCCGACAGTATTGATAAATAAAATTATTTTGCACATAACAAGCAAACAAATGAAGACTTGAAGGCTGGAACTCCTAACTAGAAGGGTTTCAATTAGCATACCATGTTTTTCCTTGACGAATTTTGCCCAACATTCTCATCTGGCACTTTGAGGAATTAAACAAGGCTAACTTAATGACTGTCAATTAATGCTGACAGTTATGGGAGAGTCTGTAGGGTTCAAAGTCATACAAGCGGGAAAAAACGACTCACAAAACACAATGTGTTCCACTTTCCTGTCAAAAACATTGAAATATATTTGTTTTCAAATAAGCCCCAGTCCCTAGGTAGCCTTCATGGCGAATACTTCAAAACCAGACTGACATTAGGAAAGGAGCTGATCATATCTCATTTTAATACCGTCTTGGCTGAGCACAGATTTTCTTTTCTTTTCTTACACAAGGCGTTTTGAGACGTGCACTGCATTGTGCCAAATTTTACACAGAGTTAAAACACAAGAGGAATAAGTGAACAACAGTCGTTGGGCCATGAAACAACAACCGCCAACTCAGGCAAGCATAGAGCAATAGAAACCGACCAAAGGGTGCCCAATGACAATGGCATCCAACTTTTAAATGAGTTATGTAACAAAGCCCCCCCAAAGAGAACTTGGAGCCCAGACTTGGCAGCTGGGCTTTGGCCACATGCTCAGATATCCTCCATCAGAGGAGGTAAACCCAAAGAATCACAGCTTAAGTGAGTTTCCAGAGGCTACCCACTAGATATGCAGACTTTGTCCAGATGCCTCTTCAGAGAAGTTTTAAAGGGAGCTATAATATGATAAATAAAACTCCAGATAAGGGATTTTGAACAAATTTGAGGAGCATCACAGATGCAACAGGTTATTTAACAAAATGGATGCATACCAAAAGGAAAGTGAATGCACATGTGTCAGCACAAACACACAAATCATGAAGAACTATGCATGATTAAAAAGTAGCACAGGCATAATGAAGATGAACGAGATCATCTTCTTCCAGCAGCATTCAGGATTTTCAACAATAACTGTAATTTCAATCAAGCGGTATTGTAGCGTCCTAACTATGGCTACAGGTTTGACAAGGCTACATCTGTTAATCTACAATGTTTTCTAGTAGGTCATTGCATCCCAATGCACATGTTAAGCATTTGTCCTCCAAAAGCTTTAGAATTTGATCATAAAATAAAGCCCAACTTCCACTTTTATGAAAGAATATAAACTCTTTAACTGGAGGTGGATGAAATTAACTTTTAGGCAGTCGGTACAGTTCAGTTCGGTTCAGGCAGTTCACCATTCATTTAACACTAGTCCTGCCCACTTCCATCGGATAACCGATGATGTCATGCTCTTACAATTTTAACTGGATCGGAATTCCATTCTCAGAGTTTGAGTTATAATTTAACTCCTCAGTAGAGGTAACTAATGCGCAGTCGGAAGGTAACTTCAAAAGCTGAAAGAAACCTCTTCTGATTTAATTTAAGAATGGTTGGGGGCGCCACGCGATTTGGGATAGGGCATGCATTGTCCTAGCTGCGATTGAAGTTTCTCGAGCCTACTACCTGGTATGCCTAGATATCGCCTATCAATTTTTTTTAGAAATCAGTTCCTTGACTTTTCGCATACATGAATAATCCAAAATATGTTTTAAATAAAACGCCCGACTAACAGCAACATGTGTCCCAACAGCTTGCTGTTATGCCTCGTATGCATTAGGCTGCTAGGTTCGGCTCCTCCCAGAAACCGGGATAACAATGAGTTGCACTTGGCTTTCGTTTCACGTAAGTTTAAATCAAACAGTTATTAAAGAGGTTGTCTAGAATCCTCCAGCAACTTCAGTCAAATGAAGACAGAAAATTGTTCCTCGTTTAGAAAGAAACATTTTGGTTCATCTTCATGGAAGATTTTGAGATGACCACAAGCCAAGAGCCAAAAAAAATGACGGGATCTTAGAAAATGTGACCCCCGAACCCCCCCCCTCACATCGACTTCACTGGTCAAATATTTAACGACTATCGCAAATAGATAGGCCAAAGTTTCCTAAAGTAATCAAGATGTTTTGCATATGATAAACAATACATGTTGTATCCTATGCTGCCTGCAGAACCATCTCAGCAAAATGATAGTGGGATCCTTTACCAGCGACAGACTGCTACCCAGGTATAACTTGAATAAGCCAATGTTGGAAATAGCCATCCCTGTTGTTGTTTTGAATCACGTAGTTGTTGTCAGTTCAACATATGCTGGCTAGGGTATTTGCTACTGACTGCTTGAGAATTATTGAGGTCTGTATTGGACTCATTGGAAATCTCACCTTTAGTCTGTTAGGACATCGAAAATAAAATTCACACAACCTTCCAGAAAACAAAATGTTGGCTACATTAAACACATTGTGAATGTGTGTCTATACGTTCACATTTTTTTTTTTTTTACCTTGCTTCTAACTTCTGCAGATAATCCGTAGGCTGGTCCCTTGTTGAACGAGGTCATGTTTTTTGTTGTTGGAAAGTTTATAGTTAAAATTGTCTGTAGCTACAAAGTAGCAACAAAGTATCAAGGGTTCAAGCAGTGATGTAAATCCGGTGTCCCGGGTGTAGTATAGTCCAGACAGAAGAAGCAAAATCCGTGCGTGTCGGTCCGTCAATGGAGTTTAGAGAAAGGCTGCGTGAACTCTGAAACTTCTCGCTCCAATAGCTCATTTTGAGTGGAAAAAAATGTCGCAAGACGACTCACGGCTCTTTGCGGACCAATCACAGCCGCGTATTTTACATACCCTCTTCCCATTGTTAGACTACTGAGCGCTGCAGTGAAAGTGTGGTTCTAAGCAAGCATGAAATACTACAAAACAGCCTAAAATGTATTCCGACCACTCACTGGTGGAGTAAATACTATCAAAAACAATAATGAAATCAAATGGCAGTATGTTGGGGTGAGTGTTAAAATGCATTCATAACTTGCCGTTGATGTGTAGTACTTTATATTCTCATGCAATTTTACAGTTAAATAAACTAGTGCCTTTAAATGTTTTAATATATTTGGTTCTCCTTCCTTTCCACCCGTCTCTTTCTCCCTGCATTTTGTTGATAAGACTACACAATTCTGAAGGTCCAGGAAAACAATTCAAAGCATAACCAAGTCTACCTACTCCATTCCATCAAATGTTTCCTGAATATTGCCTGCTACTGAAGAAACACTGCGGACTGAAATGTCTACCTGGCAAAATCTGGCTATTTGTCACTAGCTCAGTTGACTTCTGGATAATGAACACACCACATAAATTCCACCTTGGCAATGGTCCATGCACAGTATTTAATCAACATCTTACATTAAGGGCTCGCTCGCAGGTACAAAACGCTGACTCTGCTGTCACAGTCCTCAGTCTCAGACAGCCAAGGTTGCAGAGAGGAGGTCCAAGGGCATGAAGAAGCCACACAATACAACAGAGAGGAGGGGTCTGTTAGCAGTGATACTTATCTCTCCCAAGCCACTCAACCCTCTCTGGCTAAATAGAGGAACACTGTTTCAAACTATGTCGGTCAATAGTGGCTGTGAGCCTGGGTTGGAGGACAAGGGTTTGGGATGGATAGTGGGAGTTTTATGGGAGCTTCCCCCTTCCCTTCCCTCTTCACTAGCTGACTTGGTTATCTGTGTTGGATGGGTTTGTATTTCCATGACAAGATGTGCTGTCTTCTAGCTTCATACCATAACAAATAAAACTGTTAAAAGTAAAAAATAAAATTACATTCTGTAATGGCCACTAATGGAAAACAATTCTCAAATGGAGTGCATGGTTTACTTGAAGAATCTGCAATTATTTATCTACACAAAACCTGATCCACGCTTGTGGGAGTTAACCCTAAGAGTAGGTCAAGAGTGAGCAATGAGCTCTTAGAACGCATTCGTTAACCTCTTAGTGACCCTCTTGTCAAAACGCCAGTTATTACCGTAAACCCCGACCCTCTTAACCCCTACAACCTGCTCTCCTAAACCATCCCTTTCTCCACAAGACTAGATCATGGGATCACCATGCAAGACACGCCTAGAATGAGGAGGGTCACGTCTGAGAAGAAGTCTGCTCAGGGGCTCCCATTTCACAAGAAAGTGTTGAAAGAGACCTGTGGTGAGTTTTAGACAACGCCGCTGCCTCTGCACAGCACCTGGGATTGGGGGGGGACACCTATGGCAGTTCTGTGTGCTTGCCGTACAGGACTGTCCAGTTCACTGGTTGTCTCAACACCCACAAGGATCCAGTGGTGTAATTAAGACCATTTCAGAGCACTATACTACCTCTGGACACTCACTGCTCCGTGCAATAATGACACAGACACATGACTATCCCTTAAGTGAAAGCGCAGGCGATAGCTGATGAAGCCACAGGCACTCATTAGAGGCTTGGCTGCTCCCGTTGGAGCCGGTAATGTCCAGGCAGGAGTGACTTTAAAAGCATCCCTCTGCCTGTCTCACCAAATCCCCCTATACCTCCACCCCCTCCTCCAGTCAGATCAGTTTACCCCCAGGGCTGGAGCCGAGCCACAGCGGAGGCCTGCTTCTTCTCTTCAGCGTCGCTCTGCCGGTCGTTCACTTTGCGTCGGGTCGGTTGCGGACAGGCTGCCAATAACAACACCAAGCCATCCGCCAACGGAGAGCAGGGACAGACACTTAAGCAGTGGTCCAGTTCGGCCCCGGTCCTCCATCTTGAAAGATTCGTAAATCCAAAGCTGGGAGGGATCTATTGTTTTAGAGACTGAGAGCTGGGGTGGTATAAAATTGAGACAATATCTTTTTTTTGCTGCTCAGTACCCACTGAAATATTCCCCCCCCCCCCACCCCCCCTTCTTTTCTGCCACTCTGCAGAAAAACCACAGCACTGTCTGGATTTCATATTAGACTTTATGTGTGACGTTCAGGGACTTTTTTTAGTGGAACTTTTGGGTGGAATTCAACTGTGAAGTCATAGTGTATACTCTTGTAACTGGCTTTCAAGAGTGAATTAATTGCCATTGCAATGGATGAGTAACATCTCACCGACGTTTAAAGCTGACGCAAGGACTGTGGAGGAGGATAAGTTGCATAAGCTATACAGTCATCATGAAAACTAACTCGTCATGAACGTCACACTCCCTGCATCGCCTGTAACAGCTGCTTGTGTGGCCTCGCCTGGTGTGCAAAGATAAGGCCCAAAAATAGCCCCTTCTTTCTGCAAATCCATGGTTTTCCTTCCTCACCCCCCAAAAGAAAGCCCCCTCTTAACCTCTTATTGCTGTTGTTAAACAAAACATCTCAATTATTCAGTTCACTTCCTCTCTGGGTAAACTCTGCTTGAAGAGAACCATCACAGGCAAGGGACAGGAAATCCAAAACAATGGAAAATCGGCCCCATTTAGAATCCTGTCCTGACAAGATATAAAAAGTTTAGCACGGCTAAAGAAAACATCACTCTAATGAATTGCTTTGAGCAGTAAGTTTGACTGGTTCCTATGAACAAAGTAGGTTGATTTGAAGTGAAACTGCAGAGTTGATTCCGTGTTTTAGAACTGCACCCATGAGTTGATCGTTTCCAGGAGAAGCAAATATTTACAAATGCATTAATATTTCCTCATTCAGATCGAATGAAGCACCGGTACACCAACCATGTCTTATTTGGTCCTTTGATAACAAATAACATTGCTAGGCATGGAGCACTACAAGGAACATTTGCAGCAAACAAAGAGGCAGCAGTACAAGGACTCCACTAGGTACATACCACAGGATTCAAAGAGGATATTTGTTTATTTATATTGAAAAAACAAACACATTGGTTCTCATGAATTCCTTTTTCATTTCTATTCGGACCAATGAAACCCATCATATCACAACAATACAACCCTGTCAGCACTGTTTTGGAGATGTTTCGTAGAGGAAATATCACAGAGGTTCCCCCTCTGCAGATGCCATCTACGTTAGACACAGCAGTCCTGTGAAGTCTTGCCTTTTCTTCTCCGTGGAAAAACAGTGGGGAGCTGTCACAGCATCGAGAACTCAGAGGTGGCTGCCTGTCATCGCCTCGGCCGTCAGCCTGTCACTCCACGGCTGTAGTGCTACGCTCGAGAGGCGGAAAGCCTTGGTGACTTGACAACAACAGCTCCTTGATTCAGGCGTAAGGCAGTTTCACCTACGCCTCGCTACCGTACGAAGGAATGAAACAAACACCTGCTCTCAGTTTTGGATACGGTTTACAGTGGATGCAATTTTCCAAATAGCTCAAACCTGATGTAACTTTTTCCCAGTTTCACTCAAATGGTTGAACCTGACCACGAGTTAGATGGCAACATTCATGGTGAAGGCTCAAAGATACAAATACTCTAACACAGAATGCAAACATACCCACCAAATGACCAACCCCAATTGCACATATACAGCCGCGGAAAAAATTAAGAGACCACTTCAAAATTATCAGTTTCTCTGGTTTTACTATTTATTGGTATGTGTTAAAGTAAAATGTACATTTTTGTTTTATTCTATAACCTACTGGCAACATTCCTACCAAATTTCAAATAAAAATATTGTCATTTAGATCATTTATTTGCAGAAAAATGACAATTGGTCAAAATAGCAAAAAAGATGCAGTGTCTTCAGATCTCGAATAATGCAAAGAAAACAAGCTCATATTCATTTTTAAACTACACAATACTAATGCTTACACTTAGGAAGAGTTCAGAAATCAATATTTGGTGGAAAAACCTTGATTTAAAATCACAACTTTCATGTGTCTTGGCATGCTCTCCACCAGTCTTTCACATTGCCGTTGGGTGACTTTATGCTACTCCTGGCGCAAGAATTCAAGCAGCTCGGCTTCTTTTCATGGCTTGTGACCATCCATCTTCCTCTTGATCACATTTCAGAGGTTTTTGATGGGATTCAGGTCTCGAAATTGGGCTGGCCATGACAGGGTCCTGATCTGGTGGTACTCCATCCACACCTTTACTGGCCTGGCTGTGTGGCATGGAGCATTGCCCTGCTGGAAAAAACATTTCTCAGAGTTGGGGAACATTGTCAGAGCTAAATGAAGCAAGTTTTTCTTCCGGGACAACGTTGTACTTTGCCTGGCTGAGGTTTGTAAAAGACCATAAGGATTGAAAAAAGCGGACTGGAGGGTCTTCTAGTTCGTCTTCTCTGATGAGTCCAATTTTCAGCTTTGCCCAACACATGGTCGTCTGATGGTTAGACGGAGACCTGGAGAGGCCTACAAGCCAGAGAGTCTTGCACCTACTGTGAAATCGGACTCATCAGAGAAGACGAATTTAGAAGAACCTCCAGTCCGCTTTTTCAATCCTTATGGTCTTTTACAAACCTCAGCCAGGCAAAGTACACCGTTGTCCCGGAAGGAAAACTTGCTTCCTTTTGCTCTGACAATGTTCCCCAACTCTGAGAAGTGTTTTTTCCAGCAGGGCAATGCTCCATGCCACACAGCCAGGCCAGTAAAGGTGTGGATGGAGTACCACCAGATCAGGACCCTGTCATGGCCAGCCCAATTTCGAGACCTGAATCCCATAAAAAAACCTCTGAAATGTGATCAAGAGGAAGATGGATGGTCACAAGCCATGAAAAGAAGCCGAGCTGCTTGAATTCTTGCGCCAGGAGTAGCATAAAGTCACCCAACGGCAATGTGAAAGACTGGTGGAGAGCATGCCAAGACACATGAAAGTTGTGATTTTAAATCAAGGTTATTCCACCAAATATTGATTTCTGAACTCTTCCTAAGTGTAAGCATTAGTATTGTGTAGTTTAAAAATGAATATGAGCTTGTTTTCTTTGCATTATTCGAGATCTGAAGACACTGCATCAATTTTGCTATTTTGACCAATTGTCATTTTTCTGCAAATAAATGATCTAAATGACAATATTTTTATTTGAAATTTGGTAGGAATGTTGCCAGTAGGTTAAAGAATAAAACTAAAATGTACATTTTACTTTAACACATAGAAATAAATAGTAAAACCAGAGAAACTGATCATTTTGAAGTGGTCTCTTAATTTTTTCCGCGGCTGTATGTTGTAGACATGATTTACATAAAACAAAAGTCTTGTGTGTGTGGTCCAGTTCAAAATCAAAGATGGGGGTTGGGATTACACTATTCTCCCCATGTAAATTGCTTTGGGATATTTGTCCTTCAGGCTGATCCACTGCACAAAGAAGTAGTCGGCCAGGGGGTAGAGGATCTTTCCAGAAAGGGAGAGGTTCTCCACACGGCAGATGCTCTCCACATAGACCAGCACCACCCTCTTCAGTCCCAGCATCCCGAGCAGCAGCCCAGCCGTACACAGAGGTACACACGTCCCTGGCCCATTACACAGAACCTGGAATGACACACACACACATATCGTAACGGTGTTAATTATCGGATGGTGGTGTGTGTTATCGGAAAACGCTCGCGTTGTCATGTGAATCCATTATTTAACTGAAGTTATAGATTGTTAATCCATTTTAAACTCAGCATTTTGATTGTTTAACATAATGGCCGATGTTTGACACTGTCCGATTACTGTCTAGGAACGCTACATATAAATGTGCGATGCAAGGCTAAGAAATATAGGGTTACCCACGCAGACACAATCACACATTAAGAGCATAAATTAAGAAGAATTAAGAGCAAAAACACTAAGCATTAACAGCACAAACACAAACACAGGGCACACTCATTATGTACTCAGGACAGTTACAAACACACCAATGTGAAACCGTGAAATGGTGCTAGACGCTTGCGTGTATGCACAGGTTAGCACATGTTCAGATTGTATGGGACAGACAAACAAACTACCGCTACTGAATCAGTCACCAGGGCCTCCATTTGTGCTTGAGGAGGAACTGGAATATACCACCGTGACAACGCCCTTGGTTCCCGACGTGATCAGACAAACAGAAGGTAGTCTATGTGTGGTGTGTGTGTGAGTGTGTGTGTGTGTGTGTGTGTGTGTGGGGGGGGGGGGGGGGTGGAGGGTGGACAGTCCGATGATCACACACATGCCAGTGATGGTGTGCAGAGCCGCACAGGAAGACAGGCAGACTGCTGTAGAGACAGGAGACAGGGTCTGGAGAATCCATCACAAAAGCTGCCAAGACCATCCTGGTTGAGGCATCGGCTGAGCTTACAGTCACCCTGCCCTGCCCTGCCCCCCCCCCCCCCCCCCCCCCCCCACACTCCTCACAGGGTAGTGGGGGTGCTGAGTCAACAGTAGATCTTTTGTGCGAGAGACCACGTTGATAAACTCATTACACTGGAATGAAGGTCCAGTTGCTAGGTTCCCTGATCATATTGTCCGCGACTGAGATTTCTGGGAAGTTTCCTTTGTCAGACACACGTAGCTTAATCTCACAAGGAGAATATAGTGGAGTGAATTGAGCAGCGCTCTGTGGGCAGAACTGTGGTTTGTTGAAATCAAAAAGAAATTGAAGTACTGCTCAGCCATAACTGTGGCCCGGCAGAGATACAAATAATAAATACTGCGCTTAGAAAAATCTCCCCCGAGTCTGCAATCACAGTAACACTGTAGCTCTGAGACATCACACTTAAAGCCTTGAACAAATGAGGGGGGCTGGTCCCGAAAGGAACAACTGCCAAAATACAGGCCACAACACAAACTCACATGAAGCCTGCAAATACAGTACAAACACAAAGCAAATGCAGCACAAACACTAGTCACACTGAGCCTAGAGAGACTTGATATCACCCCAGGTTCAGTCCACTAGGTCTAGGAGTATGTAACTGGTATGGCCACTAGGTCTAGGAGTATGTAACTGGTATGTCCACTAGGTCTAGGAGTATGTAACTGGTATGTCAACTAAGTCTAGGAGTATGTACTTGGTATGTCAACTAGGTCTAGGAGTATGTAACTGGTATGCCAACTAAGTCTAGGAGTATGTAATTGGTATGTCAACTAGGTCTAGGAGTATGTAACTGGTATGTAAACTAGGTCTAGGAGTATGGAACTGGTATGTCCAGAAGGCTTTTGTGTTCAAGAGCAGTCAAAGGGGTATGAGGTCATCAACACCCTACGGTGAGATGGTGCGTCAGGTTGGGGGGGTGGGGCGGGGTGGTGTGGTGTGGTCTGGGGTTGGCGTTTGGCTCATGGCAATCAGAGGAACATTTGCACTCTGCTCTCAGAAAAGCCAGCGTCCATCTGTAAACATGAGGGTGCAAACTGGACTTAGGACAATGTGAACAGTCAACAGAAAATAAATCACCTCCCGTAAAGGGAGACACACAGACTCACACAAACACACATACACACACACACACACACACACACACAATCAGTCACGCAGACACACACAGCACAGACAGGCAGTAAAAGCCGGGTGCAATCCCTGCTCTCACTCGTAACACAGGCAGCTGTGAAGAGGCTGTAACCAGAGAGTTGTGGGGATGTCTAAACCTGCCAGCTTGGTGACACAACCACATTCTTTAGCTTTATTTAACATTTGGAAAGGACCTAGGTGGGCCATCTTGGATGATTTCCAAATAACGATTCTTTAAGGTGCAAGGTCTGAGGCAAAAGAGCCACCGTGACAGGCCTGTGGCGCGTTACTGACGGCGGCCTAGAAGCGACCTCTGACCTCTGACTACTGCTACCGCTTGTGCGCTCATCCCCCCCTCCCCCCCCCCCCCCCCGTTTCACATGACGTCGTCTAGGAAAAAATGCGTCTCTTGCTGCGCTGGAGGATGGCTCGGGTTATTGGGGTGGTTGGAGCATTCAACGCGCCTCTGGAAGCACTGTAAGCTTCGGAGAGACGGAGAACGCAGAGGGAAAGGGAAGAGGGGAGGAGGGAGGGAGAGAGCGAGCAGGAGAGAGAAGCGAAAACAAACTAAAGGAGAAACAGGGGGTGAAAGACACAGGCAGGAAAGACACCGTGGGCCGTAATTTGATAGATGCACACCACGGGTTTTTAAGTGCAACAAAGAAGGGCATCGTGTTATTGAAGTTATTTTGATTACTAGGGCACATTCATTTGATCATTTCGTACCATGCGCACAGACCTACGCACCTTCGAAGGCCGGCCCACACCTCATTTGGGTGTATTTGATCATTAAAGTAGGCGTTGCATGGAAATTGTTTTGAGGAAAGCGCTCTGCCACTTTTTTCTTTGAAACGTAACCTGCATCGTAGTTTTAAACTTCTGTCAGGCACATCTAATCTATTCTCCGATCTTTTAATTCACCTAAAAATGTCAACAGATGACAATGTAACTACACTTTACACCACACAGGCAGTCCATCAAGTACTCTTATACTCTCACATCAAAACAAGCTCATCATTCATCAGGGCTTTAATGAAAAACAAAAAGTGAGACAGAGAAGTCATATTTGTTTTGTATTTTACAGCTAGTGCTCACGCAGATTAGACCACTAATCTAAGCCTTGTTCTCCCTTTTACCGTTCTACAATACCTTTCTTAAAACCTAATGTCTCTCAGTGAAGTGGGAATTAAGATTATTGTGAGAGGAAGTGCTATTTCTCTGTCTACAAATAGGACTATTCCATAAAAAGTTTGTTTCGTTTTCACAGTTGTTAAACCTGTTTTGTTACCAACACGGGCTACTGACACAAACATTCAAGTAATTTCACAGCAGGTCTGTCCAAGTTCAGTAAGGTTGCTTGGATTAGTAGCACAGACCACATAAAGATGTTTTTATGTCAAATACAACTACAGTCGTGATAGTGATTGTGTCATGAGAGAATCACCATTATCATATAGGTTGCCTACAGTATTATTCAATGTCTACATGATGTAGAAAGCCAAAAACTCGTCTTGTCAGATGTACGGCATACATTTCCTGTATATAGTCTCATCTTGTTATCCTATATGTTCTGTATAGAAAGCTATTTTAAGCTACCTGTTCCTAATTATCTCTTCACTTACCTTTCCACTTTCTTCATAAATCATTTCCCTAATATCTTATGTAGCTTGGCTTCACGCATGTTTATTAGGCCCATATGTTAAATAATGTAAAGACCAAGGCAATGACTACACTCTGGTGGTTTGAACTGTGATGGACTTTAAGCAATTTATCATATTTACATCATTTCACAATAGCAAAATAAAAGTTTAAATATTTTTATAACATGCACTGATGCCTGTTGGACTAAACAAATGATAAGTGGCTTGTCGTCACATCACATGCCGGAATTCCTGTTGGTATGATTTGTCAAAAGACAAATCCAACAGCACACCCACAGATTAATATGCAATTCCATCTGTCTTCCTGCTACTCTAGCATCCTATGAGTGCATACAAGCAAATAATGATTCTTCTCGACTCCCTCCTTTGATGTTGCGCCATGTGGACCACCATTTAGACACAGGCATAGCTCACAGTTCATTCCTCTGTGAAATCAGGGCCCAGCGTGCGAAAGACAAGTTGAAGAGACAGAGAGAGACATAAACAGAATGGTCTGAGGCATACAGACAGTGTTTGCTGTGAAGCCTGACGATCTGTAGTGCACTGCTGCATTCATAAACTTGGGCCGGAACATTCCGCGGATGCTTTGGCTGGCAGTGTCCAGGGGGCAGGGGCAACAAGCTCTGCTTCAGCACCCCTCTGGGCCTTTCGGCACTGTGTGCTAGAAACACATGCCATTCAGCCCTACGCTCACTCACCGCTATTCAGGGCTAACTGGCAGAGAAATTGCAGGCTCACGTACACAGACACACACACGTACACACACAGACACACACACACACACACAGACACACACACACACACACACGCACACACACACACACACACACACGTCAGAACTGTGTACAGTTTAGACTGCCACCAATGCATACTAACACAATGCAGTTTTAGGATTTGAACAAATCCAGAGGATGTACAGGTTGACAACACTGCCCACGTGCATGGACAGGCATATACCCCTACATAACAAAGTGCACAGGTGACAAATGTGTGTGACTTAATCTCAACATGTTAACTATACGAACCATGTAAATAGTATTGCTATATTCTGCATATACTTTACACATCTGAACACTCACAAATAAACAAGACCTTAACACCTAATTCACAATAAGTTCAAAATTATGTTCCTCACATCATTTCATTGATCATAATGCCTTTAGTGCTGCAATCTTTAAGGGGAAATAGGTCCCAAGCCCCTCTTCACTAATCATTACATACAGCAGCACTGAACTCTTATCTGCTGCTTATCTTCCAGTTGATAAACAGCACACAGCTGGGTCGTCTCAGAAAGCCATTACGTGTACACACACACAGTCACGAAGCGAAACATGCACAGCCCTGAAGGCATTCCGCAGGGGAAATGCTTCAGAGAACTGCTGACGCTCACACTGACCTAAAGAACTGCACTTTGTTGACAGTTAAAAATTACGAGCGCACGTCACGACTTCTTGTTGATGACCAAAGTAGCCAGACTGAGGCCCCGTTTATATGAAGTCTAGTTTAACTTAATTCAGGTTCATTTTTCACACGGATAGAATCTTTAATTGCGTAAGTTCCGGTAGGTGGTAAATTCTCAAATCTGGTAAATTCTGGTAGGTGCACGTGTCTAATGAGTGACTGAAAAAAAGTGTGTGGGTCAGAGAGAGGGAGAGTGTCCAGTCATTAAACACTGCAGAGTGTATACTGCTTTGTTGAAGAGTCCACCCAGTACCAGCCTGTCAACCTCAACTCGTTTGGTCAGTACTAGGACCAACAGGCAGTGATGACCACACTCCCTCTAAATGACAGAGACGCCTCCATGAAAGAAGAAAGAGAGCCTGTCTCTAAGTTATAGTCAGAGGAGGCAATCCAAGACATGCCAGCTAAGACTGAGCTATCTAGACAGGTGAGGCATAAAACACACCCTGATGAGGTCACCACGACGAGGACATACATCATCGACCCTCCCCAATATTGCAAGGTGGTGTGCTCACCTGTCGTCAGCTGGGGTGTCACTTCCTGAGTCACCCACCTAGAGCAAACGAGGTGAGTCAACACTACGTCTGACTAGACAGCAGGTGTTATCTGCCCATAAAACACCTCACCGGGTCTCACTGCCGGTGAGACGATAAGACTTGCAGATAATCTACGCACAGACTGTAGCAGACTACTGAAATACTATCCTCAAGGTACCCTTCGTTATCGCAATGCTGAGATTCCAAAACTAAGTGATGGGACTTGGACTCTCGTCGTCCCCTGCAGTGTGGCCGACTGGGTTACCCAGGAGGCCTTGGAGGGGAGAGCGTTCTCTTTGAGCGTGTGTGTGCTGACGGCAACACTAACAGAGGGCTGCTGAGCAAACAACACTTCCCCAGGTCAACACTCCACCATGACTGCTTTTAAGCACAGGTGACGGATAGAGAGCAGGGCTGGGGCCTTTGAAGGCTGGTTCACAAAGGAAACATACCGTCCACACTAAAACACCTAAAGGTTCTGGGTCTGTCTCATCTCTGTGCTGATCCTACTTGGAGTCCTCTGAAGTGGAGCTCTTCTTGAAAACATTCTATGGAGGTCTCTCGGTGTAGAACAAGTTCTTAAGAACCTTTTCAACAAGACATTTTGGAAGGCGATGGAAAATTCATCAGTTCATGTGAAAGAGAGTACGAAAGAGAGTTCTTCTCCTTTCCAGCAAACAGCCGCTATCCCTTACGCGGATGTCTCTCCTTTATATATCGGCGGGTTTGTACAGCTGTTTTAGATCGCCGTCTGCATACGACTCATCTGTTATTATTATTTTTGACAGCTGGAAATGTGGTGGAGGGGTGCGGGTTGGGGTCCATGTTGGAACTGCTGCAGAGATCTTGCTATGTGTCTGTTTAAACAGATGGCCAGTCTGTATAAAACATATCAAGCCCTACTTGAGACTCCACTGACTTGGTAAACCACACCGATTAACAAAAGAACTCAACCTATATGATAATCTTCCCCAACAGCTACTCCACTGGCTTACTAGAGATTTAAATAACGGCAAAGAGCTGTTAAAATGCAGAGATGATATTTGCTGGCACTGGAGTACTATAGCATACAAATGCTAATACGTGACCGGAATATCTCAGGGCACCTCCTGCATTCACAGCTCCTCACAAGCCTTCACACCGAATCTCGAACTATGGAAGCTGATTGCGGCTGTCAATCAGCCCGTTGGCCAGATTGTCATGGAGAAAGAAGAGAAAAGAATGTTTCGGCGACTCGGTAATAATCTTTCCTCAAACAAAGCCAGCGAAATTCTGATCTATCCCATCCCATCCCATCGCGTTCCCATTCCCATTCCATTCGTGAACAATTTCCTAATAAGGTTAAGATGAACCATATGGCCTGCCGAGCAGTAGGGAGCGCGCTCAGAAGGAAAACAGAAATGTGGAAAAACAGAGCCGATGAAGCGCGGCAAAGTCCCCCAGCAGCTCCCCCTCGCAAGGGGAGCACCAGGAGAGGGAACTGCTTGGGAGAGGAGGGACTCGTTTCGGGCCACTGGGGTGGATCCCAATGTGCCCCCTGTCATTTGTTTTTGTTAATCATATGACCCATAAGCCACTGCAGCACATGTGCGGTCTTCTTTGGAGTTTTTTTTCGTTTGACCTAGTTTGGTTTCCATATGGAAAAAAAAAAAAAACATTTCGGGGAGTGAGGCATCCACAAAGTTGGAAAGATCTCCAAGAATGATTTGATGGGAGAGACAGAAGCTCTGCATCTAGGCAAGGAAATTCAATCTACAGTGTTTGACAAGCAGAAGCAACAATGAAGAGGAGAAAGATAAAACAGAAAAAAAAAAAAACAGGAAAAAAAACAGAAACAGCCTGAGAGAAAATGAGGAGTAGACAGTCTGATATGGCAGGAGACATAATGCTCCTTGAATAACCACCATGCTCCTGGATCGGTTCCAGCCCAGGCAGACGAAACCCCACCGGGCACCTACTGTGCCTTTCAGCCTGATGGAATCGACCGGCAGGCCTTTCAATTTCCCTGGACTCTTAAGCCTCACGGCTCACCAGGGACGGCTTCAACAGCCCGGTTATGTAACAGAGCTCCCAACCGCTGTACAGCACCTGGAGGCAAAACAATACCAGGGCAACACCAGCGCCACTACTTGCTATGTCTGTTTGTGCCACTACTCGCACACTGTCTGTGTTTGGCTGCAATTAACCGCACTAGTCTAAACAGCGCTTTATAAAAAGGCATTCGTGTCCTTGTATATTCCCCCTCAATCTCCATGTGATAGTGATAGCCTGAGGGAGAGTTGAGTAGACTATCTATGGGGGGAGGAGGCATATTTCTGAATTAGTTACATAAGCGAAGTTGGGAGAAACAGTAGCACAATGGACGGAGTGATCTCTACCTCCTCCTCCTCCCCTCTCGCGGCCTCAGACACTGTTGCTTCCATCATGAAGGAACTTTGGGGACCCAGTCAGCAGTAAGGATTGTGCTGACACATCTGGAGGTGGTATGTGTGTGTGTGGGGGTGTGTGTGTGTATATGTATGTGTGTGTGTGTGGGGTGTGTGTGTGTGTGTATATGTATGTGTGTGTGTTTATGTATGTGTGTGTGTGTGTGTTTGTGTGTGTGTGTGTGTGTGGGGGGGGGGGGGGGGGGGGGGGGGGGGGTTAGGGGGTGTCTGGAGAGTTGAGAGGGTGCTGTGATCTCACACATTCCATTTTAAGGCCAAAAGAATGCCTAAAAAAAACGTCTCCTCTTCACCAGTACCCCCCACCCTCCTCCAGGGGTGACCCCGCATTTCCTACGGACCGTGCCCCGGAATGTGTCCCATCTTGTTACCCCAGCGAAGGGCTACTGTGGGCCCCCTGCTCACCAGCCATCGTCCGACCCCTCCCCTACTCCCGGCTCTGGCCGAGACATGCTCAAGTTTGGTCAAAAACAAACAGAGGAGGAGGAGAGGAAGAGGAGCTTTTCGGACTCGTACCCAGGAATGTTGCTCCCCCAAGAGCTGACCCACGCGGCCTAAGGACCAGCGTGGGATGGGGGGACCCTTTTTTAAAACAACAGTCTGCCGAGGAGCACACGCCGGGACTAAAAAGGAGGTAATGAATGCCCACTGCTGCGGCCGATATATGCTAATGTGGCAACGTGAGAAGGTGCTAACTACATTTGTGAATCTCTGGCATTAGAAAGAAAGTGCTTTAGAAACGCTGTCCAGGCGTTAATAAATTAGAGTTCCAAATTTCCAGCTGTGGCAGATGGTTATCAGATCAAGAGTGTGTGTGTGTGTGTGTGTGTGTGTGTGTGTGTGTGTGTGTGTGTGTGTGTGTGTGTGTGTGTGAGTAAGTGTGTGTGTGTGTGTTTGTGTAGGTGAGCACAGCTTCAGGAATTTGTCACAAAATCAAGACAGTGTCCCTTCACATCTTCCTCAAAAACTCTGTAGACCATTCACTCATCACCCTAGTCTCTCCCCTTTCTCCCTTTCATTCATATATATTTTCTCTCTCTCTCTCTCTCTCTCTCTCTCTCTCTCTCAGAAAGGAGGAGTGGAAAATGACGTCAGCCGATGAAGAATGGACGCTAATTAGAGATTAGAGAGCAGTAGGCAGTCAGGCTCTGACAGGTCAGGCTGATCTAACCCTGCTGGGTCTAATCTTTCTGTCTGGTTGCCTTTCCCTTTCTCAAACACACCACACACTCTCTCTCTCTCTCAACACTTCCTCTCACTCAGCTTCCCTTTTAATCTACGGTCTACAGATTTACCACTGTTACCCTCTTGTCTTTCTACCTTTCTCAGCACCAGGCCAGTGAGCTTGCTTAGTCACTCTCCAATCCTAAACCCCCTCACCCCACCCACACACCCACACACACACACTACCTCAGGCTCAAACCCTAGCCCCCCCCGTTGTCGTGGTAATGGTGAAATCCAACGCTGTTTTGGCCCCTCCCTGCAGTGAGCAGAGAAAGCTGGAGGTTCACAGCTGGCGGAGGAGCCACTCAGGTCCTGCCACATCCTGCGAACAAGATCCCCCACCCCATCCCCACCCCCACCACCCTCCTCCTCCTCCTCCTCCTATTTCTCCTTCTCCCCCTCCTATTCCTCCTTCTCCTTCTCCCCCTGCTGCTGCTGCTGCTGCTGCTTCCCGCTCTGCTGCGCCCCATCCCCTTGGCGGGCCCCCACCATTATACAACAGCAGGGGAAAGAGCGCGTGGAGAGGAGAGAGATAGAGATAGACAGAGAGGGAAAGGAAGGGGGCCTGCTGTCTGTCTGACTGCCTGCCTCCTCTGTTCATTCCTGCAGAACAATTTAAGCGCTCTACTTCCACTTCTCTCTGCCCCTTTTCTCTCTTCTCTCCTGATTTAGTTCTTTCCCTCACTCTTCCACATTCCCTACTCACTCTCAAGTCTCCCTCAACAACTTTCTCCTCTTTCTTCAGGGGTAAATGAAGGAGAACGGTGCTCTTTTCTCGCTGACAGCGTCTCTGGCTCACAGTGGCATTATCAGTAATCAGGTCCGAGGCGCTATGAGCAGTCTAAGCCAACCAATCAGGCTGTAAGGTGGAAAGAGAAGCCTCACACTGGGCATCTTGCAATGGCTTCTGATGAGGGAATGCTGCTTGATTCACCACCGTCAGGCCTAAGCAGGTTTAATGGGAACTCAACAGACATGGAACATGTCTCAACTAATGCAATCAGAGCTACTTCTCAGATTAAATGAAAAACCACCATGACTCTTCGAATACAAAAAAACATATACTTTCCAGACAGTATGAAGTGTGTTTATGACTGTGCTGAAACAGACAGCCTTGCTCGCTGCTTTTTCTTGAATAATGGGAGTGTTTTGGGAGAGAAAATGCATGCGTCTGCAAAACTGTCTCTTACATTCTTGAGTACAGTAAGCAGTGAGTGTTAACGCAAACAGTATTCCGTGGGGACACTATGACAAAGAGGAAGCTTATCCATGAAAGCAGATGACCTCAAGATGAACTAGATTCAACCTAAGAATAGATGCAGTCAACTAATAGACATGAATGATGTATAGGTTATGAATATTATATCAGGGAGAGCTGAAAACTCAACAAGTCTGATTTCTACCTCAACACTGCCACCTTATGGTAATAATAAAGAACTGGCAAATTGCAAAATTAGACTTTTAATTTGACTTTGTTTTGTAGTTAATTTGTTGAAACTCTCATTTCATGTTACTTCTACATAAAAGTCAGTGTATTGACATATCCAGGAGTCTCCAATGACTCCAAGAGATATTTTTAAATCTTAGAGTAATGATTTTGATGGCAGCCAGACCACAGAGACAATTTAGCTGAAGTTTTCGACCCAAATGATTGTTCATTGCAACGATTTGAACACTGCTAGGTAAAATGTGGTGGATTATCTGTATTTGAGTGTGGCCCAGGGCTGGTGGACCTACCACATCAGGCCGCAGTCTGAAGACCAGAGGTACGGAGTAGAGAAGGGCATACAGAGTGCTGACCACTGACGAGCTCCAGGACTGGCGCACCTCTCGACTGCGCGGAATCCGATGAATGGTGTACTGGTGAAAGAAACACACATCCGATTTAAAAAATAATCAAATAAGATTGTAAAACACTGTGCTGCGCGGAGATGTCTGTACTGTTTCAGACCGAGACAAGATATAAAAATCAACATGAAAATGGAGCTGACGATGTTTTGTGAGAGAAATCAACTTCATGATTGAATGTTGTCTAAAATAATGTTATATCACAGCCTAATTCTTCATAATGAACTAGCATGTAAGCCGCAACTTTTGTAAACTGACTTCAGACAATCCTGTGGATGGACAGATAATGAGGAATGTACCGTTTATTAGCGTATGCATTATTCTGTGCGGTACAAGACTTGCACATGCAGTGCACGCACGTCTTATTTGAGGTCACAGTTAAGTTCATGAGAATGTACTCTCACTGACCTGATGTTCCTTTAGCGTGTCTCCTTGAGAGCTCTCAAAAGTGCGGATCTTGTCCTCACTCATCTTATCTGTGTCAGCGATGACATAGTGCCGTGGTCTGTAGGAATGGGACAGACTGCCGACCAAGCGCAGAATCTCTGTTGTATGGCCACCTGTTGGACAATAGCACATCTTTATAAAACAGAAAGACTTAATCATACAGCAACCTGCACATCTTAGTGATAGCACCTAGTGACAAATAGTTATCTAGGGGGTTGTATTATATTTTCACTAAGTGTATTACGCTGTGTGTTATGAAAATTACATAGTATTGCTTAGTTTTGTTGGTACTAGACTTCACCATGTGTAAACATGTCAAATGAAGAGGTGTTGTAAACCACAAATCAATATAGAGATCATTCCCCCAACCACACATAAAGCTAGATGGAAGGCTTGGTAGTCGCAGAACAATAGTCTAGCAGAAGTAAACAATGCGCAAATAGTTGCAGACATCAGGTTAAATGTTACCGTCACTGGCGCAAGCCTTAAAATGCTCTAATATTTTAAGTTTTAAACTGATAATGGGAAAACTGACAAAGAGCACATTTACAAACACTGATATTTGAAGTGTTACAGGGCGATCACTGAAGGTACAACAAGCTAGGCTGAATCCAGGTGGGCAAAACCAACAGTGGTTGTACAGGTCAACATCAACATGGGACAAGTTCATATAGATGCCAGTGTGCTTGTTGGCAACGTAGAAAGCTGGCTGTAATAACGTGTGCCTTACCAGATCCCGCTACGACTAGTACAGTTACAGGACCCTTCGCTCCCGGCTTACACTCTGGACCATCCCGTAGGACAACAACAAGTCGTATTAAAAAACATACGACGATCAAACTGCATCCGGATAATACTCCCAGTAATAACGTTTGCAGTTCCATCATGGCTCAGTGTTAGCCACTTCATTAGCTAGATAGCTCTAGCTTGTTAGCTGGAAACGCTTTCTATTTAGTATAGCATGAACTGCTACTAATATAAAAAATGTTTTTTCATGATCACGATATCATTTTAACCAATGACTTCAGCAAAACGCTATAGTGCACTATGACAGAGAAACATGCTAAAAGTAACAGTGCTAACACGACAACTTTGTGATGATCAGTACGGCAGGCTATTGGCTCATAACGTTGAAAACGCGTTTAGGGTAAAGGCATTGGTGAATCTAGATGATTAGAGCGACATCTGTTGGGTATGGCGTGTAAGTACCATTGATGTATTTACAATATGTCATTTTTTCTTTCTTTCACAGCTGTGTTCCTTGCCACATACACATCCAAACAAGGAACAACCGGTTGTATATCTGATTACTGCATGGGATTTGTCAGCCTTTAAGGCTCTGTCGCTCTTGACATGGCTTGGTGGCTGTCAATAGTGAGTAGGAATTGGTGACACACTCTTGACCAATAACACTCTCAGACTGCACATCTAATTCCCGACTAATAGGACCTTCAGTTGTGGATTATTTGTTTATCTGATATTTCCTGTTTGGGGGACAAGAGACTATTTGGCTGTCCTCTTAGTGTATTTATTTAATTTACAGAGTGGGGAAGTATATTGAAATCCCTTGACTTTTGTTTTGATTTATCTTCCTGTTTGTCACATGTAGCCTAAAACTGGTTATTTCAGTTAAGTACTTTGCGTCCCCAGGGCCCTTTGACGGCAAAAAGTCTAGCGGAAACTGCAAGGCCCGTGAGGCAAGGATTTTGGAAATAGGAGTGTCATATTCTTCACTGACATGAAACATTTGCATGCACTAATCACAAACCATCACAATCACCATCACGTCTGATTTGTCTATCTGGCAAAAATCTTTGTGTGATTTGTTTAGTAAGTTACGAACAGGGTGACTCATGCTTAGCCTAACAGGCTTTCACTCACCTGTTAGTTTCTGCTGGGAGTTTTGGATGCATCGACTGCACCAAATGGACTACAGTTTGTTCCCAGGCACATAACATTTCAATCTAATTATTATCAAATCCCTGCTGTTGTAGTGAAAGTTTAATTATTTTGCATCACCACACTGTATGCCTATGTAGGCTATGCTTTTGGGGAAAGGAGTGAAAGTAGCCTGTATAAAGAAAACCCAGGTTTGCTGACCTCTCCTCCACCGTAACAAGTGCCAGAATGTCTTCTGAAGCAATTCACATTTCCACAAAAATGTGAGCTATACATGTTTCTTTTCAGTGCCTAGCTCCGAAGTTGCAAATGTGTGCCATTAAATGAATTCAGATTGTTGAATTGAATAATATGTAAAACAAGTAACATATGTTTGGACATTTTACATTCTAGACCTAAATACATTCTCCAGAATGGGTGTGAGATGGCCTTTATTGATCTCACTAACAAGAACGCTAGCCTGTCATGGAATCTAAGTAAGCAAAACTATTTCTTTCTTTACAGGGTCAAAATCCCATATCGTGTCGGTTCGAGGGGATGTGGCTTATGCATTTTAAAACAGGTCTGACAAGCTACAATTATGTGTCGACTACTTTATTTGTAGCATTATGGTTTATTCCTTGTAAATCTGCTCCTGGAGAACACTGTCCAGAACACGTGACGATATTGCCATCTTCCTGCAATGTAATCTCATATTGTGCATTCAGTTTATAGGGATTGCTCGACAATGCAATTGGTCAGCTTTAACCAAACTTTTCAATTTAGCCTGACTCTGATACAAAGTTCCTTTGACCAAACCTCTACCACTCTCTTTGACGCATGTCCCTTTTTGTGCAACAATACGTATGAGATCCCGTTTCCGCAAAACATTTTCCCCCTTAAACCAGGGCCCCTGATGTCTTCAAGGCACAAGAAGGAACAACCCTCTCCTGCTTTTATAAATGAAACTCTAGACAACACATCCACCTTTGGTTGATAAACCTTTTTTTCAACTGTTACAAACAGTGAAGTCTGGGAAGTCATGTTTTGTTTACAAAGCTGCTCCAGGTCCCATTTGTGCTGTCTCTTTAGTGTGTGTTGTTCTGTTTACATGGCAAATATTTAAATTATAGCTCTGGTTTGGCTGACTGCTTGGAAATTGCACCTCAGTTCACCCTGAGGTGGCTTAATGCTATCTTTGTTCTAGTGGAAAAGACTGAGTTTTAATTGCAGTGTTTTGGTCCACTTTAGGATTTGAAATCACATAGCTTTGACACCTGAAATAAGGCCTTATGTTGGCTTTATGAAGGGTTTGGTTGACAGGACAAAAGGTCACCTACAGACAAGATTTCAAAAATAACTTTTCCCCATGCAACAGCTTCTGTAAACAAATGAAATGATGAAATATAATGATGGTTGTCAGTGACAGGAAACATTATCCTGGTTCACATTCATTCTGATCATTTCTATGTCAAAGTCAAAGTCAAAGTGTGTTTATTATTGCATGTACCAAATTGCTTCAGCACAGCAAAATTCTTCAATTCAATTCAATTCAATTCAATAAAATTTCTTTATTTCGCCATGTAAACAGGTACTAGGAATTTTGAATGGTATTCTCCATGCAGGCTGGAGCATTACAAATAGAACATAGAACAGAACAAAGGGACAAGACAGAACAACAATACAAGAAAGTACCAGTATGACCATGGAGGTAGTGCAATAATAGAATTGTTAAATAAGTTCAATAAATAAAGTGCTGAGAGGAGCCATAAAGCTCATGTGCAAGGGCTGTTTATGAGGGCTATTGCTTGGGGGAAAAAGCTATTGAGGTGACGTGAGGTTTTTGTCTTACGACTTGGCAAGCAACATTCATCTACGCAGTAGACGTCATACATATAACATATACCAAAAAATAACATAAAACTCTATAACACTATGACAATAAAACATATCAAATGTAACATTAACATACAACAATTTAAAGAACAACATATAGCTCTGTAACACTATGACATTATAACAATATAACATATAACATTAACATTCACAATTAAGAGTACAGTAGAAGGGCTAGCAGCAGTTTAAGTGTGAATTGAGGCATGTTAAGAATAAGTTAAAAAGTTTTTGAAATTGTGCAAATATATGTAGGAAGTGAATTGTATGAGTGGGGGGAGCAGGGAGTAGGTGGAGGTGGCGACTGTTCAGTGGGTCAGTGTTTCTGTCATCTGCATTTACAGTCGTTCACAGTCATTGGCGTGATATTAATGATGTCAACTTCATCTCTGCACTTAATGTGTTCTGTTCTGTCCTCAGAACAGCAACATCAACCAACCATTAATCAGCCATTTATCAGCCATCTTATTTAAACGTTCTTAAAACGTTCTAATGGATATTTGAGATTTGCTGTCGGCGCCGGTGGTGGTGATTAAAAAAAATGTCTCCCACCACCGCTGCACTCTGGCCAGGCACAGCATTTCCCACCCAACACCACGTTTCCATGAGTGTTTCCTTAAGGCTAACACCAGTACCCGCCGATTCAATCACCGTCTTAGGGTGACAATGAAGTGTTGAGTGGAACAAATGTGGCGGGAGGTAGGGGGGGTTACAGGGACTTGGCATTTGTCCCTAATTCTCAGAGTGGCCTGGAGGAACTTGGTTTCGCTGGGACGCAGCTGACCCCTTGGCCAAGGTCATGTGGTCATTCAACAGCCCCCTTCCTGACCCCTGTACACACGGGGAGATAGAGCAAGTGGGAGAAAGAGCTGTGCTTGGACACAGATTTATTATGTTTAATAGGGTGTGTTTGTGTTCTGGTCTGGTTATTGTGTCATGCTTTTTGGACAGGATCTCTGGTGTATGTCATCGAAGCGGGCTGCACATTATTGGGCCCTTATCAGAGCCGTGTTGGAATTCTTGGCACTGTTGTCCAGCAGTATTAGTGTGGGGTCATTATAGGGTCATAGAGGGAGGCCATGCAAAATAAATCACAGCAGCAAACATCAAGCACAAAACAGCTATGCACTTTTCACAGCTTATTGTGGAGAAATCAGTTAAGGTGCAGTGCAGTGCAACAACTGCATTAGGCGCACAGGTGATTACAGTGCCGTTATGCAGCAAGGGAAGAAAAGTTCCCAGGCTGGCCACATGGGGGCAGAGTGAACATGGAAAGCTTTGTTAAACACTGGAGAATATCTAGAAAAAAAGATCCAATCCAATCTCACTCAATCTATCATTGTCTGTGTCTGTGTCTGTGTCTGTGTCTGTGTCTGTGTCTCTGTCTGTTTCTGTCTCTAAAAGGGAAACTGCTATTTAAAACAAAAACTTCCATGAGAAAGTTTTGAAAGAGAATTGCCTGAACACAAACATGTACATTCTGTCACTGGCTGTAGTCTCGGTATAGTCGGTTTAGATAAACAGTCTGAGACCTTTAACACAAATGAGATTTATATGTCTTTTTTACAGTCTCTGCATTTTAACCCAAGCTTAAGTACTTTCCCAAAACACAGAAAACATTCCCTTTGATTTTTTACACGAGAACTGGATGTTTTAAAGCCCACTGTCTTTATGGGGCTTTCAGTGCAATCAGTCAGTTTTATGTCAGCAACGTCACAACTGCTGCTCTGTGCATTACCATGATCAACCCTCTATACCACTATCACCTCCTTTCAATAGCCTCCATTCTTGTTTAACCGCACACATTATTTGTTCCAACTCTTGCAGAGGACAGGAATGTTTGTATGTTATCAAGTACACTGGCTGTCATAAAGAGGTCCTTGAGGCTGGTGTTGCATTTGTGAGAAGCACCACGTGAATGTTGTGGAGGAGAAGAACCCGTTTTCTTGAAAGGTGGAGGGAGGCACAAGGCAACCTGAGCAAAGTCTGATGATACAATGCTCTCACCACAAAGCGTACATTGTTCCTGGTGCTTTGGCTCTGCTCGGTGGGGTGTACCCAGTCTGATCTCGTGGGACAACATTTAATCGGACAAACTTAGTGACAGTGATGATGAACACAGTGTGACCAAATGTGTGTGTGTCTGTTGGTTTTGTGGTATGTGTGTGCATGTACTGCTATATCTCGAGAATAATTGACTCAAAATTTTCTTCAGGTACGGAACATAAAAAGATTTGGGATAAAGAATGTGTGAAGGGGAACATGCATCACCCATGTTATGACTTTACCAGTGTTGGTTGTGAAAATGACTATGACTCAAGAAGAAAAACATGCACCCTCATTTTTTTCTGAACACTAACAGTGGGTTTTTTTCTGTGGTGAGGGAGGATAGTTTCATTGGGTGTGCCAGTGATACACCTGTGAAGACACTGTGTGCAGACAGAGACAGACACAACCTGAGTTGCTGATTAATCAAAGAATGAAGTGTGTGTGTGTGTGTGTGTGTGTGTGTGTGTGTGTGTGTTAGTGTGTGTGTGTGTGTGTGTGTGTGTGTGTGTGTGTGTGTGTGTGTGTGTGTGTGTGTGTGTGTGTGTGTGTGTTTGTGTGTGTGTGTGTGTGTGTGTGTGTGTGTGTGTGTGTGTGTGGTGTGTGTGTGTGTGTGTGTGTGTGTGAGTGAGTGTGTGTGTTTGTGTGTCCTGGTAAGATCCTGGTAATGAGGTGGGGCACACTTACATACAGAGGATTGTATTGTCTTTTCTGGAAGTGACTTTATTATTTTTAAAACGTACACGCATAAACACTCATTAAACACACAGACCCATAGACAAATGTTACTTCACACACACACACACACACACACACACACACACACACACACACACACACACACACACACATGAAGCATCATACATAATGGAAATAAAAAGTGTCATGGAAATATTAAATGTAAATGATACACATACACATAGTATTCATGAACATGAAGTCCAGAGACAGTCAAACACACAGAGCAGAGATTTGGCCCCTGCAGTGCCTATGACTGTAAGCGGAAGGACCGCGCCCAGGAGCAACAAGGTCAAAACCACAGTTATCATATCCTTGAACTTATACTCAATGGCTGCCAAGTGTTTTGGTCAAAACAGATAATAACGAACCCTTCTTGCCCTCTGCTATCAACCTTTTATTTTGTATTCCCTAAACTTTCCTTTCAAGTTTGGGGTGGGGTGTTGCAGACCTTGCAGTAATGCCACGCTTTGATGATTAAAAGGTTTCGATTGTTTACAAAAAGAAATAATCCAGATTTGGGTGCCTGTCTCTCGAAGCCTCCGTAATAAGGCGTGACAGATAGAGAAGGTTCCGCAACGCTCAGCACATGCCAGAGTTCAGGGCTGCTTTGTTTTCTTATGCCTTCAGATAAAGGCTCATCCTCTTCCTCTGACAAGCTGAGGAAGAGCTTGTTGGTGAGCAATCAGGCAGAAGTGAGAACCGTCTCTCTGTCACAGAATCAGGTTTTGACAGTGGAATGGTGACGGTTATCTTCTTGACTTGTCCCTAAAGCATCTCAATCACTTTCAGGCATTTGGACCAGGGATTGTCCCTGATATGCCCATCACCTTATGGATGGATGTAAAAGCACTGCTTTTTCAAAAGATGTGTTCTCTTTTCATGAGAAATGAAACTCCAGCACTTTGCTCCCAGGGGACCGCTATCACTGGTGCTTGTGATGTGCACTTGATGTAGTGTGAGAACCATCATGTCTGCTGAGTGGGATTAACCATAACTCAACATTTGGCAATCGTTTCCCAAAGAGGCCGATCTGGCCACATGGCCCATTGACCTGTACGTAGACCATGACTTCACACTCACAACCCCCACATATGACTTCAAGGAAAGATCCGATTCTAATGATAGCACACAGTCAGCAGAGAGTGACTCTAAGGCCATGCAATTCTATTCATTAAAAATGAAACCATGTGTAAAAACAAAATTCCCCTTTCTTCGGCAGTTTACTTCCCGTTCTTCAGCTGTTTCTGTTATTTTCCTGTCTGTTTGTAGTTATGTGCCCATAGTTGAGTGTGTGTGTTTGTGGGGGGGGGGGGGGCAAAGGGGGTCACTAACGACTCCCTGGAGGGTAGAGCTAAAACATCGCCACAGGAATGGATGTGGCACTCTGATGATCCTAGGCTTATTTTTGCTGCAGGCTCCGAATTCTTCTGCACTCATTTGCCATTTGCTTTGAAGACTTTCCACAACAATGAAACGCGATCGCTCCGTCAATGCCACCATCTGCATCTAGCGGAGCGTGCAATCACATAGCAGGCTACAGTGATGACAGGATGCTCAATTAAAATACCTCAGCCTGTTCTCAAGATAAAGGAGCTGTGTTTATCTCCCTGGGAACATTCAGAAGAGAACCTACAGTCCAGTAAACCCAGCAGTAGGCAGTTCTTTCAGTTTCGCTCGCTTTTAAGGAATATTACTGTTTGTTTAATGAGTTGACCAATCACACGCCTCTTAGTCGGACCACCGCAGCTGCAAAGGAGGCTTGACCACACTGCTCGCCACAGGAGAGACATAAGCGTTAACCTCCCGACTTCCCTTTTTTTTTCAAGGGACTTTTGTTTGTCTTTTCCCATGTGATTGAGAGGATGTGATGCGTATTTGTGGGCTGGGCGATGCAGGGGGTGGTGTCAATCAGAGTTTAGTCTGAAAGTCGACACATATGAAGCTTTCTCTCCAGCTTGTCTTGGCTTGGCTAGTCAGCATTTATTGTTTCAGAAGTATGTGTAAACATTCATTGCAGCGCTTTACAAGTATCTTATCTGACTCGGGAGGAAAGTGAATGCTGACACGAGTCTGTGAAACAAAATATAAGTTTGCTGAGGGAAATGATTAGTTGGAGGTACACTCCACAGGAGATAATAGTTGTGGTACAAATATTAAATGTAATCGAAAGGAGATAAACTAATCCTGTGTAGGTGGTGCTGACACACTGTTTTCTTATTGTAACCACATGTGAACAATTAACAACTCGATGACCCATGAGCAAATGCACTCCCACTAAAAATGATAAAGTTGAGTCTTTTTTTTATCACAGGCTTGTACAGAAAGGCAAGAGAGTGACCATGAAACGAGACCTCCAGTTGTTCACGGTAAAGTGCTCCCTCGCTCGTGAATATCTCCAAAATTGTCACTATCAGATTGAGCAGGCTTCCATTTCCTGTAACTGCCTAAGATGACCTAGAGATCTTGCGTAAGTCATTGTGCTCAGGCAGCAGTGGGCGATGTTTGAGATGTTGACTACAGATACATCAGTATCCAAGAAGGCTGTGTTGCTGTGACCATACCACAGACAGGCTCAGACAGGCTAATCGGCACGGCACTCTCAAATAGCAGCAGAGGTCAAGCCAAAAGGAACAATCTTTTTTTAGGATTTCCAACAGATCCTCTTCGGAGGACTAAATAATCTGATCCAGTTGAGCATTGTCATGTTAAAGTGCCTATGCTTGTAATCTGTTGTGAAACAGAATTTCTTCATTACCATGAATGAACCCATTTATGTTGATTCTTCTGTTCAGTTATAGCTTATTATATAGACTGAACATCAGGTCTCAAACTATGCGGTCAAGGGAATGAGGATTTTGTTGTGTTTGAATAGTACTTTTGCCCCCTCATTTCTGGATAGAGATATGTCTATTAATACAGTAGTTATTACATTTATAGACACTTGGACAGAATTGCTAGATTGCTCAAGCACTGACCCTTCACCCCAATCCACACATTACGTTATGAGGACATGTTGAATTAAACAAAGCAAAATCAAGCTACATCTGCTGCAAGTTGTTTTTTGTGGAAGTCTCATTGCCAAATGAAAACACATGGTGTGTACAAGGAAACTAAACATCATTTGTATTTGAATGTGTACTTTACTGAGCAGTAATCATTGTGATTTGGGTACAATTCGGATTAACTAAATTGTCTTTCCTAAGATACTTTACAAACGTTGCTTTGGACATGGGGAGACTAACCATAGGCTCACTGTATTCTACACTAACAGACTCACACTGTCATATTTCTGAAGTGAGACCTTTTCTGAGGTTCCCAAAGATCAGAGATGAGAGTCTCCACTACATGCTTCAGCAAATCCACCAAACTGTCAGTCTTCAAAGGACACAGTAGGTCTGGAAAAAATAAACAAGCAGAACTTACAGTCTTTTCTGTGTGAGAGCTTTTCCTCTCCATTGGATATTTCACAAACCTGCTCCCATTTGAAAATGTCATCACTTTTCAAAGGCTGTTCTGTACTTTTCCTATGCCCACATGCCCTTCCATTGAAAAGGGAGACATGACACTACATGATTTCCTCTTAGCTGTTTGTCATAATGACTAAAAGCATCATTATGTAACCATTATACCTTAAAATAACAGCTTAGATGGTACACTGCCTTAAAATAAGCATGCCTAGTACACCTGGTATTGCATGTAACTTTGGTGGACAGGGCACAACACCTCTCACGAGAACTACATAATGTAAATAAAGTTTTATCAGTCTTCATCAATCTCACGCTAAATAAGCATTGGATGTTTGCAACCTTAAACCTAACCTGACCTAAATTACACTGTCCAATGTATATTATGCACAACATGTGCCTTATCATGTCGCCAACAACATTTTATTCGATTATACATATTCCACATTTAAACGCTTAGAAAACTAAAATGTGTCATTCTTTTTTGGTTTGTCATTCTTTTGGTTATGTTTGTGGTAATCTTAGATGTCACAATAAATGAAACTAGGCAGAGTCATACAGTGTGAAATCTCGTAATTTTAGCTTACTCTACCAGTCGACATGCTTCTTTGGCTTCTGGCATCTGTCCAATGTCTATTAGGGACCATTGTCCATTACTCCATCTCAAAGCTTGAATTGTACTGTATTTAATACAGTGACGTAAAAGTGAACTACACCCTGCAACTTTAGGGGGAGCACAGCATCAGCAAATACCAATTCACCTTTTATTCATATAATTAATGTCTTTTAATAAATACAGACCTACTACATTGTATTTTGTCTATTTTAATAAAGTTATTTTCTTTGGAATGGATTGTACTAAATGGGACTGATTTAGCCTATAAAAAGCAAAAGTCAGGCAGGAATCTGGGTTTATTTGTGAAGGCTTCACATTTTTTCCATCTCATCGTAAAAACATAGTTCTGGAGACAGATGAGGAGGCGGCACCCAGCGGGGCCCCTCAAAGCTCCATGCCTGCTAGCGGCACAAACATCTGCAGCACCAGACAGATGTGTTGTGGCTCTGAACTTCTTCATCTTTTACTCGAGCCCAATAACAGTGAAGATTTACTGACACTGTCCAACACTGAGTGCCAGTGAGTCTGCCATGCACTCAGGCCTAGTATAAATGCCAAAGGAGAGCGCTCGTAAGTCAGGCATCAGGACGGCCACGTGCCTGGGTCTGGGTGGACTGGTCGGTGCCAGCGATTAATAGAGAGCAGCTTGTAAGTGGTTTGCTGGCCGGGACCCCACGGAGGCTCTCGTATGTGTGAGGAGGACATGGAGTCACCTAAGCACTGAAACTCTTAGTCACTCGGAGGGTTCATGGATGAAAATAACCGCAATGTTCTGGAGAAAGACCTGCCGATGTGAGACAAGATGGCATGGCTTGGCGAGAACTAATGGTGTGTCATCAGCCTCTAGGTCTGACACAGCTCCTGTTTTGATCTCGTCATCGCGCCTCTATGCGAGCGAAGTCATCTGGTTTGGCCTTGAGTGAATTTTTTTTTCTCCTTTTCTTCCTGGACTTAGCAACATGTTGCGTGCGGTTTACACACTTGAATTAAATGTGCTCTTTGGGATTACAATAAACACGTTTTACACAGTGCCTTTCCAGACTGCGTGTCTCAGAACGCTGATTTGAGGCTATGGCAGCCAACAGCTATGCACTCAAATTTTTGCCTCGAATTCCTGGATGAGAAAGAAGCCACTGCGCAAAGGGACGGGAAGTCAAAAAACTGCGTCCTCCCTTGTCCCCCCAAAAAACATGCCTTTCAAGCAGACACATGCTTCTCCGCTCTCTGAAGTCTCCTTACAATCGGATGAAAGCTAGCCATGAGTTATAGGTGTCTGTGCGGGACTAGGCAAAACAAAAACCTTTTCCGTGAATCCAGTAACTGCTGTGAGCTCCTTATCTGATTCCTGGACCATGTTTGATCAGATGAGGGAACACAGGGGGAATGAGACACATTCTAAGGCGGTGTTCCATGGAGAAGCATGCCTGCACAGGCTGCCTACATGTCTGCCTTCCTGTGCGGACTTACCCAGAAAACCTTTAGAGCATGTAGCGGTGGCGTGCAGCAACCTGCGTGCGATGGGAAATATGGATGAGGGCTAGCTTATAATTACATTTACCTGATGCTTATGCACATCCCTCAGGGATAAATATACGTTGCAAGGCGTAAAAACCTATGGCAAATATGATGCTGTTTACGTCATTTGCATTCTATGGCAGACACGCAAGGTTGCTGCTCCTGGCTTCATTCTGGAGAGAAATATTATACTGAGCAGAGTGAAGCATATGGTCTCATGATCGCCCAGCCCTAGAGAAATAAGTTATCGTTTGCTGCTGAAATAGGGAGGTATTCACATGGCCTGGGATCTTTGTTGTGCCAAGCACTATATTATCTTTACAAATATTCACATGACACAATAATGGCTGTGAGAGAAAGATTAAACACACACAAACTCACATAACCTGATTCAACTTTGTCATGCGTGCTGTGCTGAACTGGCATACCTTATCTGGTTTGGCCAGATTAATCTCACCTGTCTGAAAGTAGAGTCTGAAGTCTGTCTGTGACTGGGTCCTCACAGTACAGTTATGGTGTACTGAGTTATTGTAAAAAGTAGAGAAACAAAAGTCTTGCAACTAGACTGGCCGCAAGCTGCCTTTGGTTTGACTGTTTGACCTGTTTATTCTGTAAGACAGACCTTCAAATTACTTTATTTGTAAAGCAGAGATCATTCTGTGAGTGGATCAAGTCCAGATATATTATGCAAAATGTGCTATATTTAGATTCCACTTTAACTGTATTCCACAGAGTTGTTTTCCAGGTGTTACACAGGATATTACGTAACATCTAAAAACCAACTAGAGATATAAGCAGGAGAAAATATTCATTATCCATCCAGCATCAATAAACATAACAGGATCAATTTTCTCTGTTTTTAATATAAACAATTATGAAGACAGTCTGAATAAGGACCAAACCTAAAAGAGACTCTGATTTTCTTTCTCATATTCTCAGACAAACATTGTGTTTGTTGTTATTTCCTGAAAAAAACAACAATGCTGTGGGGGGGCTTTGGTATGACAATGATTGTTAAGTGGAACCAGAAAAAGCAAATGTAGGGTTAGTTCCTGTCTATTGTTCAACTGCTCTGAAGATAGGTCAGTCAGGATATGCTAAAAAGTTAAGTGTCACCAGGAAATATCCTAAAATTCCTTGCATCTTAAGAATAGACACAGGCCCAGTACTGGTCGGCTAAAGTACAAGCTGAGCATGGGAAATAAAAACATATCAGGCAAACTGAAACAGTGGATTGTTTTTGATCAACCACAAGCTGAGGTAGCGGTGTGTGACGAGTTGCACTTTTCTGACGGGTAAGAACTGGACATGTTAATCACAGCGTGGGAAATACAGCTGCACATCTGGAAAGAAAAGACCTCTTTTTAACCCCTCAGAGCTTCTTTTGACTCGCTCGCTTTTCTTCTCTCTTTCTGCCTCTCTCTCTCTCTCTCTGCAAAGAAAAAAATTTAGCACTTCTGGAATCTTGGCTCAGGGCCCAGTTGCCAATTGACAACACTGGACTTCGTCGCCCTTGGCAACTCATCCCAAAATTCCATGCCACCAGAATCCTGCCGACTCAAGGGCATGAGGTGTTCAGCTTATTAAAAAATAAATAAAGTGGCGAGCCTCTCAGAATGGGAAAAGAAGAGGAGAAAGAGCAGGAAACAATGATTGATAGTTCCCTTCTGTTGCTCCAAAGGTTTCAGCTGAGTGACAGATTAGAGTTGAGAAATAAATGTCTCTCAAGAGAATGTTAAATACCAGTTACCTCATTCCAGAGTGCAGCTCTGTTTCCCCTGAGAGATTAAAATGTCAGTTTGCATAAGTTTGAATGACAGAATAAACATTTGGTCGACAAAGAAAATCAACTATAACAAATAAGTATGTGTTTTCACATGTGTTGATGGGGAAAAAGTATCCAGTAAACTCCTCCATCCAGTAAGTCCAGTAAACCCTTCATTAAAAGCCTACGTTATTCATGAGCAACTCTATAACTTCACTGGACTGAGTTGAGTTTTTGTCCCCTCTCCATATCCCCATGACTTCACTCACACAAAGTGTCGGAAGTTGCCGCAACAAAAAGCCCATTCTGATGCGCATGGCTTCCTCTCTTCACCCGCTGTGCCACTCCAGTGTCCCAACCAACCTCTGACGGCCCCCCCACCCTCACCCTCCCTTTGTGCACGCATACCACTGGTGCAGTCAGACATGTTCTGAACCTCCTCTGTAAATGAATGGCTGACGTTATGATGTAAGAGACCCTTTCAACTTGATGAGGAATGCCAACTTGATTTGCTCTTGAGATCAGTCATCTTTATCACCCTGGGTTACACACTCCAAAGAAGTTCAGAAAACAGCCTCTGATCCACCATCAGCCTGATGGACACCATATGCTAAAGGGGCTCCAATTGGCATTACTACCAACTTCTTACCTCTTCTCATATGTAACGGAGCAGTTTGTGAACTTAGAACCAAATTGTGGTAATTGTGCAGGAATGCAGCCTGGTTCCTCTGTCTTTGATGTGTAAACATTGATAGAGAAGCCTGGTCTTGAGTTAGGCAAAACGAGGTGTGGGAGACCTTGGGTAAATAAAAATGTCATGACAGAGAGAGAGAGAGAGAGAGTGGAGACATAATTATAAATAAAGGAGAAACAAATAGCATGGCTGCCTCCCAAACGTGGGAGAACTAATTAAACGATGAGGTAGACCACAGAAAGATAGTAGCATCATTAAACTGAAAGGACAATAGCTTTCACTCTACAAACGCCAAGAAAGTCTCCATGACTACAACGTAGCAATTGGAATGCCAACCACAGTCCCAGGAAAACCTGAGTTCAGAGGGAAGGCTTAGTAGCTCTGACACACAGTAGATCGGAGTGGACTGACTCCAGGCCAGTCCTTGTGGAAAACCTGGCGTGTGGTTGTGGTGAGGGGCTTATATGACGCACGTTGTATTGGAAAGCCATAGCAACCCACAATTACCTGCATGCTGGTACAGCTCAGACTTCATGGCTTCCTGTGGTTTGGAGATGTATTGGGTATGGTCAGCACAGGTTCCTACTTGCCTCATTGGTTTCCAGCTTAGCCACTCCAATGACAAGCAGATCCCTAGATCCCACTTTTACCAAAGTGGGAAAACATTACGCACACAGCTTACAGAAGCCGAAAAGATTTTAAGGAATGGGCTGACGCAATGGAATAGCTGAGTCTTAACATACTGTAGCAAAATGGCAAAACTGTACATTTAGGCTCAATTGTATTTGTTGTCATAATTCTGGAGGGCATACATAGGATTTACAAAGGAATAGACTACAGAAGAGGTGCCAGGAAAAGTCCAGAGAATGACTGTAGGTATTGATCTACTGGAAGGGGCATGGGGTGATGTGACTCAGGATCACTTAGCTTTTAAGGGCTCTTACACTCCTGAACCAAAAGAATCCACCATCCCAGACCAAAAGAGGGGGGGGGGCATGGACCAAGACGAGGCTGAGGAAGAGAAGGACGCGAAGGGGAAAAAATAAACGAGGAACACTGATACACACGGAGCAGAACCAGATATGGGCCGAGATCAACATCTCCTGTCAAACCCCTGTCTGAGAGCATTCAAGCACTCTCCAAAAGGATTATCTAACTGGGCCCGTAAGGCCAAATTTGAATAAATCACCCAAGAGCAGACTTACTTGAAGAAAGGGTGATTTAAAGTTTGAATGAAAATAGATTGTGGCGGACACAAAAAACAAAGGCAAAAAGTCTTTAAAAAAATCTGGCTAAGGTACAGGCAAACGCTTATGCAAAATCCAGAAAACAGTCAAAGAGTTCCGTGGCACCGAGAGGCAAAGGAACCAAAGAGGCTTGATCGGAAAACAGGCTTAGGTTGATAACGCTGGACTGGAGCATTATCTTTTGCCCCTACCTAGACTGCAAAGGAATTTGATTCAAAGATTAACTTATTTCACTTCTACAGGAATTTACACCACAAGGCATGGTGCAAGTAAAATCCCCCAGCACCTACAAGCTCCATACACCTCAGATCAGACTCCCTCTCTTTACCTTTGACCGCAGTTGAAATCAAAATAATTTCCTAACTGAAATGAAATTATCGTTTTTTTTAGCAGCAAAGTGTTTTCAATGGTTTTGTGTACTTGTGTACACTGAACATAATAGATTAACATCAGCTCACCAAGCGTCTGAGTCACTGGTAAACCCATGCTTAAGCAAGTGACCAGACACATTCATAACAACCACACCAGGTTTTCAGCTGTGACAGCAACTGACCCTAAAGTTCCCCTTTCTCAGCAGCAGCATACTAACTGAAAATTACTTAATTGAAAGTTCCTTTGTGACTCAAGTTATATTGAGCCGCTGGTGCAACATCCTAGCCTGGCCATTACCAGCCTGTGACTCCGCTTGAAATCAATTCAGGCGGAAATACGTAGGCTGGTGTCACCAGGCTAGCAACATCCTCCTCTCCACAACCAACTATTCTTTGGATTTAGCCATTTCTAGGAAACGACAAAGAATTTTTTTTTTTAAAGTCAATGGATAGATGAGCCAAATAAGCCATTAAAACATTTACAATATATTAGTTAGTTACTACTATAGTTAAGTACAAAGTATTTCTACACATATTGTAAACGCTCAAATATGTCAGACAATGAAAGGTCTAAGGTGATATAAAGGTCACCCATTTCAAGATGAAATATCCAAACAAGAATATTACATATTACATTTCATTGAGTAAAAGTTCTTAATTTAGTCCCTTATTGTAGCTCTGTAAAGTGTATATTCAAAATGTTTTAAATACTTTACTACTACTACTACTACTACTACTACTTCTGTCTGGAACATATTCCATTTGACATAATGGAAATCCCTAGCAGCTTGTGGCATCTGTTCCAGCTCTGTTGAGTCATGTGAAGTCTGAATGAAGACTCCATGGTATATCAATTTCATTCTTATAATGGGTTTCACAGCCAAACCTCTAAAACTGAAAGGAGACATTGACATCAGCTCGAGCTGACTCTGTGCCACTTTACTGCTATACTACTGTAAATGTGTGTCTTTCCTGTTACTCACACTTGGCCAGACACACAAAACTACTGAGCTGCGATTCAGGCAGCTGAGAAATGTTGTTTCTGTGGTTGAGAGTTACTACTTTTGTGTGTAAATTGGGCTTTGTAGATGTACTGTTGTATTGGAATGCCATAGCAACCCACTGCGCAACCTACCTGCGCAAAAATGCACAAAAGAGCTATAGCACACTAAAGACAAACGGAAACTATGGAAGGTTAAATCCTCTTGCACCCATGCCAATGAGCCAAAATGATTTGTCTGACTGGAAAAAAAATTCCTGATCCCACATACGGACTTAATTAAATCAGTCCAGCCACCGTCTATATTTAGTGAGCAACGGGGAAGACTGAGAAGGCAGCCCACTGTATGATGTCACCCAGACCTTTGTGTAGTAATGTCCCAAAACTGCGCTGAAACCTCATCCCTCAAACCCTGTGCACCGTATTCAGGCTAGTCTAATCTGGAGCCCTCCTCATGCCAAATAGATAATAAACAGCCGGGAGAGTGGATAGGGCCGCTTGGAGATTAGTCACTGTTTATTAGGAGCATTTGAATGCACACTCTGAACAGCATGGACAATGTAGATTAATTGCTGGTGCTGGGTTTCATTAGCACTGGTCGCACAAAAGATTGAAGGACTAGGACCATTGTTATGTGAAAACAATAACTTCAAAGAAAACTGCATTTGCTTATAGACATGTGTGTGTGTGTGTGTGTGTGTGTGTGTGTGTGTGTGTGTGTGTGTGTCTGTGTGTGTGTGTGTGTGTGTGATTGATTAATATAATTGGATGTAAACCACTGGCATGTATGCCATCTAGAGTGGTCTGTCGCACACATCACGTTGAAACGTTACGGGAAGGCCCCCTCTTTTCTGTCTGGCCCTCCTTATTTGGGGGAAAGGCTTTGGCTCATAAGTCCTGTATTCAGTAAGCGCTTTAGCATGCAAAGCCACAGGCGAGAGGCACCAGCCTGTTATTTCCATTGGGCTGATTGAATGAGGTGGAGGCATATTGCGAGAGAGACAACAGGTCTCGTGTTAGCGACCACAGGCGAAAGTTACCAGTCTGTCTTATCAATGTGAGCGCGCCCTAAGCAATGCGTGTCAAATTTGGATGTCATAGGAACGCAGTTCTCAGTTGATTCACGAACCCCCCCAATTCATCACATTTTTCAATGCCATGGTAGCCTAATAAAGTTGTTTAGGTTTTCATTGGTGGAAATAGGCCTACATCAATCAATCAATCAATCAATCAATTTGTTTATTTGATCAAGAGACAGTGTACATTCATGAACATTAAAATGTAAATGCACCCAATTATAGCCAAAAGGGTAGTTTCCATTGGCAGTTCCCCTGGCTAGAGTGAAAAAGGCTCTACAACCTTAAAAAGGCATTTACGTATATATATCAAACATAACATTGACAATAAAAGAAAAAAGAAAAAAGATAAGATAAGATTTCAATTCAATTCAATACAATACAATCCCAACAGGTTAATTGGCAGGTTAAACCGGATTTTGAATATTAAACAGCAAATCAATGTGATCAGGTTGTCCCAACTTAAAAGTCTATACGTATGGAGGACTGAACAGTGATGGTGTGATTTAGGGTTTTTTGTCAAGTATTTTGAGAGCTTGTTTGTAAAGAGACATGACTGGTTTAAGGGTAGTGGAGTTGGCAGTAGACCAGGTGGGTAAGCAGTAGTTAATGTGAGATAAAATCAGCGAGAACATGTACATTTTAGCAGCCTCGATGGACATGTGATTTCTAAGATGTTCCTAAAGTTGGCCAAGGTGAATTTTACATGTTGGCATAATTTTTTAACATGTTTTTTTAAAAGTAAGTTGATTATCAATCAAGATACCAAGATATTTGTATTCATTCACAATCTTGATTCTTTGATCAGAAATAAATACATCGGGTTCAGTGTGAGACTTGCTGGTGTTGGAATTGTTAAGCTGAAGACAACATTTGTTTAACGAGTCAGACACATCAACCATGACCTTTTTAAGCCTAGCAGCGACCTCTACGTTATTCCCCACCTAAAGATCACAGTGTCGTCTGCATACATCAGAACCTCACAGTCTTGGCATACGGATGGTAAATCGTTAATATAAAAACTGAAAACAAGTGGACCCAGGATTGAACCTTGGGAACCACCTGTAGAAAGATTTTTGAACTCGGATAATACATTGTTTATTTTAAAACACCAAGTTCGAATTGATAAGTATGATTTGAACCAGTTGGATGCAGAAGAAGAAAAGTTAAAATTATCAAACTTAGACTGAAGTACAGTATGGTAACGCTTTCCGGAGATCTAGAAATACTGCAACCACAACTCCTCCTCTATCCATAAGGGACTTGACCCTTTCAATAAAAAAGACCGTTGCAGTCTTGGTGGAGTGATTTGATCTAAAACCATCCTGCATGGGGTGTAAAAGCTGATTAGAGTTAAGATGATTAGTTGCTCTACTGCTAATTTTCCCAAAACTTTGGACATTATGGGAAGTATACTAATAGGTCTTGGCTGCTGAGTGAGGATCACCATCTTCCAAGATAGGAACTACAACTGAACAGTGTTCTGCATGAACACAGCAACATGAGTTGGCTAAAAGCCCATTAGGATAGTCACACTGTGTTACATCTATAAAGTGGTTGAATATAACTTACAATGTAGTGACGTTTAATGAGAAATACAAATCTATTTTTACAAATGGACACATGCTTATCCAGTTTTAATATCCGTTTCCGACAGCATAGCTGATGGGCTTTTGTTTTGCTTTCCCTAATGCTCTGCTTTGACTGGGAGTGAATCAAAAAATGCTTATGCAGGGAGTGTGACACTGCAGACACTGTGTGAACCTTACAGTCACCTAACTTTGGGGGGGAAACTCAGCTTATAGTTAGCAGGTTATTTTCAGACTTGGCCTCATTAAGTTTGGTCTTTTTCAAACATCACATATTTCACATATTTAGAATTGATCAGTTAGCACTTGTGTAAGTCATCATAACAATTTTAAATGTATAACTCAAACACAAATTTGAAATTTCTCGATATTTTCTTGTGAAATGGATGTATGCAACAAACACCTGCCCCAAAACTTTACTCAACAAAAAGCCTGTGAACTTCTTAGGTTCTGGTTCTTTCGGAATAAAAGCCAAAGGTAGCCTACCGACGCATTAGGCAAGACCAGAGAAACTCTAGTCTCTAATTGGCTCTGGGAAAGACTAATAATCACAATATATGGTCAGTTAATAAATCAATGTCTAAACATTGCTGTTCGGTCCATGAAAGGCTACTTAAAACAAACGATGCTGTCATGAATATTCATTTGTTGCTCCCTGAGTCAGAAACATAGATCATCCAGGACTATCTCATTAACAGATAGTTCTATTCATACCACCTATTGCCTTTTTCAAGTTTAGGCAGTCCACAGACTATCTTTCTAAGTTTATGTATGTTGTTAATGTATAACGTGATGCTATAACAACTTAACATGCATGACAGCAGGAGAATGTGACACTGCCGTGTCACCGGGAGATTGTTACAGGGTTAGATCATCTTAGCTCATCACTGAAGAATGTCTGCGACCACATCGTTTTATTTAAAGCATGTCATTTTGCCCTTGAACTGTTAGTGCACAGTTATAAGTTGTCGTATTTTATTTGAAGCGGCTAAAACGGAATTCTAAACATGCTGACTGCAGACAAGTGTGTAACGTTGTAAGAATGGTTTTAGAGAAATTGTCTGCAGACGAATTTTATCAGTAGAAGGCGGTTCTAATAATAGACACAAATTTATAAAAATCGGCTTAATGCTTATCAAAAATGCATTTTGACACTTGCTTGTTTTTTCCTTCCCATTCCTCCAGTTATCCCCACCCCTCTAGACGGATCGGATACCCTTATATGGTCAATACGCGACACGTTATATTGCTTGACAGCATACTCGTCCACTGATAGATTACGCTCCAAGAGCAAGGGGAGAGTGGAAATCAATTGTGCGCAAACCAGATGGTCTGTTTGGCTGCGCGTGGACACATTCCCATAGTTACAGCCTGAATCGGCAGGAATACGGGACTCGTCTAGGAATACTTTCGCCGTACGTTGGTTTTAGGATTTTTTTCTGATTTTTAAAGGCTTCCAATTTTTAAACAGCGTAGACGATGTATCCAAGAGGAAAGGAAACGATTTGGGCGCTTGGCTTTTTCACGCTGCTCCTTTTAAACACTGTAACAGGTGAGTCTCATATACCTGCAGTATCAACTTCTTTTCTAAGCGTGTATGTATGGCCACCCTAAGGATTTGGGTGTCATGATCGCAAACCCTACAGTACGATGGTAGCGCATCTTGCTATTCTACTACTCAAGATCATTTCCCCCCTTCTTTTTCAGGCTCGTTCCCTAAAGCTCAAAATGTTTCTTGGTCCTCTATCAATTTTAAAACGCTGCTGCTGTGGAGCCCCAAACCTGATGGCTATTCATACACAGTAGAATTTTCACGGTAAGTACTCGACTACACTGCCTGTTCATTGTGTACACACACTGACGTGGCTTTTTAAGGCACTGTATTTTACCATAAACGATGCAAAAAATGTGTTTAAGTTAACACTACAGAGTAGTTATGATACACTGTATGCCTTTGTCTATTCAGTTTTTCCCTCGGTTTTAAAACTCTGTTCCTTTACCTACTTCAAACAAGGTTTGACACAACACATATATTTATATTCATTAAGAAATAAAAAAAGTGAGGCTGACAAAAACCTTGCTTTGAATCCCCAGACATGACACAGCTGACAAATGTTTGCTATTGGCTCCAACAAGTGCCTGCCATGTTGCCCAACACTACTAGCTATGACTTGCTGTAGCATGTTTGATTTGAAGGCCTGCTCACTTACCTGTGAAAATGCATTTCTTTTTTTTTTCTCTTTCCCTCTTCTCTGACAGTCTCGGCCAGAACGTAGACAGAAGCCCGCACTGTATCCAGTTTTCAGAGACTGAGTGTGACCTCACACAGCAGCTCAAGGACCTCAAGTTCATAAAGGAAACGTACACAGCTGTCGTTCGATCAGAATCTGAACGGGGTGTCTCGTCCGACATAGTTGAGGCTCCCTATACAGAATCCAAAAAGTTCTGCCCCTACACCGACAGTAGGTACCCCAGCACTCTCCACAACATTCTCGAAGTGAACCCTCATTCTCTTAGGATGAGAATCTGAATTTAACTCATCTATATTCTGTCTCTCAAAGCTCTCATAGGTAAACCTGATTTCAACTTCACCGTGAGCGGCAGGACGATCACCATCAACGTCATTGACCCGCTCACTGCCCTCTTTAATGGCCAGAACCAGCGTATGAGCATTCGGGATGTCTTCGGCGATGATCTGCATTACAGTGTCGTGTACCGAAGGGCAGGAAGCACAGGGAAGGTGAGAGAGGAGAACTGACCTGCGTGGGCTTGATATTGATATTGTTATTATTATTATTATTATTATTATTATTAGTAGTAGTAGTATTGGTATGATATCCATGCACTCACCTATGCTATCATCACAGATTATTTCTTCTCCAAGATATCTGTTGTGCCATGTTAGGTTGGACAAACCCCCCCCCCCCCCCCCCCTCCCCCCCCCCCCCCCCCTAATTGCACCTGGTCTTATGCTGAGCCTAATACATGTCTTCCATGTCCTGGTCCACAGAAGCGCCAGACATCTTCAACGAATGTCATCGAGCTGGCCAACGTAGACAAAGGAGAAAGCTACTGCCTTATGGTGCAGGCATTGATTCCGTCTCGTGGCTTAGACAAACAGTACGGGGAGCTCAGCCACACCAAGTGCACTCCTGACAACAACAAGGGCATCTTTGATGGTAAGAGTCCAAGTTAGGCTCTTGTAACGCAGTTGTTGCACTGGCTTCCATGCCCATGTCCAAAACGGGGGGAACCCCCGAGCAGTGTGGAAGTATACCCTGTCTTTGTAGATGTCCAAGTTGATTTAGACACACTTGAAGTGTTTCTGTAGCTGTAGAGATGGATGTTGGGTTTTAGTAAAAAGTCCTTGGAACATGTTTACATAAATGCTAATGGATAAAGTGTCATTAAAACACAGCATAATGGTCAGGCCCTAGAAACACAACCTGCTCCCTTTGAAACACAGCCCTGGCAACCGTTAATGGATGGGAATGGAAGCTCTTTAATCACTTTAGTGTCAGTCTGCATTAGAGCACTTGTGGAGGTTAGAGGTGGTTTGAAAGGGAGAGGATTTGTTTTCTGTGAGCCTTGCAGTCACAGCCATGATCTAACCCAGTGAGCAGAGCTGAGCTGAGAGGTGATGGCTCATAGTAGTAATTACTGGAACAGTACTAAAGAGGGATACAAAGGGAGAGGCTTGAATCATGGCAGTGTTGTTGGACTATGGGAAATGCAAGGTTGCAGAATGGACTGTGTCACTGACTGGCAGCATTTTAGAGGTGCTCGTGTGTGTGTGTGTGTGTGTGTGTGTGTGTGTGTGTGTGTGTGTGTGTGTGTGTGTGTGTGTGTGTGTGTGTGTGTGTGTGTGTGTGTGTGTGTGTGTGTGTGTGTGTGCGTGTGCTTATGTGATGGCTGACAATCCTGTTCCCCTCCTCTGATTCCGCAGAGTATGGCATCGGTGCGATTGCCGGCGTCATCTTCACCATCCTGGCCATCATCATCATAGCCATCGTTGTGATGGTGGTGTGCTGCAAGCGCCGGCAGAAGGAAAAGTCGGGAAAAGAGGGCGTAGTGTGAGGACAGCAGGCCGCATGGCAGTCGGCTCCTGTCTCGCGTTCGCGGAATTTGCACAGTCTGGCTGAAATCGGCTCAACCCGATCCGAGAGAGAGGACGCGGGGGCCATCTTCAGTTGAACATTCCACTGTAAAACACTGGAATATACCATCTGGTTTCTGTGAAACTACACAAGTACATGTGCTAGACATATGATTTTGAAAAAATGATCTGAATGCTGAAATCACTGTGTTTTAAAGTAGGTGTGGGGATTGCTGCTCAAACTATCTACTGTTGGGATGACTTTCTTCTTTGTAATGAACTTAAGCACTACACTCTTATTCCGTATTTATATTTATGAGGCTTTTAACTGTCTAACTTGTTAAAGTGTTATTTAGCACTTGCTGGGTGAATTTTGGGGGCTGTTTAGATGTCTCAATCAGACTTCTCTATTTTTATAAATAGTTCATTGTGATATTTATTTTTTTAGGTTTTGCAGAAATGTTATTTGTATAATATATATATTATGTGAAGAGTGGTAAATTGTTAATATGCTAACTCAAATCTCTGATGCGCAATAATAGTGAAAACAATCTTCAGAAACCAGAGAAATTATTTTATTTTCTATGTGTATGTCAATAGTATGTATCCATGCTTTTAATATATCTTTGGGAGCTCTTTAAGCATTTTAAGCATTCTGGTTAAACATTAATGCATCAAAGTGAAAAATACTACTGAAGCATTCCTCTGGATTATGGTACTAATTTTTTTATTTAACTTTTTATACAGAAAATAAAGAGACATGATTAGACTCTGAAGTTGAATTGTCATCCTTGAGTTCCATACTGTTCCATACCACATACAGCAGCGCCCTCTATGGGTGAAGTGAAACACCACTGCTTACATAGCCTGCTTAGTATCCATATCCAGTAACCATATCCATATCCATACGTCTACATAATACAGCAACAATTGATTATACCTTTATTTAAAAAAAGTTGAAATCACTCCAATAATTTAACAGCAGTTTTCAGTGACAATAAAATCCTCAAGGGAGGTCACTCCTCCCTGTCCAGTGTGTACTTCGCTTCGGTAGGGAGGTCTGATACACACACTTCCCATCTGTCTGTAGGAAGCTAATTGTCATGCGGTCGGCCGTCACTTCAAAGTAGGCAAATCCGCCTGACGTGCCATTGATGGCGTTGGAGAAAAGCTGCCAGGATGATGGGAAGCTCTCCAGGTGGTGAGTGGAGGATGACTGTATGCACCCGCTGCCACTGACGACAAAGGCACTCCCATCAGTCTCTTGGTTAAACTGGTGGAGGACACAACTATGGAGTTATTACAGACACTATAATAATACAGGCACTGTAATAATTATTATACAGACACTATAAGGTACTGTGGTAACCTTAATACACTATATGACACTGTGGTAACTTTAATACAGACACTATAGAGCACTGTGGTAACTGCAAGGCAATCCAAAGCTTGGAGTTTGGATGCCACAGAAGGTGCATCTACTATCTAAGATTTCTTACGCATGTCACCAGCCTTATGATTTGATGTAGATGAGTCGGCAATATTTACAACATGAAAGCCTTCTGTCAGCAGATTCAGGATCACTTGGTTTTGGCAATGTGTAGAACCCCTGAATACTTTTTCCAACTAAGTCTGTCCATTGCCGACTGCAAAACTGACATTTTCCATACCTTGTCTCCTCAACGGGCATTTCAGAGACATGGATTGAATCCACCATTTTCTGCTTCGTACCAACCTGTCAGTTTAAATTGTGACAGCAGTAAGAGAAGGGTACGGGTCCATGGCGTACCTGTATGTCGTGGTCATGTCCAGACAGGTAGACCGTGACATTGTATTTCTTCAGCAGCGGCCTCAGCCGGTCCACCAGACATTGCGTGGGACCATGGTGGCCTATCGACCAGACTGGGTAGTGACCAGCAACCACTACAAACTCGGACCTTCAGACAGGAAGCAGAACATTTGCACAGCCAAGGGTTAAATTGTAAACTATGAAGTCATTCGGTTGTGAACAACCCTTTACACAGATACATTCTCAGTGAGAAATGAGAGGATTAATCCAAATAATCACGTCTTTAATGGTTTGTGTAGACTAGGAAGTTCAAAGCCAATTTAGACAGGACTGAACAAATATAACCACTGCAAAGCATATTCTGGGTTTTGAGGGAGGTTCAAAGAGTGAATTCAACCGAAACAAAACAAATGTGAGCAGTGTAAAGCATTTCTGGGCTTGTGTGGGAGTTTCAAAGTGAATTTCGAAAGATATGAACAAGACTGAGCATATTAGTTGCATTCTCTAAGGTGTTCAAGCCACAATCTGGCACTATTTGGCAACCTGTTGAAGCTGGAAGGTGACTCATACCAACCGAGAGGTAAGGAACAGTTTCGGGGTCATTCCAAGGTGGAATCTTCACTGAAACCCCATCACCCTCTCTCTTTTGAACGTGTCACCATTGAAAGAGAGACGTTGATCTAACCTGCCGTATCTGAATGCAATCAGAGGCTTTTCATTCACAAAAGGACTGTTCAGGAACACTTAACAAGGTCGTCCTCGAGCCTAGTTTCAGCAAACACGACCCAGCCAGAAGTGTGGGATGAGTGTGTGTGTGTGTGTGTGTGTGTGTGTGTGTGTGTGTGTGTGTGTGTGTGTGTGTGTGTGTGTGACTTTTTTCCTGTGGTTTCAACTCTGGGTGTGTTGGCTGTGCGACTGGGCTCTGTGGAATGCATGGGAGTATTAGACCCGCAGGAGTAACACAGTGTGGGATATGGAGGAGTGTATTCTTTGTTGCAGGTCAGGGCTTCTGAAAACATGCTCAGAAATCGGTCACATTCCTTCAGTGGAACTTTGTCATTGGTAACACCACAACTCCCTCAACCTCACACTCTAAACGTACACGTCTACTGTTTACCCAACGCCTCTGCAGATTAAATGCCCTATGTGGTGATTCATATGTTCTGATCCGGGTGTGATCTGGTCATGTGCGGTCACTGGGTGAGCTTGCTCTTACTTGGTGCTCCTCAGGCGGCTCTCGATCCACTCAAGCTGGTCGTCGGAGGCCTTTGGATCCTCGGGTCCGAAGGGGTGATCTTTGTCGTATGTGTTCCCACACAGAATCACCGTGTCAATCATTAGCACTGTCATGGAGACGTTGGAGTTTGGGATTTTAAACTTCAGCTCATAGTACAGGTCAGGGAAATTCCTACAGAGCACACAGAAGGAGTGATGTACAGTGAACAGTGTAATAGCAGATACGGACACAGACAAAAAGGCTCATGCCATGAACATGTAAAATAACATGCATAGGCACATACACACAGAGAGACAGAGAGAGAGAGAGAGAGAGAGAGAGAGAGAGAGAGAGAGCGAGAGCGAGAGAGAGAGAGAGACAGAGAGAGAGAGAGAGAGAGAGAGAGAGAGAGAGAGAGAGAGTGAGAGAGTGACAGAAATGTCCATTTTTGCTTACCATCTCTCTGAGCGGGCAGAGTAAGCAATTTGGGCTGTGACGTTTCTCAGGTGATCATGGTTACCTGCCACCAAATGCCAAGGCACACTCAGAAAGTCTGGATGGGAGAACACTTTCTCAAAGGTGACCTGAAGGACAGCACACATGCACACAGCAACAGAATTAAAGGCACCCAGTGCAACTTTCGAGGCTTAAAAATAAACATTCAATTTCTTTTTTACACGTAGTAAGTTTCAATAACTCCATACCATTACATATTGACATTCAAGGAGCAAAGATGAGACCTCGTTGTGTGGTGAGAACTGATAGAAAATCGATAACAATAACAATCGACGCCATTTTCTTGATTTTTTGTGACCTACAATAAATAAAGCAGGATTCCAGTCAATGGAAAAATGGCCTCTCCCCACCGGCGATTGTTGTTGTTTACGATTTTCTATCAGTTCTCACCACACAACGACGTCTCATCTTTGCTCCTTGAGTGTCGATATGTAATGGTATGGAGTTATTGGAACTTACTACGTGTAAAAAAGACTAGAAATTGAATGTTTATTTTTCATTGAATGTTTATATAAAGTTGCACTGGGTGCCTTTAACCTGACTTGTCACAACATACAAAAGACCAAGGGCCTGATTTACTAATATGCGAGCGCTTCTTAATCTGCGTTCGCAAATTAACGCACGGTGTTTTTGCGCATTTTACTTGGTATTTATCAAGCCAGATCTGCGCTGGGCAAACTGTGCTTACTCCGCCCTTTAAAGAGCCTGATTTACTAAGATTGATTTGCGAACGCATCTTTGCCAGGCGCACATTAACGCACGGTGATTCCCCGCATTTTCCGTGATATTTATCAAGCCAGATACGCGCTGGGCAATCATTATTTAGCGCGCCGTTAAAAGACTGGAGAACTTGCCAGCAAGTTACTGCCACCATGGAGATTCGAGGAAGAAAAAACTAAGGTTCAGCGAATAGATAGCGAATAGATAGCGAATAGATAGCGAGATAGATGTATTGGTTCACGTTCGCTCAATCACTGAACCTGATTCAATGGGTTATATTGTTGTTTTGCCCGCCATCATCTACAGCGAGATGTTTAAAAGAACACGATTATAAATAATATGCTATTGGTGGCAATTAATGCATACACTGTCTATTATAACAATATATATGTGTACATGGCGAGATTAATACGTTCTACAAGGGACATGGGTTCACTACAATATATCCCCACTGAAACAAATACATTTACCAAGTAGACAGGCCTCTCCAAAATCACCGTTGCTCAATCATGGATAAATGACACTATTCCGAAAGATAAAACTGTCATGGACAGACCACTACCACGTAAGTAATGGTCATGTTGGCATCACATATGACCTGGACATTCATTGAATATGTGTGCTTTCTGTTTCGGTAAACGTGTTCGCGGATTGAAGGTGGGACTGTTTGCATGTGGGTGCGATCAATTTCTCCAATTACGTTCGGAAAGTTTAATTTCATATATATGAATATATGAATTATACGAGTTGAAACAAATATTTCTGTTCGCTGTCTCTGTCTATGTCTTTGCCTTGCTGCTGCCATATCAACGTTTTCAGACTCAGTGGAAATGCGCATGGTTAAGACGTGCTTTTATGAGGCGGAGAATTAGCGTGCAAATCAGAGATGTGCGCTCGCCGGGCAGTTTAGTAAATACCACGCAGTTCATCATTAGGCGCACTCCTCCCATTAAATAGCGCTACACGCCTACGTTACCACCCACGTTTCCGAACCATCCCACCTGTTTGCAGGTACACACCCTCAAAGCGTTAATATGCGCTGCGCCAGCTTAGTAAATACCGTTTTTCGTTACGACCGCTATTTTACGCCAGAAAATGGGCGCAATCCTGTTAGTAAATCAGGCCCCAAATCCCCTGGTGCGTTCATCTGAATTGAACACACAACTACATGACCTAGAAGGTTTTACTTTATTTCACCACAAGAGGGAGCACTCATCACTCTTTCGTTTAAACGTGTTGTGGAGGTCACATGACAAATAAGGTAACGAAAGTTTGTTGCGCTGAAGTGCCCTACCAGCTGGGCTGTTCCTGTCAGTGTCAAAATTAACCATTCCTTACCTAACAATAACATTTTTTTTAAATCTGAAACTGTAGCATTGGCCCATGGCAGTTATGAAACCATGTTCTCTTTCTCAGTTCCTTTTCACAAGAACACACTCTAGTAACAAGAGTCTAGTTAATCAGGTGTGACAAATACTTAACATTAACAGCTACATTATTCCTTTGTGTTTAAGCTTTTTGTGCTGGGCTGAGGAACTGTGACATGTAACCCACTAGCCTTGAAGCGGGGATCGTCCACATCCTCGACTCCAGTGAAATAAAAGTTGTCTCCTAGGCTGAGGACAAAGTCCAAACCCATGCTGCGGGTCATCCTGCCCAGTTCCCTCGCCACCGCCCACTGCTGAGGCGTAGAGTAAGGGGGGAAGGGAAGACCTCCCCAGTCTCCTAGGCCAACAAAACGGAGAGAACCTGGTGGTGCAATGCGAGAAAGAGAGAGAGAGAGAGACAGAGAGAGAGAGAGAGAAAGAGAGAGAGAGAGAGAGAGAGAGCGAGAGAAAGAGAAGGGTTGGCAAGGTTGTTGGCCATAACGGAGAAGTGTACAATCTCATGTACTCCTTTTTCCAGCATGTGAACATGTTTTGAGAGTGATAGATGAAGAATGAGGTCATGTAATCTGATTGAGTTGCCAACAGCTATCTGATCAATAAGTGCCGTACACAACTGTACATCCAAATACACATTGCAGCTTTGGAAAAGAATCACACATGTAATGCAAACACTTGCAAAAAACATTAGTATACAATAGCATATATTAAAATAGTCACTAAACCAGACTTTTTTTTTTTTTTACCAAAGAAGACACTTTACCTTCCTGTGGATGACCGTGAAGCCATGGCACATGCAAACACACACAGCAGAGTAGAACCACCCTATCCATGGAGAATGCCTCAAGGGAAAGGGTCCAGTAGTGACTAAACTGTCAATAGAATGACAAGACAGACTCTGTCTATCACGGGCCTCAACAAACCAGTTGGTTCACAGGAGTACGGAAGCACTGAGTCTATGTAGAACACGAAAACCCCCAACTTCCTGTAATGAAGAAAGTGATAATAAACAGGATGGATCGAGAATGTGATCTATACTGAAAGCAGTAAACACGTACTTTGACTCTCAACCTTTGGAGAAGGGGGTTACAATCTAAAAGTAACACTATACAACAATTTGACACTTTTTGAGCTATGGTTTTATAGGCAACTAGTTTAGGTACCATCCTCAAATTCATTTTGATAGCATATGGTCATGTGAAGGACAGATAAACACCTGTGTCTTACCCACTAGCCATCCAGGATATGCACTACGTAGTTCTGTGTTACTGGCTTGTTCACCCTGCAAAAAGGAAGAAAAAGCTTTCACATGCATGACATTGCCAGCTAAACTGCCAAAAGACACCAGTTACTGTGTTGGCGCGCTTCTATCAGTGTCAGCAGGGCTGTTGGTGGTGTTTGCAAGGTTTTTGCATGCCTTTTAGATAGTTAGCTTACTAGTTTTGGAACAGAACTCATATTGCTGCTTTAACTGAAGAATAAAAATGTGGTGTTTCACTTCACATAAAGGTCTTTAAAAATCTATGGGTCCTCTACCACAACAGTTTCAGTTTCCAACAAGTGACTAGTAAGTAAGACATCAGACATTAAATTTAACAATTGAAGAATAGACAGCAAAGGGAATCCCCATCCATGTTCTTGCCATTTTATTTTCCCTCATGATCTGTCTTGAGTTCAGCTTACCTGACATCCGTTCAGGTGGCATTATGCCATTACTCATTAACTGAGTAAAATGGACTGTTGCTGTTTCTGATCGCATTCCTCAGTATAAAGGTATGACTGGAATGAGTGAGGACTGAACCTTCACCTACTAAATCCCCCTCATGAGGCAGGCAGCTAGTGGCACAGGTAAATTATGACTCATGTTCCCGGTGATCAAACAAGACTGCTGTCTGCCCGCCTCCTTGAGGAAGATTAACCACTGCTTCATGCACACTTGAGCATGCTCAGACCTGAGGAAGTGGACGTATTAATGCACTTACGGTACAGCACACGCCCTCTGGCTGATGTGCTTGGAGGGAGGCTAAAGGTTAACTAGTTGTAAGGATGAAGTGGCCCATCTCTCTCTCTCTCTCACACACACACACACACACACACACACACACACACACACACACACACACAGAAACACATACACTCATAACTTAAAAAAGAAGAGTATGCAAATGATGATGTTTGTTTTGTTTTTTAATGAAAATGCACAGGTCAGCTTACTGCAGGTCCATGTACTGTGTGAATGTAGTGTTGTTAGGCTACTGTAGTCGTTCTCATATAAAAACCCAACCGCTTTTATACAATGCAGCTTTCACTTTTCAAAAGTCACTTACAGTATTTGTTACATTTCAGAACAAAAAGAAACAAAACAATCAGATACAAGTAGGCAACAAGTGTTCAATTACATTGTGTGTGGATATGAAAGGCTTTTAGATACTAAGTCAGTGGTTCCAAAACTTTTCGTGGCAGGCCCCCTTAAGAAAATGACACCAAATAGGTTAACTACAGGCTACTATGCTGTAAGAGGAATGCCATACTTAATTTGACAACATCACTCACAGTTTGGGAACCACTGTACTAAGCTACACACCAGCCAACCTTGCAGAGTACCTTTCCGCTTGTAGACCCCTTTTCCAAGTGAGCCCAGTCAAAGATTCCCAAAAGTGCAATCCCCACCTGCATCTCAAGAAAGGTTCCACTAAAAGATTCCTACAAGCAGTGAATAAGGTATCAACTCAGGTTACACACATAGTCCGATGGCAGGAAGGAAGCACACTTCTTCTCCCACAGTTCTTTTTCTCTCAACCAATCATCAGGCAACACTTTAAGTACTAAGGCCACTTAGTCTTCACATCTTGACAACACTGAGAAGAATGGTTCGACTGAAGGTAATAATAATAATTGGAAGCACTGTTAGTACGCCAGCCTATCACTGGTACATTTCATTTGTGCAAAGAGCTCCCCCTGCTCCCATGCAAGGGGCTACACAGGCTGACTCCTCAATGATTAGATATCATTTAGTTCACAACTACAGGGATATTAACACACATACACACACACATACATACATTCACACACACACACACACACGCGCACTCACACACATACCATTAGGAATTAGCCTGTCTTTAACAACAGAGTGGCAGTCCAGATCAGTGGACTTGACTAGATATATTACAAATTACATACAATCAGAGACCAAACAAAAAAAAAAAAGCCTTCAATAATTAGATTATAACGGATCTATAAATACAGCTTCATCAAAAGGGAAAAACAAAATTACAAACAGAACCGTTTAGAAGAAGTGTATGACACTGTGTTGGGGGGAAGGATTACTAGGTCTCCTCTACGTGACCCGAAGCTTGAATAATGGTGAGAGGGACGATCTCTCTTTAGGAACCAAACTCGATGGTGTCCGTAGTGATGGGCTTGAAGTCGTAGCCCCCCCTGCCATCCATGTGAAGGAAGTACTGTGGGGACAGAGGAAGGGGAGAGTCTCAACAAAGTGTATCTGTTAACACAACAGGAGGAACTACCTGTACAGCACTGAGTGCTGGTGTTGGATTTCCCCCAAACACTGGGGGAACCATTAGAGCTCTTACCTCATGGTGCTTCCAAAGGGACTTCCTGTGAGAGACGGTGAACAAAGAAATGCCCACCTGTCGGGGAGAGTGAGAAGGAGAGATGGAAGATAAAAACAAAACTAAGTGAGACAAAGAAATGCTGCAGAGCTAAAGGTGTATTCATATTTGTATATTCAAAATGCAATGCACGGATGGCGGAGGAGGAGTCTGGCACATGGGGTTGTGACCCAACTCTTCAGAGAGCACCTCCCTAACTGGCACTTAGACTAGTGCTTAACTTGCAATTACAGCAGTTACATTCCTGCACTTCTTTTTCTTTTCTATTTCGTTTTTTATATTTCTTATGTAAAGTAGTATTTATTGTAACACCATGTTCTATTGCTCATAGCTTCACTGTTCTCTCCCTTGTACGTCGCTTTGGACAAAATTACTAAATGAAAAAGTAAATGTAGATAGGTGGCTCAGACCCCTCCCAATTCCTATCAGACGTATTTTTCAGCTACAGTCACAGGGTTTTTACATTGTACAGTGTCTATTTCTCGGTAACTTTTTAAAAACACTAAGCAAAAAAAAGTAAAACAAACAACTTTAAGGTACACATACGACCATTTGCGGAGTTTGGTCTGCCATCTTTTTTTTTAGCCTGCGCTCTTCAGACGTGAGCATAAACTCAATCTGATTGGCTAGCGCCTGTGCTGTCAGTTATGCATGAAAGGCAATTTGATTGGCTGACGCATGGTTGCCTCTCGAAAAGATGAAAATTGTTCAACTCTTGCCGCAAGCAATGCATGAAACGCAACGGATTCCAACAGAGCCACAATTCAGTTAGCCAAAGGATGACGTCACCCTGTCAAAGTGAATGGGGATCCGTCAACCTTGACGGATCCAACGCATAGGCGTGAGTGCGCCGTAGCACATGAAATTGAACTAAGGTGCCTCCCATATCTTTCCATCACAGAGATGTTCCATCAGAGAGAGTCCACCTGTGGTAAATACAATTGATTGGACATGATTTGGAAAGGCACACACCTGTCTACAAAGTATCACAGCTGACAATGTATGTCAGAGTAAAAAACAAGGCATGAGGTGGAAGGAACTCCCTGCACACCATCTCAGAGACAGGATTTTGTCGTGGCACAGATCTGGGTTATGTTTAAAAAAAAAAAAACCTGCAGTATTGAAGATTCCCAAGAGCACAGTGGCCTCCATAATTCTTAAATGGAAGCAGTTTAGGACAACCAGGACTCCTGGTGCCCCACCAGACTCAGCAAAAGACAGAAAAGCCTGGTTGGGGTTTTCAAAAAGCATTTAAAGGGTTCTCACGACTGTGAGAAAAAAGATTCTCTGGTCTGACAAAAAAAAGCAAGATTACACTGTTTGGTCTCAATTCTAAGTGTTATGTCTGGATGAACCCAGGTACTGCTCATCACCTGGCTGCCCAATACCACCCTTGCAGTGAAGCATGCTAAAGGTAGCATCATGCTGTGGGATTGTAGAGGCAAAGGGGACTGGGTGACTGGTCACGGTTGAGGGTAAGCTACGCAAAAGAATAGAGATATCCTTAAGGAAAACCTGGTCCAAAGTGCTAAGCACCTCAGACTGGGCTAAAGGTTCACCTTCCAACAAGACAGTGACTCTGAGCACACAGCCAAGACAATGCAGGAATGGTTCAAGGACCACCCTGTGAATGTCCTTGAGTGGCTCAGAGCCCAGATGTGAATCCAATAGATCTGCAGAGATGATCGGGAGAAAATCCCTGATTCTATGTCTGCAAAGCTTGTCGCGTCATACCCAGGAAGACTTGAGGCTGTAAACGCTGCCAAAGGTGTACAGTGTTTGATTCTAAAAAAGGATCTTCCTTGTTTTCACTTCGTTATTAAGGTGACAAAATGTTAAAAAAAAAAAAAAAAGGTTTAGGGGTCTGAATACTTTCTGTATTCATAAATGTCTAATTAATCAAATACATAAAAGTATGCTTCCTGCCATTTTTGCTAAAGGGGCTCTTTTTGAGATCTCTCTCAATCATATCGCTCTTTATTAAACTACTCATTATCTTGACAATGTATTTGTTTAGTCTGAAGGCATAGATCAGAAACACACTGAAAGGAACTGGCTGGGACCCTGCTCTATAAGCAGTTAAAGGCTGAATCAAGTCCCCGCCTCCTGTGACCTCAGCCCTTTGACACCACTAAAGACAACAAGCCAAGCGAACAAGCCAAGAGAACCATGTCCTGGCAGGACAGTCCAGCAGCCTCCGTAGCAGGCGGCTCAACACGATACGATGAAGGACTGAGCGACATAGGAGGTAATTTGTCCCAGCCATTAAACTTTAATTATTATGCACTTTACACCACACATCCTCCATCCTACACTCTAACTAGCTGAATTGGATTGCTTTTATTGTATCATATTGTATATATATATATATATTGTTTGTAATTATTGTAAATATGAGAGCTGCAAGATCCCAGAATTTCCCCACGGGATTAATAAAGTATTTATCTATCGATCTAAGAGAACAAGCCAAGAGACTTAAAATCAGTAAAAGTGTGGCAGAGAGAGAGAGAGAGAGAGAGAGAGAGAGAGAGAGAGAGAGAGAGAGAGAGAGAGAGAGAGAAAGGCATCTTACCTTTCTGCAGTGGCTGTAGATGTAGTCCTCCACATCCACACTCACAGCACTGGTGCACTCATCAAGGATGGCAAACTGGGGCTTATGGTAAAACAACCTGGCCATCTGTAAATGAGATGCAGGCACAAACACACACACAGAAGTGCCAGTTACATCTTTAATTCAACAGTAGCAGATCATCTGATGTATACTGCTACAAGATCTTGTAATGCTAGAGGACTCCAGGCTGGATCCACTCTCACTGGACAAACATGATGTCAATCACTGAAGCGTGGACGTCTATCTAGAACGTATGAATATAAAGTTTGTTGTTTTTAATCAGTGAAGAAACAAGCTTTTGGCTGTAATAACGAATTAAGAAAGATACACTTTAGCTGAGTTCAGCGCATCAGACTTAGAAATGAAAAGGTTTCATGCCGGATTAAACATAATGTGAAAGCAGTCTGCATGTTATGTAACGCGTGTCAACAGGCGCCTTCCTTCCAAATTAGGCAGCCCTTGGACCAGGTCATACTACAATGGGGTCCAGACTTAGAGCTGAGACCTGAGTCTAGCCTGTGATTGGACAGGAGAGCTGAGCCTAACTTGTGATTGGACAGGAGAGCTGAGCCTAGCCTGTGATTGGACAGGAGTGCTGAGTCTAGCCTGTGATTGGACAAGAGAGCAGCTGCAACTATGACTCACCGCCATCCTCTGCTTCTCTCCTCCGCTCAGCACGTCCATCCAGTCCTGCACCATGTCCCAGGAGCCCTCCCTGTCCAGGATGTGTCCCAGCTGGACGTTATCCAGGTACTCCTTCAGCACCTGCACAATCACAGACATGGAAATGTGTGAGAAATACACACACACACACACACACACACACACACACACACACACACACACACACACACACACACACACACACACACACAAAAACTTGTCTGAAAACACACAAAGCATGTTGTAATGCCAAGTGGACAGAATGTTGGTTGCCAGGTTTGTGAAACAGCAGTGAGAAAAACGAGACGCTCGAGACAGTCAACAACATGTGGCTTGTGTGGGTTCTCCTTGCTAAGCTAAGGGTGCATCTGGTGAGCTCCAGTACCTGATCAGAGATCCCTTTCCTCATCTGGTCCTCGTAGGTGTCCGGGTAGATCACCTGATCCCTGAGAGTGCCCAGTGTCATGTATGGCCTCTGAGAACCACACATTAGACAGCAGAGATCAGACCCAAGTCCATGGAATCATCTAGGACTAATTACGTTTAGAATGATGATCCACAGAACTCATTATGCACTGAGAGGTGATGAAGCTCACCTGTGGGACATAGAACAGTTTCCCCCTCTCTGGTTTGGTCAAGCAGCCCCCAAACAGAGGCCAAAGCTAGTGGACAGAAGACCAACATCCACACACAATCAGTTACATTGCAATGGTGTGAATACAATGGCTTGCATAATATAATATACAGTACGTGTTAAATATGATGTCCATCAAAAGAGATAAAGACATGAAGAAGGGTGTCAAGAGAGAAAAAGTAAAATCATTTTCCGTTCTTTCTGGTCTTCAGTTCTTAAGGATAAGATGATTTTATGACACTGAACTTGGCCAACAAATATGGCAAGTCTTATTGCAGTTTGTTTGATAACCTACTGTGTCTGTTGATTTGATTGCTATCTGAACAGGGCTATTGAGGGAAGAAAAGGCTTCAATGCCTGTAAGACAGCTGTGCTCTTGGAGTGAGGCCAGAAGTCTTTCAACACAAAGGTCACCGGCCACTCACCTCTCCCAAGACACGGAACAGGGAGCTCTTTCCACAGCCGTTGGGCCCGCACACCAAAACATTGGTGCCAGACTGAACCTTTTAGGAAAAAAAGACACACATAGACAACATTATGTCACCCAAATTTGTACTTTGAGATCAAACAGAGTGCCCTTGCACTGTGTAAGGCAAAATCAAGTTGAATGACCTCCATGCAAAATACTCTAGATCTGAACCTTAGGTGAACTTAATGTGAGGTTATTCAGAGAGAACTTGCTATCCAGACAGCACTGATGGCTTCAAGCCTCTGCATTCCACTGCAGTGGTGTGTGAAGACAGGCAGGTGCTAAGCCATACCTCAAAGTTCAGGTCTTTAATCAACATGTCTCCATTAGGCGTCACTAAGGGGGTGTGGTCAAACCTGCAAAGAGATGACTCAGCTCAGTCTTGTTTCATGGCAGGTGATGGTAATAGCACCATGTCATTAAAGAAGTGATAGCCAAGATCTCATGTGTACATACTTGATGATGTGATCGGTGTTGATGATTCGGCCATTTCCAGGGATGAGCGTAAGCTTTTCCCCGGCATCAGCACCTGAGCGTGAATAGAAACAATACTGAATACTACTCTGACAACAACAACAACAACAACAACACAAACTTGCGTTCTACATAAAAAATTCAATACTCAAGGTTTACCTTTGTCTTGCTGCGTCACCATTGTACGCTCGTATCGCCCAGAGTTCAGGTCTTTGAGAACTTTCATGAGTTCTGTGATGCGGGATGTGAACCTAGAGTGGGCAGAAGCAGATGTGCACCGTGGTAAATACTCAATGAGTCAGGCACAAAAGGATACCGTGACAGACCTGATGATCGCTAGATACTACTCAAGGGATGAACCGGAAGATTGCTAGCTGAGAAAGGATGGGAGGATGAAGGGACAAATGACAGACTGATGACAGGATGGACAGATTGTTAGATGAAAAGTGTGTGGATGAACAAATATGTCAAGAACTGGATGGATTGCTGGAAGGGTGAGACTGCATATGGTGAAAATAAATAAATGGGTGGGCAGGTAGATAAATGGAGGGATGGACAGGCTGCTTGGAGGATTGGAGGAGATGAAAGAAGAACAGGCAACGTTCAGAACAGAGCATTTACGTAGAGAGGAGAGTGCCTCACCCTGACAGTCTGCTCATATCACGGCCTGCCAGCACAATCCTGCCCAGAGCCTGGGACATGCGCAGCAGCATCCGCCCGCTCTGGTAGTAGTCCTATAAGAGACCCCCACACAGAGAAGACGGGGTTCAGAGGGGCAGTCTTCAAAATCCAACATGTCTTCAAACAGCCTCAATAAACCAATGGATGTATAGTCATTACAGTCCTCCTATGTACTGTTTAGGCATACATATATAGAACATACATTTATACATATTATATATATATGTATATATATTTATCTATGTAAAGGAATATGTGGCCAGATGAACTGTGCTGTGGCAAAAGCTAATATTGCATAGAAAACTAATCCCTGAAGCCTCCACAGGTACGTGAGTATTTCTAAAGACTTTTCTCTCTCAGTATGCTGCGCTCACCTCCAGCAGCTCAGAGTGTGTGCTGTTTAGGTGCCGTGGGTGGTTCAGGGTTAGGAAGGGCCGGCTGACCACCAGGTAGCCCACCACTGTTGCAATGTCTGCAAGCGGGGGAGAGACACATGAACACCGCGTCAAACACCATCTTCAGACTGTGGTGATATTCATTTGCTAATTGCTGTGGGCAGTTTCCGTATGACTGTTTAGAACTTGTCTTCATGTAAATGGTACATCATTTCACACAAGCCTCCACGTCTAAAAGCAGCCCGTTCTTACATTTGGCGATGATACTATCCACAAAGCCCATTGAGAAACGGAAGACGATGAAATTGTGCATGTGATTGACCTATGGAGCAAAAAAACAGAAATACAAAAGTATTTCTTGAATGTGTAGTTAATTAAACCACTTGTACTGAAATGTTGTCCAATCTGTGACTTCAAAACTCAATGATCAGTTAGTGTTATACCAACTGTAATTCACGATTAAGAAAGACGCTCTTGCTTACCAGTTTCTGGAAGGTGGAGTAGATAGTATCTTTCTCCCTGACGTTTCCATTGTAAAAGGCAATCTCCTCACTGTGAAGAACAAATATTGAGCAGATTAAAATGGTAAAAAAAAAAAACCTCATCACTTAGTCGTCGACAGGTACAAAACAGGTGACTGGTACAGTACAGCGTTAACAATGAGCAACTCATGACCTCGCCATCCACCATGAGGTGATCAATGGTCCTGAGGAGGACAGAGCACCAGATCCAAACAAGAGTTTAATTCCTTACCTATTGGTGATTAGCCGAGAGTTGACGTATCGGTACTCGCCCTCATAGCGCTGCTCCATCACGGTCATCTTGCCAATGGGCCGCCTCAGCCGCGTCAGGAAGAGACCCGAGATCAGCAGGTAAGCCATCATGCTCGCCGGGCCCTGCGCTCAGAGATGACATCACTTCCTGTCAACGGCTGATAGCAATAGCTAGTCACATTAAGCATGGAATGGAGATATTTATCTCAGATTACCTGGAATCCAATGGCAGTTGCCAGCTTGAAGATGTACAAGCAGATGTCCAGGAGGGGCTAAAGGAATGGGAAAAAAAAAAATGAAATTACATTCAGTTCCTAAATACTTTTTTTTTGTACGTTTAAAATATCAATTGTATTGTGACAGTTTGTAGCTATGTTCATGCGTATACCTTGCTGAGATTAGAGTAGAGGTCCACCATACTGTTGCAGAATTTCTCAACATCCTGAGTCAGTAACTGGTCAGCATTTGCGATGCGGTTGTCCAGATTTCCCATTTTATAGTAGGTGTACCCTCTGAAAATCAGACAGAGAATTAAAGCCTAGTAAAGAATATATCTGTATACCAAATGTCCAAGTTGTATCCAAGTGCTCTATATCACATGTTCTAAGGGCTGAGTTTAGTGTTAACTCTATGACCTATGATCTATTTCATTTCTATTCTATTTCAGCAATTCCTCTAATCCTTTGGGAAAGTATGTGAAATGTGTTGCCAATGAGGGAAGAGAGGCTAAGTGTTTTGCTGGGGTTGGTGGTTAAGTAATGCAGTGAAGCAGTGACGTGCTGATGGAGTGTGGGACTACAACTCCAGCACAGGCAGTCTTACGTCAGGTACTGGTCGTAGAGGTGCTTGGTCAGTCGCACACGGAAGCACAGCTTTAGCTCATTCAGGCCCAGCTTCAGGAAGTTATTCACTAGGGCAATCTGAAGAGGGCAGGAACAACCAGACATACTTTACATAACTCAAAATCCCCAGACAGCAGACCTTGCTCTACCTGTCTGTCCTTTTCAGATGAACATACAAACTCTTCAACAGGATGATTTTTTTTATCTCCAAAATCTAGGCTAACATACATCCTATACTATTTATTGTTCATTATTCTGCAAATGAAACATCAGTTTAAATAGGCTTAAACAGAACCTGGCCAAACTGGATGACAAATGTAGGGGGGCATTATTTTTTACAATTCATACACAACTTAATACTCAGTACTGTAGTAATTAATTGACATTATCAGCTATGTTACCACAATCATATTAGTCAACAGACACTAAGCATATGAAGTTAACATAATGAAGACATTAACTTGAGTAGGGACTGGGAGAGGTTACTGCATGAAGTTAGTTCTAATGACAGACTCTGCAAATGTAAATGTAACTCAGAGCTCCTCTGGCGCTAAACTCCAAATCCCCTAAGTCTGAGGCAAGCACTGTGAATACTGTCTTCTTCAAATCTTAACATAAATTACTCTGTCCACAGTGACAGGTCATGCTGAGACGTTCTGAGAAAAAATAGGCACACTTACGCCTGGCATGAATTTGATAAATTTCAGCAAGTACGTCTGGAAATCTTTTGGGGAGCGACCAATAATTGCACTGCAAACCACAACATGCACGCACACACACACCACAGAAAACAACAACAACACTGATCAGTCAACATGTCAACAAAATCAGAACTAAGCTAGACACTAGTGGACTTCTCCAGGGGTGTTCAAGACGTGCACAAATACAATAAATGCACCGAACATGCAATACACTTTTACTTGGACTCGGCCGAGGAGGTCTGAACTAGTTAACGATAAAAACATATGGGTTGTTAAGATTATCGGCTGTAGAGCTCAAGGGGGATCAACCATGTTCTTAGAGAGCCATATTGTGTGTTGAGCCTTTGATGGATCCCTGGTCTAAACTGGCGAAATAGAGGTAAAGGGACCCGTCAGAAATGGTGCCAGCCCTCTAGACCTAAGGTGACAACCACAAGAGAGGGACACTCGCACACACTCTGGCTCTAAAGGAATATGGCTGCCTCATAGATGGTCTGTTGCGCTGGCTAGAGCTCAACTGATCATAGACGGTTCTAAAACACAAATTCAGTTATTACACAGGCATGCCTGCAGGGGGACTAGGTAATGAGGCACAAACAGTACAGGCATATTAGTTACAGTGGTCTCTCATTGCAGTTAACAACACACTCTTGCAGAACAATTACCCCTGGTATGACCGCCACGTAGGAAAAAAAGTGCTTCTTGAATAGATTGATATCTCTGCTAATGATACCACTGTGGAAGATTAGAAGGCAACCAGTCAACATGGATAGAATCCAACTACAATGCTCTGACCACCACCACCACAACCAAACACGCTGCGACAGAATATGCATTTTTGAGGGGGGAAGAGGTGTTCTAACCTTTCAATCATGGTGCCATTCTCGATCATCCAGACATCACAGTAGGTTCGTGCCACCAGCATCGCTGCAATTAGTAGCAAATATCCGGTCTGTGATAACAGATGGAAACTGAGATTAGTACAAAAAACATTGAATGGAGACTATACATTGAAAACTAAAAAATGGTGAACTGTGTTATTACTAGACACATTTTGTTGATAAACTGCAATGATAGGCCCCATTGAATGACAAGATAAAACCTTATCATTAACTGATGTCACTGCAACCTTGAGCTTTCAATATGTACCCAGGCACGTTGAGAATTTTGGCACTGATCCAGCCCAATATGGCAAAAACATTATATCTTCCCATACAAAACATTGGCAGAGTATTAAACAAAGTGTACTTAACTATAACAGAATGCATTTAATAAAATAAAATTCATCAAAACCCTCAGTGATGTAATAATTATCTTTATGGATGCTGGCTTTGCACCAGCCAGATAAGGAAACGTTTGCAAGGTGATGCAATGATCATACTATGAACTCACAACAATAGGTCAATGCCAAGCAACACTTAATTACTTCAAGGTCAACACAGATAGTTATGTCAAAATATCAGGGGGCCTACCATGCTTTGCCAACGTTTTGACCCCACACTTAAACAACTTCAAGCTGAAATGATCTTGATATTATTATTTGTCACTGCTATATAAAAGCACTGCAGGACATCATTTAGACTGACTCATTAGAGTCCGCCCTAATATAGCCTACCAACTACTTTCTCATATTTGTTTACCTGTAGTGTTAATTAAAGGATAGCCTATAATCCTAGCTTAATGCAGACCTTCTTCTCTTCTGGAACATTAAATCAAGACACTGATCTGAGACTTTAAATTCCCATGTGGATCCAGCATGATCCAACTGAGACTGAAGGGGTGATACCCACCTCTTTGCAGAAAAACCGAGGCACCATGACCCTGAGGAGGCGGCAGATGCGTAGGAAGAACACCTTGTCCACCGCAGCTCGGTCTTTTTTGGCCTCTTTCTGCTACAGAATACATTTAATTGCACACATATTTACGTTCATGCAGATGCTGTCAAATGATCAATTCAGCTTTGGGAAATGTTTCACCATTTTACTTTACAAAACCTTAAGTAAAATCACTGCAAACAGTTGTGGTAGGGCCACTTACCTCATTGCTCACTAGTTCTGAACCGGCTTTCTTTCTGTAAAATCAACACATACGGTTGGATGTATTGTTTATGTTGACATGATTAATTCCACTTTTAAAAAGTGAAGGATACATATACTTCCAGATCACTAGTTTTGTAAGCCACACATGAAATGAATGAACGTAACGTTGCTGACGAGAAAAGTAACTTGGCATAACCTGCAAATTAAAAGGCAATGGCTGCTACTTCTAAAGTACTGAAAGGTCGTGGGAATACGCCAAAGACATTATCAACAGTTAGCTACTTCGAACAAAAGTATTGAAACTCTTACGATTAGCATGTTTCTCGAGGGCATAAAAGCACCCATTGTTTCCAGCTAGCTAACGTTACCAACCTGAAATGACCAGTGAGAACAAAAATTAAGTGCCAAGGACGTGAATTAACTGGTGTCAATTGTTTCACGTTGTGCGGAAGAATGACATTTACGATAGACTTTGCATATTAAGTACTTTTCCGTCAACATCCATACAAGATCACTATTCTCACAATTTGACAGTTCTGAAACTGTCATTTCTTGCTAGGGGACCACTGGCTAGCAACTCAGCTAAAGACACACTGCTAATGTTAGCCGGCTAGCTAGCCCTGTGTAACTGTGACACCCGTATCCTTGCGTTCCACCAGTAGGCTTATACCACACTGATTCAACTTTCCCACTCCTTCTGCACAGGGACATACCCGTTCAACTTCGCTGACTTTCTTCTTTGTTTGATGATATACAAAACCAGAAGCACACCGCCCGCTATGGAGGAGTTTCTCGCTGTCAGATATTTACTGACGGCCGCCATGTTTCCTACAGTGCGAGCGAGCCGGTCAGAGATGCAATGTGCATGTCGGGTAGTTGGGTGGGGAAGGACAACTCATACACGCCGATTTGCGTAGAAAAAGACGCCCCGCGCGCAGTGGACGAAAGCAGGGATGCGCACACCTGTCTCTCATAGGTTAGGTGTGCGTTCAACCCATGGATTTAAATGTATTGGAAAGTACTATAACAATTTGAACAATTCCGATACAGATATCTAAACTTACAAACTTTATTTAAACAACCTCTGAAATATAGGGGGTGCTAATGTGTGCAAATCTTTACGAATAGATGGACAGTATTCAACCAGCGCTGCGTACTTTGCCCACTAGATGGACCAAAGGTCTTATAAATGGGATAGATTATTTTATGTCGCTGAATCAATGTGGTAATGTGTGCAAATCTTTACGAATAGATGGAGAGTATTCAAACAGTGCCTGCGTACTTTGCCCACTAGATGGACCAAAGGTCTTATAAATGGGATAGATTATTTTATGTCGCTGAATCAATGTGGTAATGTGTGCAAATCTTTACGAATAGATGGAGAGTATTCAAACAGTGCCTGCGTACTTTGCCCACTAGATGGACCAAAGGTCTTATAAATGGGATAGATTATTTTATGTCGATGAATCAATGTTCTTCAATGTTGAGATTTCGTATTGGATTTAGAGTGACCAGACCAAATGTGGGACGAGTAATACGTTTGCGTGGGACAATGTGGGGGCATGTTACCAACGCTTAGAGGTAACCTAAAACTTTGATATAAAGTCTATCAAATAAGATGACATTTGTATTCTGCCTTTCGGATCGTAAACACCTATACATCGTCCTCCTTTTGGCCTATCTTAAACACACAGACATGTCAACAGACAGAACACCTGTTGTTAGGGGGAGGAGACCACTAACCCGCCCTCTTAATCCACGCATAGCCAACCAAAAATTCTACATGTCGTCACATGACCTAAGAGGGCATTTGTAGATAGAGATTGCACCGCGCTCCCAAAATTTCAACTGGGAGCAAATAGCGGTGACAAACGGACGCACAGATGCGAGAGAGCTGCACTGGAATAGTTCGCAAATTAGGATAAAAGTCATTGAGAAGAATTGATATCGGAATTTTACAGTTTACGATGACTCCAGATAACATGTTGGGTGAGTATTTGGCTGTCACTTTAAATGATACATTTCGAATCCTTGATTCGTTTACGATAAACGACTGTGATCGTTTGTTGGAGCTATTTCAGTCAAATGTAACGTTGCATTGGTCCTGAACAATTAAATTGTCTTTATTTGCTTCTATTTCGCTTTGTATAAGCTACAGAGTTTTCGAACACAGTCTAACTAACAGCGATACTATATTGTTGTGGTGGAGAGATAGAGTGGTCACACATAACTAGAGTAATTAGAAGGGTAGCACATAACTAGAATAACTTGGCTTATTATCACTCCTAACACTACAAAGCAAAACAGTGTCCCAGAGCGTGTTTATATGGTGTGGTCACGAACGAGCATATTTCAGATTCTTGAATACAAATCCACTTCAACCTAACTGGAAACATATGGGTAATAAATACATGTGTTAATACGCGGTATTGAGCATATTCGTAAAGCTGATATGATGTCCCATAATTTATTGGTTAGTATTCCTCATTTCTCAGACAAGATTATTTCCTCGGGGCATGTTTGAAAAGGTTGTAAATCTCACGGTTTAGACAACGAAGTGTGAAATTAACAAAGCACACTTTTTAAGAGTGTGTGTGTGTGTGTGTGTGTGTGTGTGTGTGTGTGTGTGTGTGTGTGTGTGTCAGTGTGTGTCAGTGTGTGTGTGTGTGTGTGTGTGTGTGTGTGTGCGTGTGTGTGTGTACGATGCATTGTGTATGCTGGGTGTTTTGTAGGAGAGTGTGCGTGTGATCAAAGCGTGTGACACTAAAGTATAGAGCACTGGTGTGTCTGTTGCATGCAGCTCTCCGCTTAGGTCTCCTATAACAATGTAAGAAGAAGGAACACACACACACACACCTATAGCAAGATGGTGCAGTAGAGTCTGGGCTATGATGGTGAGATGATAGGCTATGACCACTACTGCCTGAAAGAGCAGCTCTCCAAGGCATTCATTATGTGTCCTACCATCACCAGACAGGGGCCTCTCAGTGGCCCAGCTTCCTTGTTACTGAGACCTTACTGTCCCAGAATAGACAGGCTACATGTCGTCCTTTGTGTTTCATCAGTGTACTCTGTCATTTGTGTTGTGAGGGCAAGGCCTTACAAAGCCCAAGGAAAGCTGAAATTCAGTTTGGTTTATAGGAACATCTGCGTGTGCGGTTACATCTGGTGCCATGGCTACCATTCTATGCTTGCGTGTGTGGCAGGGAGATCACAGTGGCGTATGGGGTGCATGTGTTCACCCCTGCTGCATGAGGTTTTGCAATGTGGGACATCAGCTCAGTTTGACGTGTGATAAGCTCTGAGGCGCTTTTATTTCAAAGGGTCACTAACAGGATGTGTGTATGTGTTTGTTTGTTTGTTTGTGTGTGTGTGTATATGTGCATGTTTGTGCGTGGACAGGACCCTGTTCTGTTTTGTGAGGCCTCGTGTGGTTTGGGAGCGAAGAGAGGATTCAGGATCGCGGGAGGAGAGCAAGACAAGAAAGTGTCCGAGACGGCACAGAGGAAAGACAGAGACAGTGAGTGAGTGAGTGAGAGAGGAGAGGAGCTCTCCTCTCTCTTCTCCCCACTCCCCCCTCCCCATCGCTGGGCACGCTGGCTGCGGCTGGGATGTTGCGGCAGAGCAGCGCTGGTGGGAACAAGCGCTCCCTTGGCATCGCACGCCTCTCCAGCTCCCACTTCTTCCCCTTGCCGACGGGCACCAACATCACCTCCTCGTCATCTTCGGGCACTACTTCGGGCACCTGGGGCCGCACGGCCAAAAGCAACTCGCTGAGCTCCATCAGCTCGGGCTCTGACAGCGTAGACGCGACACCGACCGACTCCGACTACATCATGCAGCTGGTCAACGACGTGAGGCACTTCGCAGACGTGCTTCTCCAACTCAAGGAGGCTTTCAACTCCAAAGGTAGGCAACCCTAGAATGTGATGAAAGAGCTGTGGTGTGGTAACAGTGAAACAACCTGGGAACCGTCAGTGCACAAAAAAAAATGGAAGTTACCCCAAGTGTTTTGGTGAGAGCTGCCACTTTTAAAGCAGAAGCTTGCCAGAAGCGGGCTTTGCTGTCTTTCAAATGGGTTGCTTTATCAGCCCTGCTGGATTGTCCTTGGCTGTGCGGTCACTTACCTCTCTTTATCTATCCGTCCAGCGAGTGGGATGGCCAGTGCTCCTGTTTCCCTCTCTTTTTTTCTTCGACCTGTGCAATGTGAACGGATTTGTTTTTGAGCTTCATTTTTTGAGCTTTATTTAGAGTTTCTTAGATCCTTAGGCAGTCAGAATGCTCTTGTTGACAGCAGCCGGGTTTGGATGAACAGTGTGTAACCCTCACTATTTTAATTGCTCTGATCCGACCGCTGTATCTGAGCCGCAAACTCCCAACTAACACAGCCCAACTATATTAAAGAGCAGGAAAGTCACAGTAAAAATGTTATAAACATTTTACTCTTCAGCTGTTACCGTTCTTTCCATGTTGTAAAACATCCGCCCTTGGAGAGGCCTATGATGGGGGCCCTGGGGAAACACCCCTCAGAGGTATTCTGCCTGTAGCTGGGGATGAGGGAGGCCGAGGGCATTGTGTTCCCTCCTCCAGACTCTAGTTTGGAAGAGAGGGGGTGAGGGGAGATGTTGTGAGAAAGATTTGGGGCACTGGAGTTTTAGAGAACGAAAAACAATAACCTCTTAACCTCTCTCTCTCTCTCTCTGTCTCTCTCTCTCTCTCACTCATTTTCTCTCCCTCCTTCCCACTCACCACTCCCTCACTTCCATCATTGCCTCCATGTCAGGGCTCTTTTGAGATTATAAAACGTTACAGTTTTTTTTGTGTGGGCAGTTGAAGGGGCCATTTGTCTTTGAAGCAGAATAAAAAGATTTAAAGAAGATTGTCTAGAAGAGAATCGCCCCTCACTTTCGCCACCCCTTGAGTTCTCAGCTCAGGAGAGGTGCCGTTTAGTTGGGCCCTACTTCAGCATAGTTCCACAAAATAATACTCCGCTGTCTCTTAATTAAATGGCCTTTTCAACCCTTTGCCTCCCACTCCCCCTCCCTTGATAATCTCGACCCAAACATTTCTGAAGCATTGGAGAACATTTTTTTTTTGTTTTGTAGAATGGAGGGAATAAGTGCAGATCAACGGGGCGGCGGCTCCTGCGTGTGTGATTATTGCATTCCTGCCCCGGTCCCGTTTGGGTCGTCTTGGCTCGGGCCCAGTCTGGTCTAATCCCTCGGCCAGTCTGAGAGTGTCCTGAATGGGGGCCGGAGCCTCTCGAAGCCAGCCTCTCCTCCACCACAACCCCCCCCCCCACCCCCCCTCAACCCCAGCCCTCCGAGTCTCTTTTCCTGTGAGAGCTGTGCCATGTAATCCCACGTTCGTAGGAATCTCAGCTTTTGTTAAGGAGGGTCAGCCAGGGTGCTTGACCTTAGCCAGCCGTGGCTGCAGTTTGGAGAGCTGATTCTGTGTGACCGGTCCTCTAATTTTTTTAGAAGGGAGGGGGGGGGGGGTTACTATTACATCCCCAAGTCCTCAGAAGTCACACCCTCACCAACGCTCTGTGTCAGAGAAAACAGATTCCCAGAGTTCATTGTTATTATTTATTGTGCGCCCACGCTGTCCATAAAACAATACTGTGAGGGTGTTTTGGCATGCTCATGCAAGCAGGTTTGTGACAGCACTGCATTGTTGTCATACCTCAGATTTGCGGCTGGTCCTCGCTCTGGAAATGCACTGGTGCCTTGATTTATCGTGCCAAGACACTCAAAAAAAAGCCTTTTTGTAGTGGATGCACTTCATTGCCCTCAGAAGGGGGCCAGACTCATGGGTCGCGCTCTGTGCCTGCAAGTGCCAAATGTCAAGCTTGAATGTTCAGTTTTGAGAAAGACCGCGTTACACCGAGATTTTGAATGTGGCCTCTGTACAACAGTGGTGGTGAATCAGTCGACGGTCAATTATGTAAACAAACACTGTGAAACTGTAACCTGTGATCGGACCGAGCGATAACGCCTCTAATGGAGTGAATTTAGTCTAAATGCCGGAAAGGGCCATTTTGAGGAGAGTAAGCTAATTGGCCAGAGGGAAACTGAATAGGTAGATTTTTGGGACACAAAAAGAAAGGGAGAGACAGACCGATAGAGTGATAGAGACAGAGGAGCTGGTTTTGCCCTATCAGCAAGATAAACAAATTCAATGTTTGGGTTTGAGATTATTATTAGTGTTATAGCTGAATCATCCTTTATTTCATTCCAACTGTTTCTTTTTTCTAGTCTCTGTATTTTTTCCCCGTCTGCATAATGGTTATGGTACTCAATAGTTTTAATTTCTCAATTAAGTCCTTTTTTGGGGTTTTGGGGGTCAGCCTCAAAGATGCATGGCACATGATGCGTTGAGGAAATGAACTAGCCTCCATGCGAGTGATCATATCTGGATGATGTGGGTCTCGGGTCAGTGCACATCTTCAAAGTGCCATTGGTGGCAGTTAGGTGGGTGGGGCTCAAACGGTACAGAAGAGAAAAGGCTGTTGTGAATCACTGGCTATGGTGTGATTGAAAGTGATTTAAATCCCTTCCAATTTATGACTTTATTGTCTCAGCGATGCTTCCCCGAGGCGAGCGCCCCTTTTTATTTTGCCCCTTCAGGGCCATTCAGGCAAAATAAGGCAAGTAACAGACTGGCTCTTTCTTTTTGGACAAACTTCTTCCAAGCAAACAGCATTTCGTGTGTGTGTGTGTGTGTTGGGGGGGGGGGGGGGGGGGGTAGTTGTTTCTGTGCGAGTTGTGTATGTGTCTGGTTGAGTGTGTCTGTTGTGGGGTGGGGGGTAGGGGGGGGGGGGGGGTGTGTGATGGTCTTGTCACTCGAAAACAGTTGGTGTATTCACGTTCAATGATGTGAGGCCGACAGCCTTTGTCTGAAGTATCTGCTGTAGACTGGGCCTTGTAGTCGAGGGAGCCTGGCCGCCTTGAGCCTCCAGCCTTGGCTGGGAGAACACTTTCCCATGTAAGAATAGCTGGACCCTCATGGATTGCTCCCTAGGGGAGAGGTAGAGACCAGCTCCAATAGGAATTCGTTTTTTTTTTTTTTTAAACATGTTTTATTTTTTTGTCCCCTCCCTTGTCTCAGTTTCTATAAACACCACCTTAAATGGCGATTGTGTGTTGGTGGCCTCTCTGATTTGGTCTCAGAAGCATCGCTCACCGCTTTTGCTGAGATCCCGCTTTGTTTTATTTTGAAATATTGCGGGGTGGCCAAGCGCTGGCTAACATCCCTGGCTTGTTTCCGTGGTGGATTGATAATTGTGGATTACTACCAAGTTCCATAATGATGTCTTCACAATGTGGGGGGATTTCGGAATTTCCCAAAGAGGTCGTGACCTTGTCCAAGGCCTGCTTGTTAGAGGCATGTCAGTAATTGGATTGGATTATTCTGGGTCTTGCCCTACTCGGGGTCGCGACAGGCCATTTTGAGGTCCGCACTAGCCCACCAGGTCAGTGTTACATTTGTGGCATTTTAATTCCATACAGCATTTATGGTAAACTAATAACTGTGTAAAATATCATCAAATGCTATTCATTTTATTGTTGTTGTGGGATTGAGAGATTTTATTCTGTTGTGGGTTTGTTCGGCAGGCTGTCCAATTGTAATGGAATAGCAAATCTGAAGGTAGCCTGTGAGTTTGGAGGGAACTGTTCCGCTGCCAGACTCTAAGCATGTGTAAATGTCACGTAAATGTCTGTTGCCTGAAAGCAGAGGGTGCTAAACAAAATGGCCTCACTGTTCTTGCTTGCTCTAACCTCCTTTTCCCTCGCTCACAAATAAAAGACAAATAACTCTGTACCACATCCGATGTTCCTCTTAAGTATATTTGAAATGATCCATACGGACCTTTGCACCTGGCCTTAAAGAGACATTTTGTAGAGAGGTGGACCGCTGTGGGTTTGTGCCATATTCCTGAGGCTGGGTCCCTACAGGGTTATTGGGGCTTTGTTTGTGCTGATTTTGGTACGATGTGCGTGCAATGGCAGTTTTCTGCTCTATGGAGCAGCATGATGGCTGGCATGTGTCAGACACTTTGGAATGAAAAACAACAGGTAGGATCCTCGGAACAATTTGGCCGTGGCAAAGGAAACTCTTCTCTCCCCAGAGGAGGTACAGCCTTCCTAGGCTTGAAACCACAAATCTTGACCCAGTCATCGAGTCACTCCTGGATAACCACAACATGTTCACAATTATTTTCCTTTCGACATCGTGAATGGAATGCACTGGTCATTTTTATGTTTTTGTGTCTTTGGAGACGGGCAGGCTGTGATGAGAAACTTGTTGCTAGCTGGTATCGTACAGGTATGTTTGGCATTTATGTGTTTTATCAAGGAAGATATTTTCCGTTTAGGAGTTCACATTGGTTTTTAAAATGTAAATGTGTTTATATATCATGAATGACAAGGGATTTGGATGTGATGTCTTATAATTCCACCTTTCTGCACCCACAACTTCAAACTAGCATGCTCTTTATCTGTGAAGATTAGGCTATAATTGGCATGTATCATTGTGCTGTCCGTACGCTAATCAAACCATAAAATGTTTAATACAGCTGTTAACGCAGCCATGCTGATTTATGATCATTAAATCGTGTTGCGTAACAGTCTGTGATCCATTCTCTGTGCTGTGAGAGCCAAGTACGCTTTTACTCATCCTTCCCAGTGTCCTCCAGAGACGGCCTTAATGTTTCTGCTCTTGGCTGCCAAGAGGGACAAAATTTGTATCGGTTATTCATCTATTTCCCCCCCCCCGATCCTGTTGTCCCACAGCGTGTACTGTAAAACCTTGAGGCGAGCGCAAAGCCAAGCGCATATTTAGCCACTGTATCAATATTGACCCTCGCCACAGTAGCCATTACCAGCGGCACAGCTAATCATTTTGATAGGGGTGGGAAAAAAGCTCCTCTGCTCTCTCCGCACTGCGAGGCTCTCTTTATCCCGCCTCCCCTCCCCCTCCCGCATACTCCACATTCCTGCAGAACAAATGCTCACTTGTTGCTTTAGTGCCTTAGATCAACAGTTGCTGGATGCTGTTTTAAAAAAATTATGTAAAAAAAAACAAAGGTGACGTGTTATAAAAATACATCTGCTCTCCAATGGAAGGAAGAGAAGGAGAGGAAAAGTATTGATCATATACGTGTATGGGTTTTAGAAATGGAAATGGTGTTTTGGGAAAATTGTGCCGTTCAGATTTTTGAATTCAGGCACGGATTGGGATGGGGTGCAATTGGAGGGTGGTCATACTGTGAGAGGGAGTTCCTCTCCTGTGTTGCCTCCGATGGTTGGTCTTTTTATTTGGGACGTTTTCCATTGTAATGGCTCGTTTTTAGTATCATGATATTTGCTATAGAGATGGAGGGAGATGGAACACCTGCCACTCATGTAAACTCTTGGTTGATTAAACCCTGTATGTCTGTTGTTTGCAAAAGCTTTCAAAGAGGGCTTGCTTGGTTTAGCTCTGCTTCTCCCCATGTTATGTTGGCTTGTCCAAGACTAGATGCTGACATTTTACTCAGATGCTGTCTGACGAAATGAAATGAATTTTCCTCCCTCCCACACTCAGATGCCAAGCAGTGTGGCCCTATTTTAAGCTCCAATTGAAAAACCACAGGGATGGGGGGGGGGGGGGGGGGGTGAGGAGTTAGGGGGTGGCGACCGCCGATGTACGATCAAAGACCGGCTCCCTCTCGCACTTAACTCACTGAGCTTGTGGTATTGTTAGAGAGATTGCCGCTCCATTCCATCTCGTATTTGACCTTCATTTTAAAAGAGTGTGGGGAAAGTAAATTAATCCCCAGCCCCGGGGCAAAATTGTTGGGAATACCTCCGGAGAGGCTGGTCAATTGTGGCTCTGAAGGGCTTTCTGGAGAGTCGCTGCCACCGGCTGCTCCATCAGTGTGCACAGACGGACTTGGAGGAGTGGATTAAGACCCCTCTCCACCTGCCTAGCAATTGGGGGGTTGAGGTGGGGTGGGGGGGTCTCTGATCGGCTAAAAAAGTGATTTTCTGGCCTCCAATGTGATTTGGGCAGGCTAAGTGGGAGGTGGACTAGCACGCTATCCCCCATGAGACCTTGACCAAAGAGGTATGAGGTGGGGGCATATCGTGCTGTACCAATGAGCCCCCTGTCAGCAACCTTCAGGGAAGTTCACAAGGGTTCCTGTAAACCTGTTGAATCTCTTCTGTGTCGCTAATACTGCAACAATATTACTGTGAGGTGGTTCTTAATGAACAAATGTTGGGATGTGTGTCATTGGCGTGAGTCAAGCCCCCCTGGCGTTGACTGGGAATAGACATTGGAGTGGAAACAAAGATCATTGCAGAGACAAGCACAGAAATGTGCCCGCACTTTCCATTATAATAGCAGTAACTTCAGTGCATGTGAATCATGCTGTTGTTTAGGAAGTACAGCGCTGAGTGAGTCATTTGTCACAGCGAGGTTCACACACACTGAGCCGATAAGGTGAAACCAGGCAGGTTGTTCTCACAGTATTAATGTCGGTGCCAATTTAATATTTAACTGAGTTGGTGGTGAGTATTGCTTATCCAGGTGTTGCACAATGCATAGTGAAGCCGGCTTTTGCATCTTACGTCACTGGCTAATGTGTTGCAGGGTGCCAAGAATGTTTTTTTTTGGGAAGGGCTATATTCTGCCTTCCCATGCGATTCTTCAGAGTGAAGAGACACAGTGGCCATTCTCTGCTGTCGTAGCTTAGAGACTTAAATAAATAGCCCTCTTGACTGCGGCGGACCACAGTGAGTTAAAGTCCACTGGAGTTATTTTAGCAAGCAGGACTTGTACAACATGAGAGAGTAACGACTCAGTCACAACATGAGTGTGTGGGAGAGTAGGAGAGACAGAAGACAGAGTTGGAGAGGGAGCAAGAAAGGGAAGAAAAAAAAGACCTCTACCATCCCAGCAGCCCTCCCTCAGTCATCCTTGTGAGATACCAGAGCTTTGTGTGAAACCAAGTCTGCTGCTGGTCCTTTGAAAAAACCTAAATACTGTTTACGTGATTTGTGGTTGAAATCACCCCTAGTGAAATGGGGACCCTAAAATTACCCCCCCTCCCCCCTTTCTTTTTCCCCCTGTGCTATACAGATCTGAACTGGCTGTAATGTAACTCTGTTTATCCTGCTTGCCTTTTAGAATTCACATCCACTGTAAGGAATGGATTCTTTGAAAGAAGAAGAAAGGAAAAAAGAAAACAACCACCTTTTATGGGCCACTTGAAGCAGTTCTGTATTTTAAGTCACTGTAAATTAGCCTAGCCGCCTCGACTCGCCCTTTGGTTCACTCTCAGCCTTTGAAGATCTGGTTGCACCCTTGGCTTTTGCCTGAAGGCAGGAAAAACAAGTGCCTGACTTGTGGACGTTTAGCTTGGTCACATCTTATAAAGTTCTCAGTCAGATTTTATGAGCTAGCTGCCTGCTGAGATAGGGGGAGATTTAAAACATTAGCCTAATTGTCTTTGTTGTCAGAACTAGGCCTTAACTGGGTTATCAGTGGTGCCCATTCAAGAGGCGGTACAGTAGGTTACTGCCCCAATAGGAAGTCTTACAACAAAACAAAGTGACAAATGGCTTTGGTATTTATCCCCTTCCTGAAACAAAATGGAAGAAATAAAATGATCAAAAGCGAAAATTGAGAAAGAGTTGGGGAAATGAGAGAGGGCTAAGCACGTGTAACCTGCGGGTGGCCACTTTCTGGCAGGCCCAGTGCTGAGTTGTTGACTTTAATGGCTTTACTGCACTCAGCGCAAAGATTTGTAGGTTGCTTTTTTTTCTTTCAGTGCACGGGACGTGAAGGAGTTTTTGTATCTCTCACTCTCTCTCTCTCTCTCTCTCTCTCTCTCTCTCTCTCTCTCTCTCTCTCTCTCTTCTTTCTTTCTTTCTCTATCTCTCTCTTTCTTTCTCTCTTTCGCTCTCCCTCTCTTTATTTCTTTCTTTTCTCTCTCTCTCTTTCCCCTTTTCTCTTTCCACCCAGATTTACGGTTATGGGTTTTGCTCTGGCTGGGGGAATTTGTTCCGGGATGGGGTACCCGCAGATATTGAGGATGGCTAGGTGCTGTATTGTGTGTGCCTTGCTCCTGGGACAGGGTGGAATCATGGCTCTGTTTAGGGAAAGCCTCTGGTGATTTGTCGGTGCCCCTTCCGAGGGGCTTGTTTTCCTCAATACCATGAAATGCCTTGCCTCTCCCCTTCGGATTCTGAGGGCTGACGGACTCCATGCTCTTTTTTGGTCAATGTTTTGGTACATTCTGGCACAGGAAACTTGTGGATGTTCCTGGGTGGGCTTTGTTTTTTTCATGGTGGCCCACCATATATATAGGTCACTTGAAGTAAGCTGCTACAATTAGGCCATTTGAATGAATGCAGGCCATTTAGAGAATGCTCTTTCTAGCCAGGTGCTCGAGGGGGGGCATTGCACTCTGCTGCCCCTTCTGTCTTTCTGAACATATCAGGCGCTGGAGAAAAAAGGGTAAACATTAACTAATCTGGTAAACAACATTGCAGTTTTCTCAGAGGAGATCAGTTGCGAATGCAATGGTTCAATGCGATCTGTCAATATACTTAAAAGAGGGTTCTGTGAAGTACACCTTGGAGAAGAGGAAGGAAGTTTGGGGAAGACATCAACCTGGCTCAACGTTTGCTCACCTGTGTGGTAGACCTACACTTTCTGACCCCCCCCAGTAGGACAAGTAACTTTCTACAATGTCCGTACTGCTCTAATACTCAACTGGGAATCTCAAATATTTTCACTGACAACTCAAAAGACCATCTAAGCTCCAACCTCTGCTCCTAGGCCTATCTTAAAACCCATGGGGTAAATTTGCCCCCGAGGTTTAAGTAGCAGAGACCAACTACTACAAAACCCCCTCAGCTCCCCCCAACCAGGATTAGGGACTTGAAACCAAGATGGCAAATTTATCCAGTAGATTAGATTAAGGCTCCCCTCTGACCCTCGACCCCCCTCAACACTGGATTAAAATTGTCTGGAGAGAGGCCGAATTAATGCGTCAGCTGGTACTCTTTGCCCACAGTATTGGCAGGAAGAGGGCTAATCTGCTGATCTGATCATACACAAGAGGAGAGAGAGAAGGAGAGAGAGGGAGAAGGAGAGAGAGAGAGATAGAGGAGAGAGAGAAGGAGAGAGAGAGAGAGAAGCCCAATGCGTGTGGAGTACCAAAGAGTCAGATCTCCAGTCTTGCCTTTAATGTACACGTGTGTCTGTGTGTGTGTGTGTGTGTGTGTGGCTGGCTGGCTGTGTGTGTGTGTGTGTGTGTGTGTGTGTGTATGTATGTTTAAGCAAAGAGCCCTGATAAACTTTTAAAAATCACACAGTTTACAGCAAAGCCTCTCTCGAAAAAGGAGGCCCTTCCAGCAGTTTTTCACTGGAGCACTGCTGGTTCACAACAATCAGGGTTGAGGGAAGTTGAAGATTAATTGGCCTTGTTTTGCTTTTGGGTCCGTGAACCCCGGAGAGCCCATCAAAGGAGCCCTATCACGTGTGAGCATTCAGTGGCCCATGCTGAGCCAGACTCACAACTGCTTATCGTCAGGGGCTGAGGCCCAAGTCCACAACAGCAGAGAGTGCCCAGTGGGGGTCGGGGATCGGGGGAAACGGTCGCTCTTCTATCTCCCAATTATCTAGGAGCGCTCCCAAGCCCCAAAGTTAGGGGACACGTAAAAATACATGGGGAGGGGGTGGTTCCCTCCTCATGCTTTATGGGATTGGGATGGACAAAACATGAACAGACTGAGCGTGAAGCGTGGCTCGGACGGTACTGTGTCCCACCCCCCTGCCCTTGGGTTTGGGGTGGGAGCATAGAGTCTGGAAGATCACCCGAGAAAGATGGGTGGAGTTTGTGCCTTTCTGAATCGCCTGTAGACGAAGGGCTTACTTTTAGACAATGCACACTGACACACACACATCTAAACACACCGACATGCAAACCCTCCCCCTCGTCCGAGCCCCCTTCTCTAGGGGTCCTGTTCACAACCCCAGACAATGCCACATTATAAAAAATATCAAGCACAGTGATGGCCTTTTGTGACCCAGAATCCCTTTCAACAAGAAAGCCCCGGCAACACAGAAAAAGAGCCATAATCTCCATAATTCATAAGGGCCCCGTGAATGAAGGAGAGCTTTGCTGCGGAGGTCCTTTGTAGGATGGGTGCCTCTCTCTGGGCATTAAGATGTTCCAGGGTTGGCTGTGGCAGACGCATGTCATAATAAACAGCGTTCCCCTACTGCCGCTGCTGGTAGGGAACGGGGTAGACGGAGGAGGAGGAGGAGGAGGCGACCCCCTCTCAGACGATGCAAAAAAAAAAAACCCTCTCAGCTCGCTGTCACGTCTTCCATTCATTGCCCTGGCCTTTCCTGGAAATGTCTAGCCCAGCACACGTCCTTGTTTTCTCAAGAGCGGGCATTACGGATGCATCGTGCGAAGCCTTCAATCTACTCTTTTTGTGTGTGTATGTGTCATTCTTCAAAACAAATTTCTTTGAAAAACTTAATTAGGCAACCAATTAGTGAGATTGGTTGCCACACTGCGCTTTGTGGCTCTTTGGACTAAGAGGATTAGGCATCTTCAGGTCTTGACTGAAGAGATGAGGGGTTTATTGTGAGGAACTGCAAAAACAGTCACGACATCATACATGTTGTTTACTGGGGCACTCCTGAAAGCAATAGTAAGTCAGGACCACTTTTTCGAAGAAGCACAAACTCTAGAGTTACAAATGTTCCTGTGTCCTCAGGCAGAAATATTTTAGAAGTCCAAGCAGGTCAAGCAAAAGGCATAATAGACAATCGCTTGGGATTTTGCCATCTTTCAAGCACCATCTCAACAGCCCATATGGACAAGGACGAGAAAGCACAGACTAAGGCTGTCACAGTTTGGACATTGGGTGAGACCCATCAAAGTCAGACACTGGGGCCAACGTCAATGTCCAACGATGCAGCCATTGATGGGGGGGCAGGGGACGCCAGCCAGATCCATTTTAGCCAAGGTCGTCTCCTGCCAGTCCACTCCACTGTCTGACAGATCTGCCATTCTTAGCGGGATAGAGCCCAAGCTGGCTGGCCGGCCGGCTGGCTGTTTGGCCGATGTGACACGCAGAGGCATGACTACCCCCCCGGCATAAGCCCTTCTCTCTTTCTCTATTTATTTCTTTGTCTCTCTATCTACCTCTCTCTCTCTCTCTCTGTCTATCTCTGGCTGCCTTTGGGCCCTCTGCTCTGTTGTACTCTTGTCCCTCTCAGTGGGAGAGTTGCAGTCCTCTTCAATAAAGCATAGTTGGAATGCCAGTCCTCAATGCTCCACACAAACAGGGAGTGCGGGGAGGGAGGAGAGGGAGAAAGCAAGAAGGCAAGGTTCTCCTGAGTCTCTCCTCTATGCTCACTTCCTCTCTCCTATCTGTCTTTTTACCCCACCCCCATGATGGACAGCTCTCTGGCTGAGTGAGAGAGAAAAGTGCATTCTTGACTCCATGCTAAGCTTCCGATTTATATGCAAAGGGGACGCAGAGCAATATCAAAGGGTAAACAGACTGCTGGCTGGGGAGGGAGGAAGAGTTTGGCATATTATTCACAGGAAATGCTCCCCTCCCGCCTCGGTGTCTGATCCCATCTCGTGTCCTATCTATCTGATCTGTTTTATTGAGAGATTGTAGCTCATCTGCAAAAACCCCATTCCTTAGTTAACATTCATAACATTCACTGCGCCTGCGCGTGAGTTTGTGTGTGTCCTGATCGCCACTATATATGCACGTGTGTGTAACTGTGTGTCGTTTGTGCGAATAAAAGTTTTGATTGCATTCAGTGTTGCCAATTAAAAGCAAGCCATTGTTTTTAAGTCCTTATCAGGCATGCTTACAGCAACCGATGCATTGTTTGGCACACTGCAGCTTGGTCCAGATGCAAACATGGATCTATGGTCTGTTGTCACCCTATTCAGTCCAGGGCATAAAAATGGGACCTGACCCAGGCTGATATGGAACGTCCATTATGATGGCCTGTTGTAGCATAGGTTCCGTTGGAGCAGTACAACAAAGTGTTAGTCTAGTGTGTGTGTTTGTATGGTATGCTTATACAAACACACTGTCATTACCACACAAAAACCTTGTGTGTGCACAGGTCTGTAAGTGTGTGTCCGTGTGTGTTTGTGTGTGTGTGTGTGTGTGTGTGTGTGTGTGTGTCTAGTGTGTGCATTTGTATGTTATGCTTATGCAAACATGCTGTTGTATATAGTACATCATTACCACACAAAAAGAGCATGTGTGCACAGGTCTGTAAGTATGTGTGTGTGTGTGTGTTTGTGTGTTGATGTCAACATGTCTATGAATATGCAGTGGTATTTCTGTGTTCATGTACAAGAGTGCTGTCATGGTAGTGTGTGTAACCCCTTTTTATTCATGAAAATAGGCTGGTGTGAGAGAGAGAGAGAGAGAGCGAGAAGTCAGGTCAGGAGGTGCCTTTAAATGTCAGCCTTTTGTGTGCAGTCATGGGAAAGAGAGGGCTCAAAGGTGGAGCAGCAGGAGACGCGGGTTAAGGGAGGTGTGTGTGTGTGTGTGTGGTTGTGTGTGTGTGTGTGTGTGTGTGTGTGTGTGTGTGTGTGTGTGTGTGTGTGTGTGTGTGTGTGTGTGTGTGTGTGTGTGTGTGTGTGTGTGTGTGTGTGTGTGTGTGTGTGTGTGTGTGTGTGTGTGTGTGTGTGTGTGTGTGTGTGTGTGTGTTAGAGAGAGAGAGAGGTTCATTCCCCTCTTTGCCCCAGTACCGTGTAATCTCCTAATCCCAGAAGTAGCCCTCTCCCTCGGGGGCAGTCATGGCCCACCAAGCCGTGGCAGGAAGCATCCTGGTGGGGGGAAGTAAGCCAGGCCGCAGGACCCACCACACAGCTTCCCCTATCAAAAGAGCCATGTTAAAGGTTAGGTGCCATGGTTTCCCTCAGATGTTAAACAGTAGACCTGTGCTAACTTACCTATGTGGAGAACTCGGCCTGCGTCCATTCAGTGAGTGGCAGAAAGGATACACAATTCAAACGGCCTTTAATGACACCCAAACATACCCAGCTTTGCAAGTAGTGTGTCCCGTATACGTCACACGGCTCCTCCATTGCCATTCTGTGAGTGTTTAAAGGTGTCTCGAGGTCAGCACATTGGTATTTTTGGTATGGCTCCTGATGACCCCGTAACCCCGTAAACATTCCTCCATTCTCACAATAGTTTTTTTTTCAAACAGGATTCATCTGTCCTAACTCCACCTGAAATCCGTGGTGGAGCCACATCCCTATGAGTCGTCTCTTAGTCTATTCTCCCACACCACGCTTTACCAGTGGCTGTCACTCCAGCTTCTCTCCCCCCCCCCCCCCACCTCTTCCTCTCAGCTCTGCTCATTTGATCAGCGGCCGCCCGGCTCCGGTTGTGTTTTAGTGCTTTCGCACCGCGGCTTTGTGTCGCGCCGTCCGTCCGCGCGAGCCACTCAGATGTCTTGAAGCATGAGTAATACATTGTTCCCATGATTTGCCATGCATGGTTGAACAGAGCCCCCCGGGTCACTGGGAAGAGGAATGTTGCAAAGTCATATTGTCTCTCCGCCTTCCATGATTTAAAAGAGGAAAAGTGTTGCTTTCGATCACAAGGACTGATTCTGGTGTCATATACTAGAATGCGTCGCTTTTTCCCTACGGGTTACACTGTAGCAGTTTAATACTCTATTATTTATTAATTTAAGAGGCGCTATCTCTGAAGGCAGAGCTATCTTTGGATTTCCGTTAAAGGGGATTCGGCTTTGTGAGGGCTGGTTGAGGTGGTTGTGTGGTCTTTGGGGTCGGGGTGGGGGTGGGTGTGGGGGTGTACGCGACCTAATTGTAGCCTTCGTTAGCATTCATGGAGATGGCCGAGTTTCAAAGGTGCATGAGATCATCAAAGGGGCTCATTAGGTCACTGCCCGGAGGTTGTGATGTGTTTGATGGTGCGGCTCTCTTGTCTGTGAGAGAGAATAGGTGTGTGTGTGACTGTGTGCGCACGTTTTTGGGAAGATGTTTAGTCATCAACCCCCCAGTTGCCGACTTGCACCTCATAGCATACAGTTCTCATTCCACTGTGTGGAGTTTGAGTTCTGACCAGTTGGCTGGAAGTTGCCATGTTGGTAATGAGCTGCTAATTTGTGGAAACAGCCCTGCAGCATCACTACTGAACGCACTCTTACCCCAGTGCCCAAATCTGCCCCCACAGTAGACCTCTGGAGAGTCCCTTGAGGACCCAAAATGTCTAATGCCAAATAGCTAACAGACAATACAGACAACAGTGGCCCCTGGATTTGAGGCAGTCTTAGGGCATCCTCTTCTCATCCTTCACCACACCGCTCCATCTCTACCTCCCTCCCTCCCCCCCTCCCTCCCTCCCTCTGTCTGTAACCCCACCCAACCCCTGCCCTTGCTCCCCTCCCGTTAGTAAACTGAAAGGCTCACCGTCTGATTTATTGTTCCATAAATGCTTCATGCGGCAGGGGAACAGAAGGGAGAGGACAGGCCCTGCTGTTTGCCAATGGCCTCCAGGAGGGAGAGCGAGAAGGGAGGGTGGGGGGGGTGAGACGGCGGAAAGAGCTTCCGCTATCTTTCTCTTCTCTTTTCTTTCTTCCGAGCTGAAAAGCTTTTCTCTGTCTCTTTCTCTCTCTCTCTGACTCTCTCTTTCTCTCTCTCTCTCTCTCTTTCTCTCTCTCTCTCTCTCTCTCTCTCTCTGTCTCCCATCTCTCTGGTTAAACACGAGCACTGCCCGTCAGAGGCTGCTGTGTGTGTGTGTTTTTTTCCCCCCGGGCATAACACACACACACACACACACACACTGATGCACACACACCCATTCACGTAACACAGGGGCTGTGGCTGTTCCAGGGGCCCGATGACCAAGGGTGCCTGGAGTGCATGTGGCCCCCAACAGTGGTGGGAAACTGGCTGGGCTCTATTGTGCTCCAGCCCCGGCGGGGAGTGGAGGGTTGGAGGGCTGAGGCACGAGGTTGAAGCGGCGGCCTCCGCACCTCACCCAGCATCCCGCTGGGCCTGTGGGCTCCGCTTAATGTTGTGCTAATTAGTGTGGATCTTTTTAGGGGGAAATGGTGTCGTGTTTGGCGTGTCAGTGCATGGGATGCCGAATGGAGACAAGTGGTCGTGTGGCCATACAGGCCAGCACCGAATGTTTTTTAGGCCTGCAGAGCTCACACACAGAGACACACACACACACACACACACACACACACACACACACACACACACACACACTCAGACACGCACAGATGCACACACACCCATTCACAAATGCTGACACTCTCTCGGACTCACATATGCCTGCACATACACACACACACACACACACACACACACACACACACACTGTATTTCCCGCTGTCACCATCAGCTTGTTTTGTTTTGTTTGTGAATGGGATGTGGTTGAGGGCGGGGGGTTGTGTGAGGCCATTGTATGCATCTTATTGTCATTCGTAGAGTACTATCTTTGCCACTGGGTTTTTTCTTTGACCCCCAGTCCAATTAAGAGCCTGTGGCTTGAGGTCTTGGGCCTGACCGGCATTACACTCTGACCCACCTACTCATTGCTCCCTGCATTCTCTCAAGGCTCTCAGGGGGATTAACATGTGTGTGTGTGTGTGTGTGTGTGTGTGTGTGTGTGTGTGTGTGTGTGTGTGTGTGTGTGTGTGTGTGTGTGTGTGTGTGTGTGTGTGTGTGTGTGTGTGTGTTCGTGTGTGTGTGTGTGTGTGTGTGTTTGTGTGTGTGTGTGTGTGTGTGTGTGTGTGTGAGTGTACATTTGTGTGTGTATGTGTGTAGGGAGATATAGAAACAGAGAATGATGCAAACCGTCAACGGAAAAAGTAAGGTGTGGGATGATGCTATTTCTGCAGCTGTTTCCAGTTGTCAGGTGCTGATGCAGCCGGCCTCTCCTCTCTCACATCACAGTGATGGCCACTCAAGAGATGCCAAGCAATAAGCAATAGCCTCCAAACCAGATAAAGAACTACAGGAAGTAGCAGGAGCCGAACATTCCAGCTGCATATAGCGTCGCCATGGCAGCCCCCCACTTTCATTCCTGTACTCCAGCATCAGAGTGTTCTTGGCAGCAGGCTTTGATGGGAAGCTAATGGTGGGGAGTTGGCGTGTCTGTCTGGCGTGACTCTGGAGGCACTTCAATGGGGAGGCAGACTCCTCCAGACTGGCTCAGAGCAAGTGTGTGTGTGTGTGTGTGTGTGTGTGTGTGTGTGTGTTTTTATGCGGGGGCCTCGCCTGGTACAGCATAGTACTATCGGTGATGGGGTCGCGGGGTCAGCATCCCCCGGGAAGCACATACACTGCAGCACGACTGTGTGCATTCATTGCACCCCGTGTAGTTGCAGATAAAGGCTTCTGCGGGACTGAATAACATGTGTGTTTTAGTCTGTCTTTGTCCTGCATAACTTGTTCAGCTGGAGTTGTTTTTGAACTTCTCTTAGATTACTGTATTATTTCTCTCTCCCGCTCTCTCTCTCGCTTTTTGGGTGGGTGGAGTGGAGTGCAGCTGTCGTTGCCATGGCGTCCACATCCACGGCTGCATTAGTTCCACAGTGGGCTCTGCGTCTTTTTTTATTTTTTGTTGTGCTCGGGAAAAAAAAAAAGAATACGAAAGAAAAAAAAGCGGGAGACGGCTAAAGTCTCTCTGATCCCCTGTTCCATGCCCGGGGTAATCCAGCGGTCCACCGTCAGCACAAACGCTGCCCTCTCTCTTTCTCTGTCTGTCATTCTCTCCCGCGCGCTCCCTCTCTCTCTGTCACTGTGGGTTATGTTTTTTACCTCCGTGAAAACACAAACTGGAAATTGCAGAACACCATCCATACAATGGCATTTTTCTCTGCTTTCTTCTTTTCTCTCACTATCTTCCTCATCATTTCCCTCTTTCTCATTCTTTCCACTCAACTTTTCCATGTCCTCTATGTCGATTTGAATCGTTTGCAGATACCGTGTGCGGATAGAGAGTGTTTGTCTTAACGATAGGGCTATCTGTATTAGTTTAATTTCGGACGCAGAGAAACTCGGGCTCCGTGTAAACTTGGCCTAATACTCTCCTTGTTTAGCTCTCCCTCGCTTCTCTTCTCTTCGGCTCATTCTCCGTCCATCCCTCTCTCAGCTGGCTCTCCTGCGGCCTCTCCCTCCGTGCTCACAGGAGGCTGGGGCTGGGGCTGGGTGATTTACTGCTGCCCCGCTAGCATCTGGAGAGTGTTTCTGGGTGGGTGGGGTGCGGCTGACCTCACCCCCTCGGCACGCGGAGAGAAGCCACCATCCCAGTCCTTGCGCCTGCACTCTCTGGCCTCCTTTCTGCTTATCCTTCCATCTCTCTCACTTTATTTCTGTCTAACTTTATCTCTATATCTATCTCTCCCTCTCTCTCACTTTCTCTCTTTATCTCTCTCTACCTTTGTCTCTCTCTTTATCTCTCTCTCACCCCCACTCTCTTTATCTCTCTCTATCTTTATATCTCTCTTACCCCCACTCTCTTTATCTCTCTCTATCTTTATCTCTCTCTATCTTTATCTCCCTTTATCTATCCCTCTCCCCCTCTCTTCTGTGACTAACACCTGTAAATGGACATTCTCATGCCCAGGGCCGAAACCAATAGACTCCCACTTGCCCAATTATAAGACCCCCATTCACACAGTTACTCAGCCACTGAGCCCTGGATGATTTTATTGTATGGTTGGGACACACACACACACACACGCACACACACACACACACACACACACACACACACACACACACACACACACGGGGGGGGGGGGGGAGTGCAATGGAGGCTCCTTAGTCATGGTGTAGGTATTTGTTTTCCTTTCGGGGCTGTGTGAGTCGGCAGGCCATTAGGGGATGTTGGGATGCTGAGTGGTCACAGCTCCTGCCCATATATCTAATGCTTCACCAGCTGCTTACACTGGGTAATGGTGCACTAGGGCTGAATATATACAGTGGTTCAGTGGACCGGGAAGACTAGTGTTTAGAGGCCTTTGTGGGTTACTGTACATGTGTTGTAGTGACGGAGACCTTTGTCATGGAGATAGTTTTGGGGTTTGGTACTGTACTTAACGGACCTTCAGGTATTTTAAGGTCGTAGCTTTGGTTTAACCACAGGCAGTGGGTCTGTCGAGGAGCCAGTTGTTTTTCTTTAGGGACGCAGCGGTGGAACAGGTTGACAGACAGGTTGACAGACGAGGAGAGAGATGGACGTGGGAAAGTCCCTGGAGCATTTTTAGGATGAAGGGGCCTTGCTCGAGGGCCCCAAAGGCTATAGATCTTAGTTGGCGATCAGGCTTTCAAACCCTATGGATTGGCTACAAACCGGATTTCCCTTTTACTTTCTCAGGCCACGGCCCTTAGGTGACAAGTGAGACATCCAAGACACGGGGCTAACCCACTTCCTGTGACACTCGTATAAACTTCTACCTAAGTGCCTCACTGACACACGTAGTGATTCACCAGCCAGGCATGTGATAAACAAGGGGTGCTTGTACCTCGGAGATGTGCACTGGCACCTCTGGAGGTGCTGCTGTGAATATGTGGTTTGGGTGTGTGGTTATGACTAAGGCTTTGTCATGCCAGTGCTTCACGGTTGAGTTTCACTCGTCGCTAACTGCTCTCTTTGTCTGTCTGTCTGTGTGTGTGTCTGTGTGTGTGTGTGTGTGTGTGTGTGTGTGTGTGTGTGTGTGTGTGTGTGTGTGTCTGCTCCTGCAGAGCACCAGGACTGTCTGCACCAGGTGGTCCACGAGCGATTGGGCGAGCTGCTGCGCGTGCTGAAGGCAGTCATCGGCAAACACCAGACCCTCAACTCTGTCGACATCCTCAGCGCTGCCGGCACAGTCATCGCCAAGGTCAAAGGTGAGACCCCTCCTATCCCCCTACTACACCCCTAGCCTCCTCCTCCTCCTCCTCCTCCTCCTCCTCAGAGACGCAGCTTGTAAATCTGACCCCTCCCCCCGCTGGACTGGTTTCTTAGATGATGAAGCAGTGCTCTGCCCAGCTCTATAACGCTCTCTCTCTCTCTCTCTCTCTCTCTCTCTCTCTCTCTCTCTCTCTCTCTCTCTCTCATCTACCGCTGGCAGTGGATCAGGTGTCCCTTCTTGCCCGCCAGCAGTAACAAGTCCAGCCCACTGACATTTTTTCATTTAGTCAGACAAACGAGGTGTTTGTGTGTGTGTATGTGCGTGCGTGTGTGTGACTTGCATTGTGGTCACTGGGAGCCTGTTGTCGGCTTGGCATAACAGACAAACAGACTCCGAAAGGAATCAGTGTAGTTGGGCATTAGATGTATACCTCCCTGGGGAATTTCCAACTGATGCATTTGATCAGGGGGTTGTGTTTGTTTGCCAGCATGGATGAATATACATGCATCTTTGGAAGAGTGTGTGTGTGTGTGTGTGTGTGTGTGTGTGTGTGTGTGTGTGTGTGTGTGTTGTACATGCAGAACATGTGTGCATGTGAACTGTGTGTGTGTGTGTGTGTGTGTGTGTGTGTGTGTGTGTGTGTGTGTGTGTGTGTGTGTGTGTGTGGGTGTGTTGTACATGCAGAACATGTGTGCATGTGAACTGTGTGTGTGTGTGTGTGTGTGTGTGTGTGTGTGTGTGTATATGTTTGTTGATTCATGAGCCTATATATTGTACAGTATATGTGTGCATGTGAATAAGCCAGAGAGTGTGGGTTTGTGTATAAACTCAATGAGAGTGTGCGTGTGCGTGTGCGTGTGTGTGTGGGTGTGTGTACGCATGCGTATATGTGTGTGTGTGTGTGTGTGTGTCCGCATGCATATATATGTGTGTGTGCTGTTGTTGCCAGGAGAGGCTGTTCTATGAACGCCTTTGTGCTGCAGAGCAAAAGAGAGTGGGGTAAAAAAAAAGAGAAGCAGTGTGCAGGATACCCATTTGGCCTGGTCGTCTTCTCAGGGGAGATTATCAGTGTGTGTGTGTGTGTGTGTGTGTGTGTGTGTGTGTGTGTGTGTGTGTGTGTGTGTGTGTGTGTGTGTGTGTGTGTGTGTGTGTGTGTGTGTGTGTGTGTAGTGTGTGTGTGTGTGTGTGTGTAGTGTGTGTGTGTGTGTGTGTGTGTGATACCCATACCTGGCCGTCTCCTCAGGGGAGATTATCATCTGGCATGCAGGGCGATTCTACAGTTGGCTGGCGTAGTGAGCAGGAATGCCAGAGAGGAGAAGAGAGGAGAGCCTCCACTCCTCTCTCCTTCTGCACTGTCAAAGCACTGCAGCTATCTGTCTCTATAGTCTGTATCAGTATCTGCAGTCTGTATCTGTAGTCTGTCTCTATAGTCTGTCTGTCTCTGTAGTCTGTAGTCTGTGTCTATAGTCTGTCTCTGTAGTCTGTGTCTGTAGTCGGTCTCTGTACTACATAGTCTGTGTCTGTAATAAGTATCTGTAGTCTCTGTAGTCAGTCTCTATAGTCTGTCTCTGTAGTCTGTCTATAGTCTGTATTCTGTCTCTGTAGTCTGTCTCTGTAGTCTGTAGTCTGTAGTCTGTATCTGTAGTCTGTAGTCTGTCTCTGTAGTCTGTCTCTGTAGTCTGTAGTCTGTGTCTGTAGTCAGTCTCTGTACTACATAGTCTGTGTCTGTAATAAGTATCTGTAGTCTCTGTAGTCAGTCTCTACAGTAAGTATCTGTATCTGTAGTCTGTATCAGTATCTGTTTCTATTGTCTGTACTCTGTGTCTGTAATTAGTATATGTAGTCAATATCTGTATTCTGTCTCTGTAGTCTGTCTCGGTAGTCTGCATGTCTCTCTGTAGTCTGCATGTCTCTCTGTAGTCTGTTTCTGTAGTCTGTGTCTGTAATTAGTATCTGTAGTCAGTCTCTGTAGCCTGCATCTGTGTCTGTGTAGTCCATGTCTGCATGTTTTTGTCAAAGCTTGACATTAACGAAGATCACTGACCCACTGAACTGAGAGGACAGAGGCTGTGAAGAGGACGGTTAGGGTGGGATGGGGTGGGGGATGTTGTCAGGATCGGTGTTTTTGAGGAAATAAGGGAGGAGTGTGTGTGACTGGTGTATATAGGTCAGTGTATGCGTGTTTGTGTGTTGAGGGGTTTAAGGAGGGAGTACCCCATGTTGTGTATGTGTGAGAATCAGACTGTATGAGTTTAAAAAGTGAGAGTAAGACAAAGAGCTTGAGCGTGAGTGTGCGTGAGTGAGTGTGTGTTTGTGTGTGTGTGTGTGTGTGTGTGTGTGCTTCTGTGTATCCCTACAAGAGTTGGAGACAGTGTATATGCAAAACAGCAACAGAGGGCATCATTAAGTTCTTCGGTTCATTCTACCCGCCCTCCCCTCCTCTGCCCTCCTCTCTGTCGCCATCAGTTTGTTTATAGTCTGCACCACTAGGGTCTCGTTAGTTAAATAAACCTGCTCCAGACCAGGTAAATTCCTCTGTTTAGTTTAGTCTGTACGTGTGTGTGTCTGTGTGTGTGTGTGTGTGTGTGCGTGTGTGTGTGTGGAGGAGGGACACTTCAGTAGAGGAACGGTGATTGATTAGTTTGCCCTGTTTTAACAGTTGGACAGGCCCACCGAACAAGTCATGTGTTCCAACTATGTAAACCTGTCCCAGCCCCCCCCCAACCTCTCAAAATGGCCACCGGCTGCTTCTTTGAAAGTGGTTGATATTAACTAAACCACTCAACTGGCCTCAGGCAAACCGCTCCAGCCACTTCTAAAGGACGTCATTTTTTCTGAAGAATCCAAAGTGGCTGTTTAAAAAAAACAAAAAGGGTTTGTGTTTGATACAGTGACTCCACAGTGTCTGTCACTGGTGGGAATGTGAATTTGGGGATAGGAATGCTGGGATCAGGAAGAAGGGGTTAGTTTCAGCTGACCACAGGTCAGCAAGTGCAGACGGACACTTCTTCTTTTGTCCAGCAGGGGGCCAGAGACGCTTCCTCATCATATGGTGTTGGTGAATCATGCACGTACACATTCAATATTTGATCAGAAATCTATTCATACTTCACACATATGTTATTGATACACTAACATTTAAGAACATGCTAATAGTATGTCCTATACACATACTCACGTACCTGCTCAAACATGCTCTCGTGTACTCATAAAGTCACATAAATACTCATACAAACACATACAACCACACACAGGTATGAAAGTCGCTCTCTCTCACACACACACACACACACACACACACACACACACACACACACACACACACACACACACACACACACACACACACACACACACACCTATGTAACATGACCCCACATCAACCATGGCAGCTAATTGCCTTCTGAGAAAGTTGAAAATCCAGCCCCCGTTGCCTGGGGCAACCCCAGTTGCAGAAGGGTCGCACGTGTAGCAGGTCGACTGTGCTCGTGCGCTGGCCTACACTCACTCACTGTGTGTGTGTGTGTGTGTGTGTGTGTGTGTGTGTGTGTGTGTGTGTGTGTGAGAGAGAGAGACTTTCATACCCGTGTGTGATTGTATGTGTTTGTATGAGTATTTATGTGTGAGTGTGTGTGAGTGTGTGTGTGTGTGTGTGTGTGAGTGTGTGAGTGTGTGTGTGTGTGTGTGTGTGTGTGTGTGTGTGTGTGTGTGTGTGAGTGTGAGTGTGAGTGTGAGTGTGTGTGTGTGTGTGTGAGTGTGAGTGTGAGTGTGAGTGTGAGTGTGAGTGTGAGTGTGAGTGTGAGTGTGAGTGTGAGTGTGAGTGTGAGTGTGAGTGTGAGTGTGAGTGTGAGTGTGTGTGTGTGTGTGTGTGTGTGGAGGGGAGGGGAGGGGAGGAGTGGGGCGGAGATGAGTGTCACTTCCCAGCGGCAGGGCCCTGGTATGCGGAGCGGGAACCCAGTCAGCAACAGAGGGATGTGGAGGGGTCCTGACAGGGGTAAAACTCATCAGAGGGGTGCGTTTCTGTGGAACGGGGGGAGCGGGGGGGGGGGGGGGGGGATTATTTATGTCCAGCCAGTGCTGAGTGTAAGGGAGGCTGGCCTGGATGGCTTGGCCGTGCTTAGATGGCTGGATCCCTCCCTCCCTCACTAACTAGGTCCCATTCCTATGGTGGCAAAAAAGTATGAAAGTATGCGCTGGTCAAACACGGATCACCCTCTTTCTCTCTCTCTTTTCTCTTCTCTATCGCTCACTGTCTTCCTCTCTAACTCTGCCTCTCTATCTCCCTCTTTCTTTAGCTCTCTTTCTGTCTTTGTCTCTTTACTCTCTTCTGTCCTGCAGGAATAAGCCACAACTGTATGTTCCCTTTAACTGTGAGCAAAATGTATCTTTCAATTAATTCCTAGATTTAGTTTTATGTCTTTCTTTTCTTTGCTTTGAACGTGTAGTCTGTGTGTGTGTGTGTGTGTGTGTGTCTGTGTGTGTGTGTGTGTGTGTGTGTGTGTGTGTGTGTGTGTGTGTGTGTGTCTGTGTGTGTGTGTGTGTGTGTGTGTTCATTTCGCACCATCATCTTTCCCATCTGCCCCTGAACCCCAAACCAACACCTTGCTTTGCCTCTGAACCAAAATAATGAGCTTCAAAGTGTGGGCCTCCTCGCTCAGAGCTCTCTTAACGTATCACCAGGGCAACTGACACTCCGACAGGGTCCCCCCCCCCTCAGCTAATCAATGTCACCCCGGAGTCCCTCGGAAGCTGGCTGACAGGGGGGAGATACTAGTGGGGAACGTACATGAAGCTGAACCTTGCGTACACACACACGTACACACACACGTACACACACACGTACACACACGTACACACACACGTACACACACACGTACACACACACGTACACACACTAATACAACATACATTTAGCTGAACCTCGCCAACACACACAGAGTGTCTCAGGGTTTCCCGAAGGACCCCGGGGACAGAGGGGTCGAGGAAAAAGGAAGATTGCGGTACTATTTCGTCCTTTTGGTGGTTTCGTAATTTTTTCAAGGAACTAAATTGGTTGGACAAAGCTACACAGCCACTTCAGTGTTGGGAGGAGTGTTTCTCGGCCCTGACATGAAGACGTGACGGTGCGCTGCAGTCCTCGCCATCCCCAGGACACCACTCTAGTAACATGTGTGGGAAACCCTGAGACACTCTGTGTGTGTTGGCGAGGTTCAGCTAAATGTATGTTGTATTAGTGTGTGTACGTGTGTGTGTACGTGTGTGTGTACGTGTGTGTGTACGTGTGTGTACGTGTGTGTACGTTCCCCACTAGTATCTCCCCCCTGTCAGCCAGCTTCCGAGGGACTCCGGGGTGACATTGATTAGCTTACTGGGCTAGCTAGCTGTGTTTTGTCAAAAAGAGAGCGAGCGAGGGGGGGGGGGGGGGGGATTCAAAGGTAGATTTAAGGAAACAAGACATATTGAAACCTAGAAAGAGGTAGAACGTGTGAAAACGAAAGGATGAAAGGTGGCATAGAGTGATATCGGGTGAAAGACAAAGTGATGTCAAAAGAGAGAAAGAAAGACAGAATGAGATAGGGGGGGGGGGGGGGGGGGTGGGGTAGAAAACAATGCCATTTTTGCTTGGTGATGTAATTTCCACATTTGGATTGTGAGTGGCTGGAGAGGGGCTGCCATTGTGTTCTCGTGAGCTTCAGGATGTCCTGTTGGGGAAGAGAGGGAAGGGTGCAGGGGGGTGGGGGGGGGGGACGTGACAGCCGCATTCACAGCTAGCTTTAGGCGGCCACAGAGTAGTGACTCGGAGGATCCCTCGAAATCGGGCTCTTGCGGCGGCGGCGGCAACTCAACCACAATACAACCAACACGAAGGACCCCGGGGACAGAGGGGTCGAGGAAAAAGGAAGATTGCGGTACTATTTCGTCCTTTTGGTGGTTTCGTAATTTTTTCAAGGAACTCAATTGGTTGGACAAAGCTACACAGCCACTTCAGTGTTGGGAGGAGTGTTTCTTGGACCTGAGCTCATAGCGGTCGTCTTTGCGGTGTGTGTGACTCTGGATGGGCAGTTTCGTTGTAGGTGAGTGTTTTTTGGTTTGGGGAAACTTAAAAAAGGCAAAATGCAGAAAAGAGGGATAGAAAAAGAGAAAGAGAGAGTGAGAGAGAATCTCTACCTTCGGTGCCTGTCTGAGGTGTTTCCCTCTGGCGTGCTATGTGGGTTCTCTTACGGCATTGCTGGTGACAGGAAACCCTCAGCAGACTCTCGGAGCTTTACGACAGCCTCAGCAAGGAGCTCGTTTCAGCCTCTTGGTTGCAGATTTCCTGTTTCTGTGAAGAAACACATACATGCAAAAAAACGGCAAGGTTTCAGCCAGCAGAACCTTTCTTAGTCTCGCTTTCAGTCAGTTGCATCATAGCTTCAGCAGGGCATCGCTTAGCTGTTCTGTAGCTAACAGAGGTTGTTTCCAAGTCGTGACATGGATGTATGAATTTGTGATCTGTGAGGTAGTGATAAAGAAGAAGATGGTTTGGCTTGTTTCGTTGGAAGTGAAACCACTGGTGGTAAGTGTGATTTCAAAATAGGCATTCTACAATCTCACAGTCTGTGAATCCCCATTGTTTTTGAGTCTGGGTTCATGTTTGTGGGTGTGTGTTTAGGAGTTCATGTTTGTGTGTTTGTGTGTGTGTGTGTGTGTTCATGTTTGTGTGTTTATGTGTTTGTGTGTGTGTGTGTGTGTGTGTGTGTGTGTGTGTGTGTATGGGTTCATGTTTGTGTGTTTGTGTGTGTGTTCATGTCTGTGAGTTTGTGTGTGTGTGTGTGTGTGTGTTCATGTGTGTTTGTGTGTGTGCGTGTGTGTGTGTGTGTGTGTGTGTGTGCGTGTGCGTGTGCGTGTGCGTGTGCGTGTGCGTGTGCGTGTGCGTGTGCGTGTGCGTGTGCGTGTGCGTGTGCGTGTGTGTGTGTGTGTGTGTGTGTGTGTGTGTTCATGGAGGAGAATGTGCCAAGAGCAGCGGCGGTGTCAGGGGAGCAGGGGAATGGCGTCAGTGGGTTTTCTCGCCGATCTCTGCCGTGCTCACAGCAGCACAATCCATCCCCCTTCCAGCACTCGTTTGGTTCTTCTCCTCCCTTTTTGACAGGAAGTTTATCATGGTGGTGGAGAGGGAGGGGGGGAGGGGGGGGGGGGGGGGGGGGTTAGCTGATTGTAGCTTATTTACACTACTGATTTTTTCCTTTTTTTGCTTCTTTTTTAACACTTTCTCTTTATGTTTTCAAACTGCTCGAGCTCTTAGGTTCATGACAGGAAATGGTTGTTTTGGCAGATTACCGTCAGAGCTTTTTGGTTTTAACACATCCCTCTCACCATCCATGATTTAAACCCAGACAAGGGCGACGATGCATAACCTCTGCTCCCGCACTCTGTGCCAAGCCAAATTCCAGAAAAATGGAGCAAAAAAAAAAAGGGAAAAAAACGATACTTGATTTGTTGTGTTGATCGTCTGCCCTCAGCCTTCCTTTTCTGTGTGTGTGTGTGTGTGTGTGTGTGTGTGTGTGTGTGACGTATGAGACTGTGGTTATGTTTGAATGCTTGGCTGGCCTCTGTGAGCTCGCCATATGCTAGCTTGCGCGGCCTCAGGCTGAGGTGATATGGCTCCTCCGCTCTTGTGTGTTGTGGGTAGGATCTTGGTTTTACTCATCTTGATTTTTGTGCACTTTTTACACTTTTTGACAGGTGTGAACTTCAAGGAAGTGAATGATGAGAACAAGCAGAAGCTCTTTGGCGAGATCTACACTTCAATAGACACTTTGGCATTCACGTTTGGCAATGTGTAAGTGAAGCACAACACAACCACTCAACCCTCCACATACCACTGACAGTTGAGAGATGGATCACGTATGAAACTTGGCTTCTTTTGCCACGGGTAACTGATGATGACGGAGGTATTTGTGGGTGCATATGAGCCGGGGCGTATGCCAGCACTCACGTCTGTTTTCATGTAATAACAGCTGTGTCTCTCTTGGATCCCATCCCCTGGCTCCGCACGTCAGTTTTGTGAGAATGGTGTGTGTGTGTGTGTGTGTGTGTGTGTGTGTGTGTGTGTGTGTGTGTGTGTGTGTGTGTGTGTGTGTGTGTGGCAGCTGTGTGTGTGTGGCATCTGTGTGTGTGTGTGTGTGTGTGTGTGTGTGTGTGTGTGGCAGCTGTGTGTCTGTGTGTGTGTGTGTGTGTGTGTGTGTGTGTGTGTGTGTGTGCTAAGATGGAGCAGGGAGTGCACCAGTCTGCCTGTGAGTCAGGAATGAGATCAGAGGCCTGTAGAGATCCCTCTGTCAGCAGAGTCATCGTCTCATTTTCTCTCTCTCTCTCTCTCTGTCCCTCTCCCCCCCCCCCCCCCCCTCTCCCTCTCTTCCTCGTTTCAGAGTGTCTGACTTCCTTATGGGAGATGTAGAGAATGGATCAGCTTTGGGGCTCCCCCAGGCGCGAAGAAGCCGGGTAAGACATCATCTGCACCTCTTTTCAAAATCAAGAGATAGGAAAAATACAGAGATAAATTACCAGCCAAAGACAACCAAAGAGGATGTCCCCTTCCACCTTTTTTTTTTTTTTTTTTTTTTTAAACCTGCGTAGTGCTGGGGTCAGAAGGTCCATGAAAAATAGCCACGGCCACCCTGTGTCAGGCAGTGAGAGCGCTTTTCCTGTTTTGGAGAGGAGCTCCCGAAATATCCTTATGGAAGTCAGTGATCATGCCGAGAGCAGCTATCTGGCCCTCCGTTGTAAAAAGAAAGGTCTTTACATTAGTCGGGCACGGGCTGGACAGGATAGATGCTTGTTTACCGTGCGACTCAAGGGCCTCTTTCCTGTCCGTCTGGACGCCATGATCCCCCCCCCCCCCCCCCACCTCACGGCGCTTATCTGACCTCCCTTTGTCTTTTTGCAGTCATTTGAGAATGTCTGTGTGGAGTCCGGAGGGTCCGGACCAGAGAAGGATGATTCCCCAGGTAAGAGACGCTTCTGCCCCCCCTGTGTGTGTGTGTTGGGCTGGGGTCTGTGGTCACTCTGTGCTCTGACAGGGTGGGAAGAGTCAACGCTGTCTTGTCAGCAAGCACTACTAAATCAGTGCTCGGTGTTCTAGGCTGCTCACATCTCGGCCATCCCACTTCAAGGGTATATATAAGCCCCCCTCACTCAGCAGTTCAGTGATACAAGTGTGTGTGTGTGTCTGTGTGGCTGTGTGTGTGAGTGTGTGAGTGTGTATGAGAAGTGTGTGTGTGTGTTTGTGTGTGTGTGTTCCTATGGATGAAGGGCTTTAGTTACTGTGTGTGTATAAGTAGGGAGCATTACCCAGACGTCTTATAGTTACCTGTCATAAGGCCGTCATAACCAATCCCTTGTCAGAGCTGCTTAGCATCAGTCTGAATTTTAAGGTGACCCCTCTACCTTTCACCTATATGGTGACCTAGCCATGTACTCTTTAACTGATCTTACTGATTTAAACCAGGAACTATGACATCATTTTGAAATCTGTGTGTGTGTGTGTGTGTGTGTGTGTGTGTGTGGCAGGTCCATCTCCGCCGGCGCGGGTGGAGGAGGTGGACGCAGCGCTCCACGGGAGCCTCACCGGTGTGGAGTCTGCCCTGCTCTACGCAAAGACCTGGTCTAAGTACACCAAGGACCTGCTCAGCTGGGTGGAGAAGCGCATCAACCTCGGTGGGTCCACTGGCCTCAGATCAGGGACCAGATAACCATGTCCTTAGTTCTTAAGTGCTTCAATGAGTAATCAAGTGTTTATGATACATGCCGCTAGTAATGAGCCATAACATTTATCATTATGAGCTAAAAGCAATATCATTGATCATTAATCATTAATTACTTAGTAATTAATTGTTTTATAGGTCTGTACAATTGAATACAGTGTAGTGAAGTCAGAGTCAGGTCTGGCTAGGCCAGGACAACATGGAAGATTTTTAATGTTTCCCCACAATCTCATGCAGTTTCTGCATTGAGGTGAAAGGGGAGTGAAGTTGGGTTAAGCTGTTCCCAGGTCAGCCCAGATGAGTTCAAACTGTAGGCTGACTATGATGATCCATGACTCCGTGAAGGCGTAGGTGGTAGGAGCCGTAGTGACCCGTAACTGAATCATCTCTGAGAAAAACCAGCCTTCATCTGTTCCTCATTCCAGAGAAACAGGACAGTGGTACAGCATGTTATAAAACTGATAAAGCTTTGCTAGATCAGCTGAACCCTCATGTCTGGTCCACATCATTGATAATGGCTTATAGTGGCTGCAGTTAAAATACCGGCTGTACCCAGGTCAGTGCTGGGGCTGTCTGTGTGGGATGCAGGCTTGGTCTTCTCACCTGTCTGCTCTGAGTGGACAGTCGTTAGCGGCCATGGATCTGCCGTACTTGGGGCTGGGTTATGTACACACTGACATGAGCGAGGACGTGTGTTTGCTTTACATGCAGACTTCACACGCCAAGCGCTTGGAACGCCGTTTCCTTCCCTCTTTTTGTTTCCCTCTCTCTCTCTCTCTCTCTCTCTCTTGCTGACCTTTCTTGTGATTGACTT
>NC_137915.1:8931153-8951153 GCF_963457725.1 Sprattus sprattus | reverse complement strand
TAGATTTCCCCGTCTGGCATTGGCTTTCACACCGTGAACTCGTAACTTTTTTAGATCCACATTCTCCCGCGTGACTTTGAAAATCCTCGCTGGTGAGACGGAGTTTTAAAGGGAGTCTTTTTGTCTCGGTGGGACTTGTAAAACGGAGTCCGCGTCCGGACGGGGTGGCAGTGACGACAGACGCTGGTGCGGAGGTGACAGGCTTTTGTTGTTTCGAGAAGGTGGAGTGGAGTCCCGTTTTGTTGACTTCCTCCTGCCAGATCCTGCCCGCTGATCAAAAGGGGCCACAGGCTGACGGCAGTGTGGGAAACACAGAACTTCACACGTCAGCAAGGTCACCACCACCACCACGTGTCTGTGACTGATGGAAGGCGTGCTGTCTACCAACACTTACCAAAAGACACAAACATTCACACACACCCCACACACACACACACACTTCCTAGGAGAAATCAGGTGGATGAGTTTAGATGTGAATGTGTTGAACTGTCAGATCACAACTCAAGTAAATGTAATTTTTACTCATTGATGAATCAAAATGGTTGCTCCAAAACACTAAATAAGGCATCCACTTTCACTCTCTGAACCATTCTGTTGCCTTCATATCCTCTATAATGTCTGAATGGTGCCTTGACGAGCAGGGTTTCTTTTTTCACTTCCCCAGGTTCCCCTTAAATAAGCAGTCGGTGAACTGCAGCCACTCTTCCCACGGGAACCTGTCGCAGATGTCTGTTACTTCAGGTGACTTCCTGGGCACAGACGAGGTGGAGAGTCCGGTCCACACGCGGCCGGCCAAGATCGCAGAGAGGCGCTCCAACAGCAGCACAGACATCCAAGGCAAGTCCTCTCTGCCGGACAAAAACAAAAACAGCTTTCTCCCATAAATTCAACAACAACAACAACAATAGAGTAGAGGCAATTTCTGGCATTTTTTTTCTTCCAATTCTCTTATTTGATTTTATACATTAGATGGAGGACAGGGCTCGTTTCTCCCATAAATTCAACAACAACAATAGAGTAGAGGCAATTTCTGCCATTTTCTTTTTGCCAATTCTCTTATTTGATTTCATACATTAGATGGAGGACAGGGCTTTTACTTCAGAATCGAAATGGATTGTATAAGCGATTGTGAGGAACAGTCAGTCAGCAGAGGATGGGTCTAGTCAGGATTCATATTCTTTAACACACACATTAAATCTTATGGCACTCTTTTCCTGGTAAAAGTAAAAGACTAGTAAAAGACAGGATCCCATTGCTAATGCTAATGTTTCCTAAATACATCTTTGGGTAAATATAATCAGATTCCAGTTAGTTAAGATTGCAAATAAAGCACCGCAGAGATACGGTCATAACTATCTTGGAATTTTCCTTAAGTGCTTTTTGTATGTTTAATATCCTGTTCTGGCATGAAGACATTCCACAGACTTTTTTGACACATTCTGTTCCCTGTTTTGATTACCATTGTCACTCCCTCTCAGAAATGCAGGGGCAGCACTTTTGCGATGCCGATTCAAATTGCATTACAATAGAGCATGGCTCACTTCTGCTAAATGCTCCCTTAAGTGAGTTAGTCTGCCGAATACACACCCAGAGATCCCCCTCCTCCCCCTCCCCCTCCCTCTCCACTTTGCTTAGATTGTTCCCTGCTAATGAGTTCAGATCATATCTCCCCCACACACACCTCTCCCCTAATACTAACCACCTCTTAGAGCCAGATGAATGTGTTAGCATTGAAATGAAAGGGAGCCATTGACAGGCTGTTGGCTTCACAATGGCAGCTGGCTGTGCTGCAGATAGGAGATTAGGCTGCTTGTGAAGAAATGGATGAAACTTTTTTAATGTTATTAAAGGCTTCCACCACAGATCCCACTTTATTTTTTACTTATCAGTAGAAAAAAATGTCCCTTCTTCAGATTCAAAACTTTATAAAGCTCATTTCCAAAGAGCTCTCGTCTTCTGTAGAAAGCACTTCAAGGTTCTACATGAGTCGTTCTTAGACTAATGTTATGAGATGATGAAATGAAATGATGAGAGAGGATCTGTGCTTTGTGTGTTTGGCATTAGGGTGGCCTTGATCTCGGGAGATAAGGGCTCACCTCTTGCTTCAGACTGAAGGCATGGCTGCTGCTAATGAGGAGGGCGGGGGTGGAAGTGAGGTGGGCCGGGAGATGTGATCTCAGCTCAATGGGAAAGGTGCCAGCGCCCTGAGGGGTGACTTGGGGAGCCAGCGAGGCTGGAGACGATGATGAGTACCGTGTGTGTGTGTGTGTGTGTGTGTGTGTGTGTGTGTGTGTGTGTGTGTGTGTGTGTGTGTGAGAGTGAGAGAGAGAGAGAGAGAGTGGGTGTGTTGAGGGGTTAGCCTGTCTCTGCTCCCTGCTGGGTGCCATCAGGGCAGGGCTGCCGAGGTCGTCCGCATGGCAGGAGATTAGCGTCACCTCGTCCTCTGCTGACTCCTTTATTTACAGAACCTCCCTCCGTCCGTCTCTGGCTCTCCCTCCCTCTCCGCCCCTCTCACTTTTAAACCCACGTCTCAGGGTTAAGGGCTTTTCTCTCAGTCTAGGAAAACATGTCTTAAGACTCGGCACCTTAAAGGAGTACTCTGCTATCAAGCTAAAGCTAACTAAATGTTGGTTTAAGATTTCAGAAATAATCCACCTTTGATTTGAGTTTGGGATATTTACACAGAACACTCATTCAGTTTCCGTTCAGTCCCTTACACATCACAGAAGATTAATTTGCAGACGTCTCTTATGTGATGACTCACATGATAAACTGAAATCCTGAATTTTCCAAGGATAATTCACTGACCCCCAACCTCACAAAATGAAATATTTGTCTGTTTATCATCAAACAACATGTAACTATGTAAGTAAGTAATTATCTATGACGTGTTCAAGTGCCGTCAGTTACTGTCACGCTAAAGTATTTGCCTTGTGCACACAAACAAGATTGGCTCGTGTGCTGTCACCACATGTCAGAGGCCCCCTCTCCAACATCAGCTTCTACATGAAACCCTCTGCAACAAGCTAAAGGGCAGCCAGGCTTTATCAGATAGAGACGCCTGCGTTAGCATCGGCATTTGCATCTGTAATTAAACATTGATTATATTCCTGGCACATGGCAGGCCTGAGATAGATCCATTGATTAGATATGCATATGTCAAGATAGGAATCATAAAAGGTCAAATGACATTGGTGAGGACAAATATACCGTAAAGAAGGTTTTAAAAAAAGAAAACGTCGGCCGAATTTAGTTTCAACATCTTCAGCAACAGTATGTATTTGTGTAATACTGACTTTCTTACCATCTCTCTCTCTCTCTCTCTTCTCTCCCTGTAGCTCTGAGGATACAAGGCCCATTCAGAGCCTGGGGAACGGGTGGGAATCAGGGTGGAGGGATGTGCAGCGACTCCGAAAGTGCAGGCGGAAGCAGCGAGTCCCGCTCCATGGACTCTCCTACCGCCAGCCCAGGTACACATTCTCTCTCTCTCTCCCTCCCTCTTACTCTATCTCAATGTCTTTCTCTCTCCCTCTCCCTCGTACTGTATCTCTCTGTCTTTCTCTCTCTCTCCCTCTTACTCTAGCTCTCTGTCTTTCTCTCTCTCCCTCTTACTCTATCTCTGTCTTTCTCTCTCTCTCCCTCTTACTCTATCTCTCTGTCTTCCTCTCTTTCTTTCTCTCCCCCCTTTCTCCCCTGGAGTAGTGCATACTCCCTCTCTCCTGGGTCCTCTAATACTGCCATACCACAGTGGTGATCTAACTGTGTGGTTGTTATAAATGGTGGATAGGCAGAAGCAGGGTGAGTTGCCAGTCATAGGCGTTAGCCCCCCTGGCCTATTAACACACTGATTACCCTGAGGGCATCGTCATGCACAGCTGCCATCGCCTTCCATCCCGCCCCCTTCATTCCAAACGATGAGCCTCTCAGACACAGAGATGATTGATGGCTGTGGCGCCTCCTGAAAGTGTTGACACGCAGACGATGCGTCATGAGCACCATGACAAGACTCACGTTTCGCCTCGTGTACACGTCACTTCAGCGATGTCGCGACCATACACAGTGAAATTGTCCTTCCATTTGTCAGAATCAGAATCAGATTTTATTGGCCAAGTAAGTTTGCACAAACAAGGAATTTGACCTGGTGAACTGGCTCTCAATGTGCTTACACAAAATATACATAACAACACAATACAATAACAAACACAATACAAAAACAAACAGTGCATGGTCTATGAAGTTTAAGAAAGTATATACAGGAGCTGTGAATTGTTACAACAGTAGTGCAAAGAAGAAGTGGAGAGTGCAAGAAGTCATCTTGGTAAAAAGTCAAAATATAAGATTGTAGCCTAAACCAAACATCTTAATAGCTAAAGTGGCAATGCACTTTAAATCACTACGCCATCAGACAGCAACCGTTCTTCTCGACTCCTCCCTTTGGTCTTGCACCATTATCAATCATTACATTGCGTGCGGAACACACAGCTCGTTGGCCTATGAAATTAGGGCCCACTGTCCAAACAGGGAATACCAGCAATCCACATTTCCTTCAGTGTTAACCTGGCAACCAACACCTATTTGCATGGATGAGAGGTGTAAAGCCTTTTAAAACTGAGTGGCATATTACCTCTCATTGCATATCCAATCCGATGTCTAATAGACCCTTAGTGTTGATTAACTCCTTTTGTGCTGATTTCATTAAACAACAAATCTGGCCATCCATGGAGGGTCACTCCTTTCATTCTTCCGTCTCATGGCTGCTTTTGTCCTGACATCCTGTGGAATTCCAGGAATGCAGGGGTTGATATGTCTGGGATGGGCGGCTCAATCAGGCCATTATCAGCCAGTCTAGGAGAGCGGGTGGAGGGATTGATCAGTGAATGGAGGTGTGAATCACCCCTTGATGCCCCTGCCGGGGGGTCTCCTGCTTAGAGCCATGATCCCTCTGCATAACCCCCCCCCCCCCCCCCTCCTCCCACTCCCCATACTCTGATACCTCCCCTGATCTGACAACACTCCCCCTCAGATCAGCCCTCGCTTGATAAAACCCCCAGATCAGTCCTGGAGTGGTGGACAGTTGACAGGTATCCAAGGCAGCCAAGGAGGTATCTGCTGCTGGGATGATCATGGGATTTTTCTGTTTGCCTCCAGGGGACTTCAAGAGAAGGCTTCCGAGGACCCCCTCCACGGGCACCATGTCCTCGGCAGACGACCTGGACGAGAGGGAGCCCCCGTCCCCCTCCGACAACGGCGGTGAGTGTCAGCCCGGTGTAGAGAAAATTACACAGTCTGCATGTGAGGTCAACCCTTTTTGCCTGTGCGTCTGTCAGTTCGCTGTTCCTTTTGTTGTCACGTCCTTTGTGTGAAAATATGCAGACGAGAATGTGTAGAGTGTAGAATTTTAAGAATGTCCTTTATAGTGAGCAGTTGTAGGTATTCATCACACACACGCATACTGAGTGGGTAGTATAGACTTTTTTTTGGCTTCAGCAAAACAGTGGTGTAAAGAGATTGCATCGTGCTCTTTGAGGAGGTAGTCATGAAGAGATTGTTTTTCGGAAAAAAGGTTTTCATTCACCTTTGTTGGAAATGTAGTTCACTGCAAGTTCACTTCAGGAATGCTGAGAAAAACGCTGCCTGGCTGTCGGTTGGTCGAGGTGCTAAGACTGTTGTGCTTGTCGTCTTTTCTATCGCTGTCAGGCTTGAGTGAAATGGTCACAGAGACTGCCAGCTCTCCTGGACCTTTCCGGAATGCGCAAATGTCCAAGGCGTCCCAGACACATAAGCTGAGGAAGCTCCGAGCTCCGTCTAAATGCAGAGAGTGTGACGGCCTGGTTGTGTTCCATGGAGCCGAGTGTGAGGAGGTGAGTACACACACACACACACACACACACACACACACCCACACACACACACACACACACACATACACACACACAACCACACACATCCCTCATACTCAATGACTTCTTAAAAGGTCCTTTTCTCTCCATTTAGTTAGCTCTCTCTACTTTGCATAAATCAAATTAGTTCCAAGCATTCTTGAAAGTGGAGATTTCTTTTTAGATGTTTTTCTTAAGCGGTTACACAACGCTCAGGGCCCTTGCTTGACTTCGTTGTGCCACGGTTCTTTCTCCACCCAGTGTTCCCTGGCCTGCCATAAGAAATGCCTGGAAACGCTGGCCATTCAGTGTGGCCACAAGAAGCTCCATGGCAAGCTGCACCTGTTTGGCATCGACTTCGCTCAGGCGGCCAAAAACAGCCCCGATGGCATTCCTTTCATCATCAAGAAGTGCACATCGGAGATCGAGAACAGGGCGCTGAACATCAAGGTATGGACGCATGAACGTCTCTCCGACTCTACTGCTGCTGGAATGGTGTGTCTAGAGTGGCAAGTAACCGTGAAGGACCCTTTTGTTTTTGTTTTTCCTCAAAGGGTATCTACCGGGTGAATGGAGCCAAATCTCGGGTGGAGAAGCTGTGCCAGGCGTTTGAGAACGGCAAGGACCTGGTGGAGCTCTCTGACCTCTACCCACATGACATCAGCAATGTCCTGAAGCTCTACCTGCGACAGGTGGGTACCATCTATGGAATGCAGTGGCCAATTTCTCCTATATAGTTATTCTAACATTTATATCCAAAGGGCAAAAATGTATGAAGCAATAAAGGCTGAAGTAATTAAGCCAAGGTATTTGCTAAGCTAATGTGTGTTCTTGTGCCGTCCCATGCAGCTCCCGGAGCCGCTCATCCTGTTCCGCTACTACAATGACTTCATCGGCCTGGCCAAGGAGAGCCAGAGCATCATCGTGGAGGAGGTGGAGGCATCGCGCGGGTCGCTGGCCTCAGAGACGCGGCAGGTCAGTGTGGAGCTTAACCGCGTCCTCTTCAAGATCCGAGACCTGCTCCGACAGCTGCCGCCAGCCCACTACAAAACACTGCAGTTCCTGGTGGAGCACCTGCACAGGTATATTTATACTTACGCTCATTCCCTTTATAATGCTATTTATAATATAGGTATATATATACTAACTCTCATTCCCTTTATAATGCTATTTATAATACAGGTATATTTATACTAATGCTCATTCCCTTTTATAATGCTATTTATAATATAGGTTTATATACTATATGCTAACGCTCATTCCCTTTACCTAGTTGTAATTGTTTTATTTTGCTTGACACATGCACAGTCTCATAAAAGTAGAGTTATCTCACAGATAGACTTATCTCACAGATAGACTAATGCAAACTTTATATTGCTAATACTATGTAAAATTTTGTTCAACATATAACCATTAACCAAAATTCATGTGTGGCTTTTAAATACCTAATTTTGTTGTTGTGCCATCTTCACTCCAGGGTCACAGAGAAGGCTGATGAGAACAAGATGACAGCCAGCAACCTAGGCATCATCTTCGGGCCCACGCTCATCAAGCCACGGCAGACTGACGCGGAGGTCTCGCTCTCGTCGCTGGTGGACTACCCCTACCAGGCGCTCATCGTGGAGCTCCTCATCCGCCACTACCAGATGCTCTTCGACGCGCCCCTCAGCCCCCTACCCGTCTCGCACACGGCTGGCGAAAGCTCCCCACTGCCCAGCAGGTCGCGCCTCACGCCCCAGGAGAAGGAACGGCAGCTCAACCGCCACTCCACATCTCTGGGTGACATCAAGGAGGTGAGTCTCACCCAGCAGTACACGAGGGGTTCAGAACTCTAACCCTCCAGCTTTTTCGGATGATGAAATGGAGTTTCTAGTCCATAGGAATGATACCATTTCTGTGTCTTTCCAGAAGCAAAATGCTAAGATGTATAAGAGGCATTCCTCTGTGATCCCCTCCACACATCTAATGGATGAGGTGAAAGAGGTCAAGCCCAGGACTGACGGGAGGGAATATGTTCCTGGTCAGTATTGGTGGCAGTGCTTAGAGAGCTCCTAGATAACAGCATGCATGTTTGGATATAAAAAAACACAATTTTTGATGATTGTTGTTTAATTGTTCTTTTTTTGTCTCTTTAATTCGCAACAGTGGTGGATACAGATGCAGCCACCATCAATGGGCTCCTGTCTACCAGCAGCCCGGAGATCCAGAGCTCGCCTCGCTTCCCACGGACAAACCACGTCTCCTCCATCACCTTCCCCGTCACTTCCTCGGTCTCGCCCACCAGCCCCACGCCTGGTTCAGGGTCTGGCTCAAACCGGGTGCAGCTGCGCCCTCCGCGGCCCAAGCTATCATCCCGGCCCGTCAGCCTGCCGCCCGAGCGGCTCCTGAACGCCCGCAACGCAGCCGACGCCACCGCCCGCGCCCAGCCACGGGACGCAGCCATCGAGGAGGCCTCGGAGGAGGAGCCCCAGCCCCAGCAGCAGCAGCAGCAGCAGCAGCAGCAGTTGCAGGTGCAGCAGCCACGGTCAGGGCTAAAGTCGCGCTCCGGTACGACTCACTACCGCAGCACCTACATCGACACGCAGACGCTGCGACGCAAGTGGGACCGCGAGTACAAGCGCTATGATATCACGGCGCGCACCGCCATGATCGTGGCAAAGCTTCCAGGGCCGGAGGCCAGCGCTGGGGTCGACGCAGTGGACGGGATCACGGGGGTCACCACCACCAATACCATCCAGCTGTCATCATCTGTGCCCTCGTCAGCGGGTTACCTCGATCGCACGTCCGGATATGTCAGCTTAGGTCGACAGGGCAGGGCGGCGCTTAGGCGGGAGGGGAACGTGAGCGAGTACAGCCCCGTGCCGACCGGTTTCCGAGCCCCACGCACTCTCCAGCCGCCCCCCGGAACCTTCTACAAGCCTCCCGCCGTGGGCCGGGCCAAGTCCCTCACAGAGATATCAATCAAGCCTAGTGGGCCTGCAGCATCAGCGAACAGTGCGGAGGATGACGATGAGGATGACGACGACGAAGAGGAGGTCCTGGAGATCGAGGTGTCCGTGGATGGGCCGTGCCCAGACGCTGAGACCCAGAGCTCGGAGCCCCACTCCCCATCCCAGTCTCCCAGCTCCAGCCCCGAGGAGCTCAACCAAAGCGAGACCAAGCCCGTCTACCAGAGACTCCGGTCGCGCCGGCTGCAGGAGTTTGAGCACCGAGAGGCCCACTTCGTATGACCTCACTTTGACATCGAGTCAGTTTCCTATGGCCAGTGTTGACTGGCTGAGAGGTGCATGGCTATATAAAAATTGTGTCATATTGTACATGAAGAACCACACACAGAAAACAAAAACTGAACTAAACTGTGAGGAGAACACCACGGAAGTGTTATATATAGTTAATATATTCCCTGTTACCTGGAGTCTACAGGCTGAATTGAGAGAGGCCAAGTGGATGAACGGAAAAAAAACTCAAAAGTATGCACTTAGTTTCAGTCGTGTGTCGCATAGTGCCCTACTATAGGTGAAGCGGTTTGCAATGTGTTTACCAGATGGAGATCAGCAACGGAGAAAATATGAACAGTATGTTCAGAATGAACAATATGTATTTTTTAACAAAACAAAACATTAAAATGGGACTGCTAAACAGTTATGGCAGACAGAAACTTTATAAACTGTGCAATTGAGTTCACTTGGAGAAAATGAGACTGTTGTATAAAATGTATTGTTACTATGCCAAAAAATAATTCAACTGTTACTATTGTGTGTATTGTCACTTTATCACCACTGTTTTAATGCACTTACGAGGCTTAATCCAATCATCCCCAATTGTTTTTGTACATATCTACCATTTTTTGTAATGCAGTATTTTATTGTACATGTGCAGTATTACTTTTGTTCAAGTATTCAAAGGAGAAATGTTTTAATTTGATATGCTGTATAATCAAAAAATGTAATACAATATTTTGTATTGAACCGTATGTCTAAGTTACATTACTGGATAGCTGCCTGAAATGTGTGGTGGATATTATGGACAATTAGTATCATACTTTGGGAGGGACTGTAGCTAAACCTCATGAAAGATTCCATGAAATCTTTTTTTTTTTATATTGGCTTTAATATCTTTTTAAGAAACATTAAAAAGTTAACTGATGTATGATATGGTGTTTTGTACAAAGTATATTGATATATTTTGCTCAGTTCTGAAGTAGGGTCTAAAAGGATGTTTATATGTCAAAACTACTTTTGTGATAACCGCAGACCCCACAGATTAAGCTGTAGTAAGTGCATTTTCTATGTAAACTGTATATCCCTCAGTGTTTTATAAAATATTATAAAAAGGATGTCTCTGCTGATTTTAAATGTTTTAACTATTCTCCACCATTAGGGCACATGTCAGAATACTCTTTTGTAACTTATTAAAACAACAGTTGATAACTCACAAATTTACAAACGTATGTCAATGGTCATTTGTAATGTGTTGTAGCCTACAGTATTTGAAAGCATATAAAGTGCACTACCAAGTAATCGGTTTAACAACCTTTATATTGACTTGTGGCAAATTTTAACTTTTAAATGGCGCGAATGATTTTTGGCCATTTCCGTTTGCCAATGGGGTGCAGGGTCATCGCACGTGTTAAACTATTTAGCACGTAAAGGCCATGGCCCACGGTTGCTAAATCTCACTTTTAAATAAATTAAATTAATTCTCATGTGAATTTGGCGTGAAGATCAAGGGCTCTATTTACAACCCCTCTGCTAAAGCAAAACGCACCGCTTACACCTTAAATTTGCTTTTACATTAGGCTACTCGTTGATCGCCCACTCGCTGCTGGCAAAAGGTCCGTAGCCAAATGGATGAAAGGTGTGAGTGAGTTCTCAGCATTCAGAGGGGGGATTAAAATAATCTGATTACAGCTCCCAGTAGGATCGCAAGAAAGCGGCAGCGCGCACTCCAGCATGTAACGCCAGGCCAAATGCCTATTGTTAAACATTTTAGGAGATGTTTCTCTGCGCGAATATGTATCCCCTGTGGTGAGTAGGCGTTCTAATTTGTATTTGTTTACCAGAAGTATTCTGACATTAAGGATTAACGTCTGCAATCTGCCAGTGAGTGTATGAGATGAGTGAACGCATTGCTGACAGATGGGTGTTGCATAACGTTGTCACGTTGAAAAAGTGCTGAAGTAGCCTATGTTTTATTGTCATGCCCCAGGGCACGAAAGCATGTCGATTCTTAAAAGGAACGTAATTTAATTCTACCAAGACGACAAAATACAATTACTTTACTAATGTGTATTATCTAACGGATACTGCGAATAACGTTACAGTAGTGCTCCGTGCAAGTGTAAAGTCCAGAAGCATGACTATTTGCCTGGAAAGATTTACGTTAATAGATAGAACAATTACTTTAACAGATAGATGCCAGTGTTTCCATGTCGCTGTGTAGTGTAGAGTCTCACCCTGATGGTTGTTAAACGAGTAATCTACTCACGGGTCTGGAATCTCCGTTGTTGAGCCCACAGGTGCCTCAGACACCTGACTGTATGCTCGCCATACGCGCTGCTTAAAGCGATAGAGAGAAAAACCTATCATTACCGCCTACACCTCTTCAAACAAAGAAAACACATGGACAGTTTGACAGAATGTTTAAAGAGTTTAAAGAATGATGTTATACCAGTGGTGGCGTTTGTCTGTTTCTTACAGGTATGTTCATCCATACTTTGCCTGTCACACAAGCCTGTCTGGTGTTATTTTTCACTGTAGGAAATGCAGTTATGACATAACAGCCGTGACACTACTGGTAGCCTTGTAGGTCAGGTCAGGACATTTCCATAGTGACCACTGGAAATGTCTTTCTATGATCCAGTAAGGTTGTGGGCATAATGCTGTTCAATGTGTAACATGGTTCCATTCCAAAAATAGGATCGGGAGAGTGCAGCCAATCATTTGTGCTCATCAGGCTATTGTCTGCATTGATTGACATGACCTAGAAAGTGCCTCTGCCCACCCTCTGGGCCTGGACACTCTGCCCTTGTGGATACATTCTGTCCGTTTCGTTCAGCATCAAACTGTTTGTGTGGAGGGAGCATAGAAAAGAGGGGCCCACCCATGGAAACACATACACACATGGGCCTACCTTAGAGCCCAGCACAGCTTTGAGAAGTTCAGATTCATGTGGAGCCTGGGTATTTAGGGGGCAGAACAGTGGCCTTTGATGTCAGTTTTGTCTATTTTTATATCTGTGTCCAGGTTGCTGACCTGTTAGTGACCCTTCTTGGGAGGGTCAGGGGGGGAGCATATAGTCGTAACCATGGGGACCGGCACGCAGGTCCAGCTGCTTCTGTGGAAAAACTGGACTCTCCGGAAGAGACAAAAGGTAAAAAAAAGAGCAATAACAAAAAATTGTCTTTTTTTTCCACTGTTGCCCTTTCACCACATAATAACACACACACACACACATAAACACATAAACACGTGCACACGAACAAGCACACGCACACGCACACACACACACACACACACACACACACACACACACACACACACACACACACACACACACACACACACACACACACACACATACCCAAGCACACGCACAGTAATGCACACACACACACACACACACACACACATACCCAAGCACACGCACAGTAATGCACACACACACACATACACACGCGCACACAAATAAAAACACACACACACACACGCGCACAAGCACATGCACACAAATACACTCACACAGGATATGATTTGCTGCTTCTCCTGATGCTTTTGGCCCAGGTGGAAGATGTCATTGTGGGGGACCTTAACAAAAAAAAACAACACAAAGCACATATTGAGAACAAGCCTCACAGCAAGAGGTGATCTGAGCTCCTCCTCATAGGACATGCCCATGCATAGTGCCTCACACTTTTGTTCTGTCAACCGATATACCACCGGGAAGGGACAGATAGGGAGGAAGCCCACTGTGCAAGGGCCTCTTTTAACTCGGAGCATTGTAAGTGCTCAGCCATGCATTTTGGAAACCCCCCCCCCCCCCCCACACACACACACACACTCAGCATCCCAACTCGGGCCGCGTTTGAAGGAACGCCAGGAACACGTAACGAGTATCCCAAGAGCAGAGATAAGATCGGACCTCTGACCCACGTCTCACTGCCAGCCCGCACCACACCCCCTCTCCAACCTGCCTCCGGGCCCCCTCCCAAACCCTCCCCACTCCCAGTCCCAGACATGCTTGCCAAGGGCTTCAAACGGCCCCTCTATTGTTAAACGGCCTTGTTTGCATTGATTCTTGGCCCCCATTCCCAGCCTCTGTAAATACCCGATGTGTGACTGTGATATTGGTGGCCTCTTCTATTTAAAATAAAAAATACAGGAGCCCCTTGTCTCTGTTTAGCAACAATGTTTCTCTGGACCCATCAACAAGACTACTCCTCCTGGTAATGTGCCTGAGCAGAGGGAATGTGATTTAGACGTAGGGTGGGTCTTGAAAATGGCAAACACTCTGCTCTGCTCTGCTGCCCAGGGCAGAACGAAGGAGTGTAGGGCCCAGGTCCAATCAAAGCAAAGGCATTATTTCAAACAATGTGATGATGGAATTGTGGTGGGGGTCATCAAGTTATAATGAGTTATTTGGACAAGGCGCTGTAGAGTTGTCGAAAAGCAGAGCTTTTCATTGTGGTGCCCCATTGGACTCCCATTCTCCTCCCCAAAACTTGGCTGCTTATGAGGAAACAGGATTATTTATGTCCCTAATAAACATTGAGTCTCTGTCCCAGCCTACTATACACAAAAACCAATGTCCCTCGCTCGATTGTTGACATGGTCAAGGTCATGTCTCGTTCCCTAAACCTCAGTTTGAACTTTAACCCTTCAAATGGAAAACGGTCTCGCTTTGACCCCTTCATTTTCACTAATTGCCCTTATTAGTTTGTGAGAGCAGCTGTCAGTCAAAAAGTCAAATAGCTCTCTGTTATTGTCTTCAGTGGCCAGGAGTCTCCCCGTCATTGAGTCCCACAGTGTGAGACGGTTCTACTTGGCTAATGGTAAACTGTTTTCTCTTCTAATCACGACTGTTGTCTCTGCAGATCCGCTTCTTTGCAGAGATCATGTGGCCTGTGGTATTGTTTATAGGCCTAGTATGGCTGAGGAGGGCGAACCCGCTCTACCGACAACATGAATGTAAGTCCGAGGCTATAGCTCCCATATTGTTGTGGTAAGACTGTATCGTTTTTCAGATCCTGCTCCAGAATAAACATGGACTCAAACCAGCCCTGATGAACTTGTATCAGTGCTTAATAATAATAATAATAATAATGCATTTTATTTGTATAGCACACTTTCACATACAAAGATGTCTCAAGGTGCTTATGCAGTTTCCATGCAGGCAAGGGGGAATGCAGAATGCCATTGCATAAATGTGCTGTTGGTCTAAACTCTGTCTGGCCTCTCCTCTGGTGCAGGTCACTTCCCCAACAAGGCTATGCCCTCCACAGGGATCCTGCCTTGGATCCAAGGCATCCTCTGCAACGCCAACAATCCCTGTTTTCAGTACCCCACGCGCGGAGAGTCACCAGGACTGGTGTCCAACTACAACAACTCATTGTGAGTTTTAGAACCTAAACAGCCTGTACAGAAAGATACATTCGAATTAGAGTATGTCGTTATAGATGAGCCTCAAACGCTCATGTTTGCAGCAGATTGAAAAGGTTGTGTTACATCCCCCCAAAGGAATGCAAAGTATTTTTTTTTCCAGAAACACAGGAAATTACATGGAAATATTTGGACTTGCAATGTTTGTGTGTGTTTATATTTTTGGGTGTCTGTGTCTATATGTTCGTGTGTGTGTGTGTGCGTGTGTGTATGTGTGCACGTGTGTGCATGTGGATGTGTGTGTGTGTGACTGTGTGTGTGCATGTGGATGTGCATGTGTGTGTCTGTGTGTGTGTGCGATTGTGTGTGTGTGTGTGTGTGTGCGTGTGTGTGTGTGTGCGTGTATGTGTGCACGTGTGTGTGTGTGCGTGTGCACGTGCATGTGCATGTGCATGTGGATGTGCGTGTGTGTGTCTGTGTGTCTGTGTGTGTGGATGTGCGTGTGTGTCTGTGTCTGTGTGTGTGTGTGTGTGTGCGTTTGTGTGTGTGTGTGTGTGTGTGCGTGTGTGTGTGTGTGCGTGTATGTGTGCACGTGTGTGCGTGTGCACGTGCATGTGCGTGTGTGTGTCTGTGTGTGTGGATGTGCGTGTGTGTCTGTGTCTGTGTTTGTTCGTGTGTGCGTTTGTGTGTGTGCACATGCGCGTGTGCGTGTGTGTGACCACTCCCCAGACTGGCTCGGTTCTGGGCGGACGCGCAGGAGCTCCTCCTGAACGACCCGGAGTTCCTGCAGCTGGGCCGGCTGTGGCGGGAGCTCAACGTGATGGGCAACTTCATGGACACCCTACGGACCAATCCCCAGCTCATCGCAGGTCAGGTCCTGTGTGTGTGTGTGTGTGTGTGTGTGTGTGTGTTGTGTGTTGTGTGTTGTGTGGTGTGTGTGTGAGTGTGTGTTGTGTGTTGTGTGTGTGTGTGTGTGTCAGGTCCTGACACTGCCCACCCAGCACCACTCCCTCCCCCACCCTAAGCGTTACATCATGTGTGGAATGCCACTCCACTGACAGACACCTTATTGTGGGCTCCACTCACCTCCTCATTCTACATGGCTGGAGTGTGCTTCATTGTCCCGAGGGACCACCGCATTTGCTGGTTTTGTCACTGAATAGTCAAAGGGCTCTTGTGCTTTGGGGCTGTAGTGCCTCCATTAATCAAATTACTGAAAGTACTTGTCTCACAGCGAATTTGAAGTTGGGGGACTTGTTGGAGGGACGACGACTGGGGTTGTAATCAATGGCGTTTTGCATTAGGTACGAAACTTTGCCCTGCTGTGCTGATCTATGGTCAGTCAAGTCAGTGTCTGACAGTAACCAGTATCCACAGCAATAATTAGCAAATCCACTGCTGACCGTGAAATCGGTGTAACAAGAGGCAGTAGTCTTTGCCCCCCACCACCCCACCCCCACCCTTGGCCTCCACCTTTGTTTTTGCTATAACTATTCAGCATGGCCTCATTGCATCACGTTGGCCTTCTCTTTCCCTGTGAAAAAGGGGCACACACACACACACACACACACACACACACACACACAGGAACACAGGAAACCTAAGCCTCTTACATTCCCCCCATCACTTTCTCCCTGCTTTTTATTTTCACAGAAAGCACTCCCATTTATTTACCCCTCGGCGGGGCACACAAACATCGCCCTGCCTGTCCGGGGAGAGATTGATTCTGACATTCCTCCGGTTGACAACTCCACGGGGGCTCCCCGGCCGCAAAAATAAATCATGCCGGACGGTTATGGCGCGCGGAATGTGATTGAATGCATTCCAGTGATTGATTGCATAAGGGCCCCGACTGCTGACGCTTCGAAGCTTTTTCAGAGGGGTCGCGATTGAAAGGATTCTCTCTATCTATCTGTCTCTTTCTCTCGTTCTCTCCCTCTCCCTCTCTCTCTCTCTCTCACTGACAGTCTCTGCCGGTCTCTGTGTGTATGGTCGGAATGCATATCAAACAGGCGCTTTCAGCGGTGCAGAGTGCGGGCTGTCCATTGGCTGTATTGAGGTGGAAGTGCAGACAATGTGGGCCGCCTCTGTGTGGGCTGCCAGCACAAAGGCTGGGGTGGAGAGGTCACATCCCGCTCTTTGATGAAGCGCTTTTCTGGGGGTTTTGTTCGCCAGGTTTGCTGATCCCTCTCCCCTATACACATACACATACTGTGTCACACACACACACACACACACACACACACACACACACACACACACACACACACACACACACACACACACACACACACACACACACACACACACACACTCACCTCACTGGTGGGGGCTGTTTCTCAAAAGCATGCACACTCATTCTGCTTATTCCTCTTTAGTCTGTTTGTCTGATGGTCTCAACAGCTCTGTCAATCTCTTTCCTTTTCAACTGTTTACACACACACACACCATACACACACGTGCAGCATTCACACACAGATGAACTCCCACTTATCAATTCAGGAGAAACACATACCATAGGGAGTTTTTTCCCTGAAAAAGTGCCCCCAAAATAGGTTTCGAACGTCAGTCACAGTGGGTGGGTGTACGGGATGTGTTGGCTCACATACAATTTCGATTCACAGGAGCTCACACTGATTTCCAGGAGCTCCGTGTTTCACATTTTCCCATCAGTCCCCGGGGGTGCCCCGACCAATATTATTATTCTGCTCAGCCCTTTGGGTGTCCTGTCCACTCCTTAACATTTCTCCAAACTGCACATACCTTCTTCCTCTGGGCTCCTCCTGAGAGTAAAACCAGGACGCTTAATTGAGTTCAGCACTTAACACCAACACCAGCTCACACTTAACCCCTCAGACTAAGGCCCTCACTGAGATGGACAGCACCTTTCTCCTCTGGAGAGACCGGCCTGGGATGTTTGTCATGCCTTGGCTTTATCGTTCTCTCCCGCGCACGCTCTCTCTCTCTCTCTCTCTCTCTCTCTCTCTCTCTCTCTCTCTCTCTCTCTCTCTCTCTCTCTCTCTCTCTCTCTCTCTCTCTTTCTTTCTTTCTTTCTTTCTTTCTTTCTCTCTCTCTCTCTCTCTCTCTCTCTCTCTCTCTCTCTCTCTCTCTCTCTCTCTCTCTCTCTCTCTCTCTCTCTCTCTCTCTCTCTCTCTCCTCTCGTCCATTTCCCTGGAGTGACAGAACAGGGCTTTCTCTCTTTGTTTCTCTTTTCCCTTTCTCTCCAGAACTGAAGGAGCCCACCCACTTCCAGGCACTGATTTATGTTCAGTCTAAATGTGTGATGGATTGGATTCCTTGAAGACAATTGAAGAACGTTTTGGAAAATGTGTTCAATGTGTTTATATCCGAGCAGAATTTCAAAGGATTACTGTGTCTTGTACTGTTTGGTGCTCTTAACACTTTTCTATTTGTATTTCTCTATAAAATAGTCTAGTCTAGTATTGCACCAAGAGCCTTTCTAATCACATTTCCTCAGTCCTACTCATTCATCCACTGTGGTTTCTACAGGTCGTGGTGTGAAGGTGGAGGACATTCTGAAGGACGACGAGACGATCACCTCCTACCTCCTCAGAGACGTGCCTCTCACCGACTCTGTGGTCAACCAGCTGATCAACGCCCAGGTCCGACCTGAACAGGTACGCCACGCCCCCCCCCCCCCCCTGCAAGCACAACAGACCTGACACCAGGGGTTACTTTTGAAGTCCTCACTCTCAGTCTGGGTCATTCTCATGGCTTTAAAGAACTCCAACTGCTAAATGTTTTCAGGCCTTCAGTGTAGCAAGATCACACACATGTCATTACTTACATTACATTTACATTTTTTCATTTAGCAGACGCTTTTATCCAAAGCGACTTACAAGGATGTATACACATTTTTTACATTTACACTGATGATTTACACACAAACGTTGTGCTCATGGATATGTTGGAGGGCTTCAAACTCGTTGCTTGTTAGTTCACATAACCATACATCCCCAGCATGTCAACTGTTCCTGTTTAGACATTGTGTAACATCGATACTTACGCAATGTCAGCTCTAACACGGCTCATCAGTGACGCTCCTACGCATTGGTCAGATTCATTCCTGCATCCCCCCCCCCCACCCCCTCCTCCTCCCTGTGAGTGATGAAGGCAACATGTTTGGGCTCAGTGTGAATGTCCAAATAAAAGTTGTGTGGCCTCCGATGGCTACATGAGTCTCCCTGTGTGAGACTAGCGCGGGGCCCGCGGGGGCCTGTGTGCAGGCTTTTGTTACGGTAAGCCGACTCCGTGTTTGGATTTGGCTGGCCGCTCGTGTGTGTGCCAACCCGGCATGCGGTCAGTTGTGATGTATGTATTAGTCGCTCCGCAAGGCCATTAGCGTCATCTGGGGGTTTGGGGTCCTGTTGGCGGGTAAATATGACCGTTTAGCTGACAGGAGCTCCCATCACAGGCTGTGTTCGTAGCGCCCTGCTGTCCTTTATACACACACACACACACATACACACACACACACACACACACACCACCCACCTTAAAGGTCAGAGCCAGAGCCAATTTAATGTGTGTTTGAGTATTTTTCTGCCTGTACAAACAAAGACACCAGTAAAAAATTACCCCAGATCAGGACCCTTTAAATATACAGGGCGGTGTGTGGCACATGTTGCTCCGAAAAAGATTAGAGGAAGTTTATTTGCCAATTCTGTGGGTGTTTGGGGGGGCCAGGACACCTGATGGGCTGCTGGTCAGGCAGGATAGCCCACGGTCCTGATGAGAAACCCCACCTCTCCCAGAACTCACTGTGAGCTCGGTAAAAAGATCATAGCATCTCAGAAACCCAGGAGTACTTACAGGTCAACTTTTTGGTTCCACCTCCTCCCCTTCTACGGGAACCTAATTCGATCCTTCTGAGAAAAAGCGAGGGTGGGGTGTGTGTGTGTGTGTGTGTGTGTGTGTGTATGAGAAGTGTGTGTGTGTGTGTGTGTGGGTGTAGAGAGAGAGAGAGTGTGTGTGTGTGTGTGTGTGTGTGTGTGTGTGTGTGTGTGTGTGTGTGTGTGTGTGTGTGTGTGTGTGTGTGGAGAGAGAGAGGCAGGAGTGAGTGCTATTACCCAGGCTGCCCCCTTCCAAACAAAGCCCCCCTCTGGGCCGCATGACATCAGTATTAGAGCTGCCCCCTCTGGCAGCTTTCATATGGAAATGGGACAGGCGAGGAGCGCGGGGCTCTCCCATTGATAACAGCTCTTTCTCAGAGCTGCCTAATTCAGCTGGCCGCAGGAGCGCATGGGCCTGGCATGCTGTACTTAGCAACTAATCAGATGGGAGAGAGAGAGAGAGGGAAACAGAGAGAGAGAGAGAGAGAGATGGACAGAGAGAGAGAGAGATGGACAGAGAGAGAGAAAGAAAGGGAGAGAGAAAGAGAGAGAGAGAGAGTGACAGCGACAGCGAGAGAGAGAGAGGGACAGCGAGAGAGAGAGCGGGAAACGGAGAGAGAGAGGGACAGCGAGAGAGAGAGAGGGACAGGGAGAGAGAGAGGGACAGAGAG
>NC_137915.1:8926153-8928653 GCF_963457725.1 Sprattus sprattus | reverse complement strand
CGCCCTCACCCCACAGCGGCTGCAGATCATCGAGGACCGGTTCTACGCCAACGTGGACTTCTTCAAGCTATTCCGCCTGGTCAGCACCTCAGCCTTCTCCTCTCAATCATCCAAAAAACGTTTCCGTTGATCAGCAATGGTAGATGGGAATGAAGTGTGTTTAGGGCATAGGCTGTTTGGGGGAGAAAACAGTCAGTGCCGAATCGAAAACGAAAAAAGATTTTGTATCTCAGTCGTAAGACTGATCGAGTGTCAAAATGTCCTTAAGGCACCATTTAAAATTAAAATAAAAACATTTCAAATTGCAACGTCAACAGTGTGGTTCCAATGGTTAAGCAAGAGGCTTGAGATTTGGAAATGCAAACATTAAGAAACAAATGAGTCGACTGGGTTTGTTTATTCGCAGTGCTTGTGGCGCAATTATGCTGTAATTATTACATAGATCCACAAAGAAAACATTCCTTGTCAGTGCCATGAATGTGCCTCACGGGATCTCCCAGCATGCCCGAGTGCCATTCTCTGGTCAGTGCCAACCACACTGGCACTCTTTTGCTCAACTCTCACCCACGGCCACTGACTTGTGAGGCCCACGTGAAGGCGTTCTCGCCCGCGAAACACACAAAACATCCAAATTCGCTCTGAGCATAAAGGGGAGAAATGGGATAATTAAAATGGAGACAGAGGCAAGCCGGGGTCAGGAAAGGCACTCAGAGGCTTTGTGCTCGCTTTTCATCAGCGCTGAATAGCGCTGTTTACAGTGCACGGGGATTAGGGTAAGAAGGAGGGAGTGGACTATATGCTTTTCCTATGCCACAGCTGAGCCCCGTGTCCTCTGAGCCTGTGCAGAGTTGACATGTTGTGAAGTCTAAATTCCTCTTTTGCAGAGCTTTATACCTCCGCTGTAGGGCTCTGCACTTCCAAACCTTGTGACCAGCACAATATATCGGCAAACTTTTTGAGATAATTGGAGTACGGCAGCTTTTCTGTCAGGTGTTAAGGGACCTGTCTTGCTAGCAGTGTCACACACACACACACACACACACACACACACACACACACACACACACACACACACACACACACACGCATACACACAGACACTAGCAGTGTCATCTCCATCTGAAGCCACAGGGTGGTATGGGTCAGGGCGAAGGGCTCAGTGTTGGTGGGGAAAGTGTCCAAGGAGCAGTGAGGTGAGCGCTGAGCTGCCTGGTATGCGACGAGCAGACGGACTTGGCCTATTTCAGTAATGGGATTAGAGCAGACACGCCTTTCTGCGAGACTAAACCATCAGATCGCTGTCCATAATAACACTGAGAGAGAGAGAGAGAGAATGTAAGAGAGAGAAAGAGGGAGAGAGATGGGGAGAGTGAGGAGAGAGAGAGCGAGAGAGATAGTAAGAGAGAAAGAAGGAGAGAGATGAAGGGAGAGTGACAGGAGAGGGAGAGAGAAAGGGGGAGAGGGAGATAGAGAGAAAGAGGGAGAGAGTGAGAGGAGAGAGAGAGAACCTGAGAGGTGTTGTGTTGAACTAGGTGTGTGTGTGTGTGTGTGTGTGTGTGTAGGGCGGGGGGGCAGGTCTCTTTTCTAAGTCTTTTCCCTGGTCAAGGAGAGAAACGTGACACAGCTGAGCAGCAGTGGGCCTCAACCCTGCCGGTCACATTCCTTCCACTTAAGTGTACAGTCAACCCTCTGTTCTTTTCCTCCGGACTGTTCTTTTTCTCCGGACTGTTCTTTTCCTCCGGACTGTTCTTTTCCTCCGCACTCTTCTTTTCTTTCCTTTCCCTTTGTTTTCTGCTGTTTGCTGGCTGCTTCTGCCAATGGCTATTTCCTACCCTGTTATAATCTTCACCCTTCCACTTCTCCCTTCTGCTCTTCCCTCTTGTTCTCTTCTCTTCACCTCCCTTCTCTTCTCTCATTTCCTCTCCTCTCTTCCCCGCTCGCTCCTCTCTTTCCTCTCCTCCTGAGATAGCATGGAATGCGAGGGGGAGGAAGGAGGTCTTGTTCTAGCGCTTGCCCGCACGGCAAAACACGCGCCGTTTCCTGCCGGAGCGATTCCCACACAGCGCCGAGCGGCGAGTCCCTGTAAGGATGACTGTTTCTGGACATACTGTACGCTGAGGATACAGGATATACGTGGCCAGAGGCTGCAGCAAGCCCCTGCTGAGCAGTATTCAGTGTGACTAATCAGGGCTGGGGAGGGCTTTTTGGCCCTAGCTTGGTCCAGCTGCCTAGCCTAGCGTCACCTCCATAGAGTCTGTAATCATGTAGGTATGCTGAAGCAATATAATCCCACTCATACTCCCCACATCAACCTTGACCCACTGAACGGTGGATGAGTGCGGGTTATGGCTATGCTGTGCTGGACTCCCGTTTCCTGGAGATGAAACCGCTGACGGGGGATAAATGATGAATGACATTTTTTCTTTGTTCCTTTCTTTCTTTCTGTCTTTCTCTCTTTCTTATTCTTTTCATCCTGTCCTCTCCTCAGCTCCCCCGCGTT
>NC_137915.1:8843653-8916153 GCF_963457725.1 Sprattus sprattus | reverse complement strand
CCTGCAGCGGCATCATCTACTTCACCCTCTACCTGCCGCACATCCTCTGCTTCGCCTGGCAGGACCGCATCACCAAGGACATCAAGATCATGTTTGTGAGTGGAGCACGGGTCACTAGACACGGTTGCGGATTATTCGGATCCCTAAAAAGTACAATTTCCGCGTCACATGACGTCATACAGGGAGTGTAACGTACTTTCAGGCATTGGTAGGGGTAACGAGACCTAGTTTTTAGCCTTATACTCTAACCCTAACCCTAAAAAATCCTAAGAAAAAGTTGATTCTGACACTTAGAAAACTTTTTTGGTATCCGATAAATCCGCAGCCACTAGACACCCGGTCTACGCCTAGTCCTGAGAGATGGAAGCGTGTGTGTGATTAAAGATACTGTCTCCAGTGGGGCCGTATTCCTCCATATCATTAGCATATGTGACTCTGAATCGTTTGCGATTCGTATATGGACCTTTTGACTCATGACTCATATTTGTTGATCTGAGATAAATAAATAACAATAGACACATTATTGTTGAGGGGTACATAAGTCCTATATGTGCTAATATGATACACATTCTAGTGTAGCAGAGCAAACAAAAGTCCTCTCTGATCCCGGAGTAGGCGCTATGTGACGTGTCACTGCGGTATTTACAGTATCCCTGACAAACATGAAGAAATAGAGTGATGAGTGATCATACGAGACGTGTGTGAATATTTGCCCAGGTGCCTGAGGGGACTGTTCAGAGTTCTTTTGTACAGTCAACTGTAGTGTGGTCAACTTACGTAACACAACAGCCTGTGGTTACACACTGATTGTTTGCTAAGAAAGGTGTGAATGAACCTGATGAATGATTGCTAGTATTTCAATCACCTTCCCTTTCTCTCGCAAATTTACTTTTATATTTACTTTCATTTGTCCTCTCTAAAACTCATTCACTCACTCTCTCCATTTCTTTCTTTCTCTCTTTCTTTCTTTCTCTGTTTCTCTGTTTCTTTGTTTCTTTCTTTGTGTATTACTTCTTTCTCTCCCCCTCTCTCTCTCTCTCTCTCTCCCTCTCTCTCCCTCCCTCTCTCTCTCTCTCTCTCTCTCTCTCTCTCTCTCTCTCTCTCTCTCCCCCTCTCTCTCTCTGCCTTACTCGCTACCAGAGTCTGTTGTCTCAGGTGGCGTTTGGCTTCGGGACGGAGTACCTGTCTCGCTACGAGGAGCAGGGTCTGGGGCTGCAGTGGGACAACATCCAGACCAGCCCCCTGGAGGGTGACGAGTTCTCCTTCCGAACCTCCATCCTCATGCTGGGCGTGGACACCGTCCTCTATGCCCTGCTGGCCTGGTACCTGGACAACGTCTTCCCAGGTGAAGCAGCACCACCACCACAAGCAGAGAGGAAGTGGTGTGAATGAAGAGACGTGTAGAGACTGGCCTTCCTTTGTGGCAGGTGGACTCTGTTGAAGCCGTTTTCCAATGACGTGTGAAATCACTGCAGCGTGAATGAGCAACACAAATGGCGTGTTTACATTTCCAAAGCCAACGACTGTTAGGGATGCATAGAAGGTTTCCTGGTATTCTCACCACTATGCCAGAAGTGATCAGATCTAATTATACACGCTCCTGAAACAGCAGGTTAAGGTAGCTCCGTTACTGGAGAGCCTGAGTGAGGTCACCTGCGGATCCTACTGAGCCTATCATCAGGAGAGAGCCGCACAGTTTGTGAATCTGTACACACACACAGTCCAGTAAGGTCACGTGTGCTAGCTCCAGCTCCGCTACACTTGTAGCATGGTGCTCGCTAAATAGCTTGATTACAACAGCATCTCATTGAGAATTTGACCCAGCATTTAAAAGACGTCGTCCATTTGGTTTAATTAGGATTCATTTCTGACTGTCCTTTTTTTAATCCACTTCCAGGGCAATATGGCATCAGTCGGCCATTTTACTTCTTCATCCAGCCCTCCTACTGGCTTGGCCTTGAGCCCCCCGCACCCAGTGAGTATCCTGTAGACAGGAGATGCAATCCTGATTGTGTGAGGCCAGTGTAGTAACCTAACACTGCTGTCCATTGTTTTAGCATTGAAGTGCAGTCTTTTAGTAGACACTTCTTAATATGACTGACAAAGTAGTGAAGCTCTAGACACATTTTATAATATGCTGACTTTGGTAGAAGAGTTATGCTATCAGAGTTAGCATCAAACACACACGCTCCTATTTGACTGTCCGCTGTCCTCCTCTTAGTTCTGGAGAACAAGGAGGTGAAGCAGGAGAAGCCGGCGTTCGACAACCTGGTGAAGCCTTCCCCCGAGAAGCAGGTGCCAAAGCCGCCTTCTCCGGAGCTCAAGGTAGCCGATCAGGAGAGACGGAGCTCCTGCCAGCACCAGGACATTCGGGAGAAGCTGGAGAAGGAGCGAGATGAGCTGCTGAGGAAGCAGGAGGAGCAGGAGGAGGAGGAGGAGGAGGCCTACCATCACCTGTCGGAGGAGCAAAGAGGTACGGCACAGGCATCAGGGGCGACAGTGGTCCAGGAGGTAGAGAAGTCGTCTAGTAATCATAAGGTTACTAGTTCGATTCCCTGTCTAAGCGTCCTTGAGCAAGACACTGAACCCCTAATTGCTCCTGATGTGCAGTGTGCCATCAGTGTATACATCCTTGTAAGTCGCTTTGGATAAAAGCATCTGATAAAATGACTAAATGTAAATGTAAATGTGCATCAGCCCAGAGCAAAAACCTCAATAAGTGAAAAAAGGGTCTGCATGGGCTGGTTTGTGTATGGTTGGGCAAGGCCGTGACTGGCATGTTAATTACAGTTCAACGTGACATCTGAGATGGGATGTTGTTTAGGAGATGGGGCCTGAGTCACTGCTACTATTACTTAGCTTCAGGTGAAGTCTGAAACAACAGGCGATAAGGGCCTCCATTCCCACGAGTACCGATGCACACACAGAGGAACAGGCAGGGTTCTCTAAAGCTTGCATGTGATAATAGACTGCAATTGACACACACACACACACAGGCACACACACACAACCACACACACACACACCACTGTTCTAGTCAGGAAATATGCGGATCATGCCCTTGAGTGTGTTTGCTTTAACTTGCAACACAGTAGGCCTGGTGAAACATTGGTGTGTGTGTGTGTCTGTGAGGTCTGTTCGTGTGTGTGTGTGTGTGTGTGTGTGTGTGTGTGTGTGTGTGCGCGTGCATGTGTGTGTGTGTGCCTGTGTGTGTGTAACCGTGAGTGTTTGTGTGTGTGTGTGTGTGCGTGTGTGCATGTGTGCCTGTGTGCCTGTGTGTGTGTGTAACAGTGAGTGTTTTTGTGGATGTGTGTGAATTTTGTGTGTGAATTTTGCCAGAGAATGCTGGTCAATGTAAAACGGAGGTTCTTGTTCCACCTCGAGTGAACGGCATTCCTTTCCACTGATCTCACGCTACTCAGCCACGGCTGTCGCGGCCGTGCTTTGCTTCTCTCCTCTCTCACCTCCCTCCTCTCCTCCTCCTCCTTCTCATCCCTCTATCTCTCTCTGATGGTTCCCAGCACCTCTCCACTCTGTTGTGCTGTATCCCTTTTTTCTACTTTTGGCTTTGTGGAAGTTAAAGCGGAATAATCCGTTCGCCTCAGTGGAAGTGTAATGGAATGTGTGGAGAAGGTCCAGTGTTACAGTGTATCCTTTCTCATAGGAAAGAGATTGAAGGGTAGGGTGAACTGTCTGATGGGGAAAGATACCGCCGTTACCCACGGACCTTAACTTCGACATGGAAAACAAGTGCTACGTCTTAGCAAATGAGAAGGTCGGCGTCAGGCAAACTGGAAGCTGAAGAATACGTGTAGCAATAGGACTTCCTTGTAGATAGGTTTGGCATTGAACTAATTGTGGCCTTTGTGTCAATAAAGGCTACTGCACTTCAAGGTCACAACAACTAGTCTAAAAGGAGAATAAAGTTGTATGGCATCTAAATTAAAGGCACCCAGTGCAACTTTCGAGGCTTAAAAATAAACATTCAATTTCTAGTCTTTTTTACACGTAGTAAGTTTCAATAACTCCATACCATTACATACCGACATTCAAGCAGCAAAGATGAGACGTCGTTGTGTGGTGAGAACTGATAGAAAATCGATAACAACAACAATCGCCGCCATTTTCTTTATTTTTTGGTAACCTACAATAAATAAAGCAGGTTCCAGTCAATGGAAAAATGGCTTCTCCCCACCGGCGATTGTTGTTGTTTACGATTTTCTATCAGTTCTCACCACACAACGACGTCTCATCTTTGCTCCTTGAATGTCGATATGTAATGGTATGGAGTTATTGAAACTTACTACGTGCAAAAAAGACTAGAAATTGAATGTTTATTTTTCATTGAATGTTTACATAAAGTTGCACTGGGTGCCTTTAATAGATGTGTGTGTGTTTTTGTGTATATGTTCATCACACCTTCCTTTGGCCCTTGGGGAAATTATTCTTTAAGACCAGTCGGGCAGAGGTGGTAGTGTGTGTGCGTGTGTGTGTGCGTGTGCGTGTGCGTGTGCGTGTGCGTGTGCGTGTGCGCGTGTGTGTGTGTGTGCGTGTGTGTGTGTGTGTCTGTGTATATGGGTTTGGTTCAATTATTCAGTTCAAAAATGAAGCAGAAATATGCTGCCAGATGCGTGTGTACATGCTTGCATGCGTGCATTTGTCTTTATGGATGCATGAGCAATCTGGCCTTTCTCAAAGTATTGATGTGTGTGTGTTCATGTACAACTAGATGTGTTTATCCTCCGTATGCCTTAACCCCTTGTGCCTCCTCTCCCAGGGAAGTCGTACTTTGAGGACGAGCCCGCGGGGCTGGTCCCGGGCGTGTGTGTGCAGGACCTGGTGAAGCGGTTCAGTGGCAGCTCCAAGCCTGCGGTGGACGGCCTCAGTATCACCTTCTACGAGGGGCAGATCACCGCCTTCCTGGGCCAAAACGGAGCTGGCAAGACCACCACCATGTGAGGGACTGACTCATACAGCTGCATCACACACACACACACACACACACACACACACACACACACACACACACACACACACACACACACACACACACACACACACATATACATACATACATACATATACTGTGCTCAAACACAGAGTGCATTCAAATTGAACACACCCTACATACACTAAAAACAGATAGACTCGGATGGATTCAGTATTCATGCATTGTCATGTACTCTCCAGTACACACACACAACTTTCCTGAGCCCACGCACACATGCATACAGTGACCTTTCAAAAGCTTTGCATAAGATATGACTATATATCTTAATGGAGACCCACCTATGGATGTTCCTCTTGCATGGAGATGCCTTAGGCCTCTAGTCACTGGCGTCTGACTGTAATGTTTTTAACAGGTCTTTGGCATCTGTCAGTTTGACTGATGAATAGTTTGACATTATGAATAGTTTGACATTACAGGCATTAAGTGGTTCACATCAGGCTTAACTTGTGTGGGAGGAAAGATTTATAATCTGGAGGGGTATGACAGGAAGGAAAATGATCGCTCCTATTGTATTATATTTTGTGTTATATTTGGCAAATTTTACTGATAAAAAATATAAAAACTATATTATATTATATTAGAAATGTCTCTATGAGGTACCTATGTTATTTGAATGGGTTTAACAAACACATGACTTCATTCAGGAGACACCCAACCAATCAGTACAGTGATTTTCTTATCAATCATATCACCAAGTCAAGGTAGCAGACATGCAAAGGGATGGAGCGATGAGCTCATCACTTAAGGAACGGGATGTGCTTTTTCAGCTGTTGACTTTTAAAAGGAATTACTTCCATGAAAAGCACTGATTAACTTTAACAACGGCCAAACGCTGACTAACTTTAACAACCGCAAAACACTGACTAACCTGAACTAATGCATTAACATGTCTTGTGGATATCTTGTAGTATCCCCTGGGAGAGTGAGAGACTGTAGTTTAACCACATGTCATTTTCCGCGTCAGGTCCATTCTCACCGGAATGTTCCCTCCGACCTCTGGGACGGCCTCCATCTACGGGAATGACATCCGCACAGACATGGACGCCATCCGCCAGTCCCTGGGCATGTGCCCCCAGCACAACATCCTCTTCAACCAGTGGGTCCCCCTACTCCTCCTCCTCTCACCCTCACTGACAATAGCAGCGCAGGCTGCTCCAGTGTAGGCAGGGATGGATAGATTCAGTTGTTTCTTTACATCCTATTGTTTCCATTCCCCTTTACTTACTCATGATTTGTGCCTGTATTTCTGTCACTCTCTTATCTCCCCTTCTCTCTTATCTCCTGAATCGATCTCTCTCTTTACCTCTCTCATTCTCTCTCTAATTCTCCCTCTCATTCTCTCTCATTCTCTCTCTAATTCTTTCTCTAATTCTCCCTCTCCTTCTCTATCATTCTCTCTCTCATTCTCTCTGTCTCTATGTCCGTCTCTCTGTAGTATGACGGTGGCGGAGCACATCCTCTTCTACTCACTGTTGAAGGGCAGGCCTCTGCCAGAGGCGATGGAGGAGGTGGAGAACATGCTGGAGGACCTGGGCCTGCCACACAAGAGAGACGAGGAGGCCCAGAACCTCTCCGGTGGGCATCAGAACCCTCGGCTGGGTTATTGTCTGTGCTTACGACTCTCAATCCACTGCTGTGTGGCTTTTCAGAATCAGAATCAGAATCAGCTTTTATTGGCCAAGTTAGTTTGCACAAACAAGGAATTTGTCTTGGTGCAGTGGCTCTCAGTGTGCTTACACATATTACACAAATATCACAACACAAAACAATACAACATTGCAAAACAATACAATACAACAGTGCAATGATTGGTGTGGAGCAGGAGCCGGTTCCCTCTGATTAATGCTAATAGGCTCCTGTGCCACGGTCAGGCTGCTGTGTAAGATCTGGGATCATATCACCTGGGGGAGATTTGGCTAAGCTACAGTTCACCAATCATACACTTGGTGATCCATGGCAGTACATCCAGTAGGCTGACATCTGCATCAGTTCTTCTGAATGCGTTCCAGTTCCTTGTAAATCTCATTCACCTTGGCATTGCTGCTCTTCTTGATGGGTGACACAAATGCACAATTAAATGATGTGGTCTCTCTGGGGGGGCACTGTAGCTCACACAGCAGCCTCGACCACATTCAGGCTTGAAGCTCAAGGAGGTCACGGGGTCGAATCTGGCCCGATGCCATTTCTCCTGTCCACTCCCCACCTCTTCTCCCTATCATTTTCTGTCCAACTCTGCACTAATCTAGGCATAAAAGGCCAAAAACAAATCTTTAAAAAAAAAAAAAAATGATGTGGTCTCATAGTACCTCATACCTCTCCTCAGAGTCATGGTGAGATGCTTGTGCTGTTCTTATTGTGGCCTTTGCTACTTGACCTTGATCTTCTCATTCTTCAGGTGGCATGCAGAGGAAGCTCTCTGTCGCCATGGCGTTTGTTGGCGGGGCGAAGGTGGTGTTCCTGGACGAGCCCACGTCAGGAGTGGACCCCTACTCTCGACGCTCCATCTGGGACCTGTTGCTCAAGTACCGCGAAGGTAGCCTTTTTGCGCCCCCTGCTGGATACATTTAAAAACAGCACTTAGTTTTTCATTGACCCATTATACTGTATGCCAATATTTGTAATGTACAGTAATATTATCTGGAAATGTAACCAACTAGCCCCTTTTAACAAAGGGTTTGGCATTGTAATCTTTGGTGTATTAAATCAGTCTATATCCAAAAATGGAAACTGAATTGTGAGCAAAAGGATTCTTTGTGTAGATCTATACCAATGATATTATATCATTTTATTTCAACCTGAAGGCCGTACGGTGATCCTGTCCACACACCACATGGACGAGGCAGACCTGCTGAGTGACCGTGTGGCCATCATCTCCCAGGGCCGACTGCACTGCTGCGGCTCCCCCCTGTTCCTCAAGAAGCGCTTCGGCGCCGGCTTCTACCTCACACTGGTGCGCCGCATGAAGGACGAGCCGCCACGCATCAGAAAGGAGGTGAGGAGGAGACTCTGAGTGTGTGTGTGTGTGTGTGTGTGTGTGTCTGTGTCTGTGTCTGTGTCTGTGTCTGTGTGTTTGTGTTTGTGTGTGGTTGTAGTAGTGAAGTTGCAAAGTAAAGTATAGAAACTAATTGTTTTTACGTTTAATGCGTTGTGATCTCCATACATTTGAATGCGTGCAAGTTTTGTTATGGCAGCAGTAGCTATAGTTCTCGCACCATAAATTCCGAGAGCTTGTATTCACACTGTATGTTTTCTGTCTCAGGCGCAGTGCGACTGCACTGACGAGTGTTCGTGTAAGTGCTCGCTCTGCACCAAGTTTAAAGATGGAGTCCTAGCCGAGCCTGTGGTTCTTCGTAGACAGATGGAAGGTAGGAGTGTCGTCCCTTTGTCCTGATAGCTGCCTGGGCTAGCCACTCCACTCAGCTGTCAAAATAAAGGAGGATCTGTAGTCTGCCGATGGTTTTAGTTGGGGTATACCCCAATAAGACCAAACCAGGGGTGCTCAGGCGGCATAGAGGAAAAGCACTAGCAAAACTGACCCCTTTAGTGTGGGTCAATTCACTCTGCCTTTGGTTTGGCAAGGGGGTCCCTACACACACAACTGGCTGTTGGGGTAATAGATTTGCTCAAGGGAGTGTGACATGGTTATGGTTGCACATAGTGCTGCAGTGGTACCCCTAGCCTGTCTGTAGCAAAGCCAATCCAGCTGACATGCACGGCAATGGTAGTAAATGGTAGTAAAAGACAACATATATCTCACTGACCATAGTCAAATAGATTTTAAATAGTCTTTTTATAGATGTTATAGTACACAGCAGAAGTGAGAACACCCCTGTGCAGTATCACTTAAATGTCAAATGATTCAAAATTGTATCACCTTTTAATTATTCGCATTATTTCTAAGTTGACAAGTAGAGTTTTTCCTCTCATGAACAATCACTAGCAAATACTCTTATATTAAAAATTCAGGCCTCAGTAGAAACTCAATGCATCAAAAGTGTGATCACTGATTCACAAGTACACCAATTACACCTGTGATTTCAATTGCAATGAACATGGTTATAAAATGACCTGTGAACACCAGAACCTTCTCACTTTTGGACCCATGGGCTGTATTTATCTATATGCCTACATCATGAAGTCACACGGAAAATAATTGGCAGAGGAATTGAAGAATCTGTTTGTGAGACTTCACAAAGATAGAAACAGGATAGATCGGTGACCAACTAAAAAAATCAGTCGAAAAACAGCTGCAGCAGCAATCAGGAGGTATAGAACGAGCCATAGTATCACTAATCAGAGTCGCAATGGCCGCTCTGCTGAACTGACAGCAATCAGGAGGAACGAGCCATGGTATCACTAATCTGAGCCGCAATGGCCGCTCTGCTGAACTGACACCACGGACAGTGCACTACTTTCACAGTCTAGCTCTCAACAATAGACGGGCAAGTGCTTCAGAATTGGCACAGGGGTTATCTGTGGAAATCTGAGTTTCTGTGAGCGCTCAGACAGTGTAGAGACCTTTGCATAATGTCAGCCTCTAGTGATGGCGTCCAAGGAAAACTGCCCTGGCTCCTTCAGCAGAAAACGGCAAGATAAACTTAGCTCAAGAGCATGAAAAGAAGCCTGGTGATTATTGGGAGCACATTCTTTGGTCAGATGAGGCCGAGATACATGTGTTTGGCTCAGATGGGGTCCAGCATGTTTGACTTGAACCTGGCCAGGCCACAGCAACATGATATCCTTCATGCCGCGGAGGATTTGAGTCTGTCTTGAGGCAATGCAAGGCAAGACAACTTTATTTATAAAGTGCATATAATGCCCATGTCCAACTCATTGTGCTTCACATACAGTATACAATAACAGGAAAGGCAATAGAGAATTCAAATAAATACAATAAATAAAATTAAATGAAATAAAGGTGGAGATTCAAATATTTTTAAAGATAAAATATTTGAATCTCAGTATTGAAAGATGCACTGTCTTTGTAGCATTGAGCTCCTACTGTGGGGTCTGTATTTTTAAACATAGTAAATCTAAAGGGTTAGTTTTTCATTTGACATAATTGCAATACCCTTCTATTCAACTTCGAAGTAATGCATTTACTGTAAGGTGATCCAATTTTGAATCATTTGTCTTTAAGTGATCTTGCACAGGCGTGTACTTACTTCTGTTGTGAAGTGTAGACAATATATTACTGAATGTGACAGTATTTTTACCTTTTTCCTGTTATTCCCCAGTTTTCCCCTTTGTTCTTTAATCAGTTGTCAGGGTCTGAAACATTAAGCAACAAAATGCCTAAGGAAGAATAAAAGAGGAAAAATACAAAAAAAAACTTGAATAGCCTTGCTTCTTCAGTACTATAAAGTAGTATATCAAAGTATTCCAGGCATATTCATGAGTTTAGTTAGACTAGATTTGATTTGATATTTGGGAATGACTTATGTTTAGCTGCAGTTCAATTGAATATCAGTCCAAAGCTGTTCTGATGTATCCAAACCCTCAGATAAACTCATGTCTTCTCAATAGGATTAGAAATCACATCATCATATCTCTAATATCCTCCAATCATATAGCCATCCTGCAAATATATGGTTTTAAAGGAATGGTTGTGTTTGTGTGTGTTTTTGTATGTATGTGTGTGCATGTGTGCATGCGTGTGTGTGTGTGTGTGTGTGTGTGTGTGTGTGTGTGTGTGTGTGTGTGTGCGTGTGTGCGCGTGTGTGTGTGCATGCGTGTGTGCGTGTGTGTGTTGTGTGTTATGTGTTACATCTGCTCCGTCACAGGGGATGTGGAGGCCATCACGGCCGTAGTGCACCATCACGTCCCTGAGGCCCGGCTGATCGAGGAGATCGGTCAGGAGCTGAGCTACCTGCTGCCAAACCACGGCTTCAAGCACCGCGCCTACGCCAGCCTGTTCCGCGAGCTGGAGGAGACCCTCTCAGACATGGGCCTCAGCAGCTTTGGGGTGTCCGACACGTCCCTGGAGGAGGTGGGTGGGTGTGTGTGTGTGTGTGTGTGTGTGTGAGTGTGTGTGTGTGTGTGTGTGTATTTGTCACGTCCCTGGAGGAGACCCTCTCAGACATGGGCCTCAGCAGCTTTGGGGTGTCCGACACGTCCCTGGAGGAGGTGTGTGTGTGTGTGTGTGTGTGTGTGTGTGTGTATTTGTCACGTCCCTGGAGGAGACCCTCTCAGACATGGGCCTCAGCAGCTTTGGGGTGTCCGACACGTCCCTGGAGGAGGTGGGTAGGCTAGTGCAGCACACCGGGGCTTCATCCAGCCTGGCTGTTTTTTAGTTTGTCTGGCTTTGCACATTTGATTACCTCTTAATTTCTGCTTGAATCACAGAAATAGAGGGTAAGTGAATCCTATAATCCTATAATGTATTTAATGTCTGGGTTTAATGTATTGTTCTGCTTTTGTAAAACAAATTATGATTAAGTAATCACAAACATGAACCTTCAGAAGTATTCATTAAGATGTGTTTGTCTTTTTGAAGATATTTTTGAAGGTCACAGCTGATGGAGAGTCTGTTCACCCCAGCAATGGAGCAAAAGGTAGGAGTCCGTTGGTTTGGTGTAACAGCATGTCTGGTGTTAGTGTTCTTCTAGTCTCTTTCCTTTGGTGATCTGGTATGCTGTATTTGTCACTGTACATGATTTGTGTACACCTGTCTGTCTCCTGTCCATTGATATGCATTTCCTGTGCATTCCTCTTTCATCTGCCCCCCCCCCCACCCCCCCCCCCCCCCCCCCCCCTCCTGTGTGTCCCTTCGTTGTAACCTCTGTGGTTGGCCCTCCCTCTCTTGGCACTCATTGTCGGCCATTCAGTCCAGAGTATGTGGCTGCCAAGATCCTGTGCCAGCATGTTGGCGAGCAACAGGGCGGCAGTGGATGTTGAGGCAGCAGGTGATGGTCCCCCCAGGCTGGTGCTTTGGTTGATGGAGGAGAGCTCGAGCTCTCTCTCCTGCTGCCATCCACAGCTAATCCCCCAGTTACCCCATTCACTCTTGGCCAGGGGTTGCCTGTCTTGCATGCAAAGCTGTCTGTATGTCACCCTATCTGATGTACGGCACTGTTGTATTACATAAGGTACACTGAGAAAATAGCTACAAGCAGCGATCAAGGGGCCAAGTAGTCCAACAGGGCATACTTGATGTGTCATCATGTCAAAGGCATGGCTGTAAGCAGAGATTGGCCTAGATATGAGCTCACTTCCTGTTTCTGAATTGGATAGGCTGTAATGGACGAATGGTTTTGAAAAAAACCGTCAGATAACTTCTGTTGTTAATTTGTCTGAAGATCATCTGACTGCAGAAAAACTTTTCAAAGTTTTTGATTAAATCCAAAATGGCAGCCGTATACATTTGGCCGATATGATAGGTTGTCATGTCTCATCCAGGTTTCACACAGGATGACTGATATCTTTATATGATCTCATACCATATGACCTGACCACACTGGTGCTTTGCAAGCAGTGTCAGCTCCCTGACTGTGAGGCAAGCTGCAATAGATGCTGAAGTCAGAAGCTTCAGACAGGAATGTACTATAGTTCTTTAGTCATAGTCATAGTGCAGTAGCTTTGGAGAACTGAGTGAGTGAATTACAGTTCATTGCAGTCCCTTCATACAACCCTTCTGTTTGTATGAAATATAAATAGATAGTAAACATTTGAATCTTGTTAAGGAGCGGGCATGTCTTTCTAGGACTTTGGCAGAAGGCTCTTAAGCTGGTACAAGCAGACCAGGCTTCTTTTAGTGTAAAGATGTGGAGGATCTCAAATGTCTGCAGTGAAGTATGCTGAAATGGAAATGTAGTGTACACTGGTAGGAGGGACACAGATGTAGCCTGCTGCCCATTGGTAGTGCAGAACCCGGAAGCTACAGTAGATAGGTGGCTGCTTAGTGATAGTTAGTAAGTAAGTAAGACTTTATTTATACAGCACATTTCGTACAAGAGTTGCAATTCAAAGTGCTTTACATAAAATCAATAAAAGCAAGCAGCAGGAGCGATAAAATAATGGTCAACATCGTATCAGAACCTGATGTCCCGATAGGCTTCTTGAAATATTAAAATCATAATAAAAGTAATAAAACCCGTCTGCCTGGTATTTAGCTCAGTCGAAACCATAGTGCTGCTTCATAGAATCCGCCCTACCCTGATGTCTTCTAAGTGGCTGCATCGCCCTTTTGTGAGAGGCTGCTAACAGATCAGTCATGTTGTTCTAACTTACTTTCTCCATCACCTCAGCAGAAAAGGCTAGGAATAAGGAGGTGCACGCTAACGGCCAGAGTGGGAGGATGACCGACGGCGAGGGCCGGGGCTCCAGACAGGTGAAAGGAATGAGTCTGATCATCAAGCAGTTCCTGGCCCTGCTCATTAAGAGGTTCCACCATGCCACACGCTCCAGCAACGACTTCCTCGCCCAGGTACACACCACTGTGTGTGTGTGTGTGTGTGTGTGTGTGTGTGTGTGTGTGTGGTACAGACCACTGTGTCATGTGAAATAATGTTTTTGTGAACAATAAGGAACGGGTTACTATTCAGGTGGTTATATTTTTTTAAACAAACTGAAATATTGTCGATATAAAATGAACACCATTCTCTGTCAGTTCTATTTCATCCTTACTGACCACTAGACGGTGCTTTCAAGCACTGGATGATCCACCTCGCGCACACGCAGAATCATCCAGTGCCTGAAAGCGCTGTGTAACGGTCATCCAGGATTCAAAGAACCGTTACATACGTAACGTTCATTGCACATGTAGAGTGAATTCTCTCTCTTCCTTCAGATTGTCCTTCCTGCCAGCTTTGTGTTTGTGGCTCTGTTGTTCAACACGGTTGTCCCACCATTTGGAGAGTACCCCAGTCTGACCCTCACGCCCTGGATGTACGGCCGACAGTTTACTTTCTTCAGGTGAGCTCTGCCCCTCAAGTAGGAGACAGGAGCACCAAAGCAGGTCTTCATATCATTTTCTACTATACTCTTCAAATGCATTTCACAGTTGAAACATTTCAGACCATTCATACCAATGTGCATGTCAAGGTCCATGCTTGTTTTGTTGTATTTGGGCTATTACTGGTAGAGCTATCAAGCACATGCAGTACACTATCAGTGTAAGACTGCATTGGCTTGAATGTGAATGATGAAATGCAGAATGAATATAAATCCAAACTATAACGCTGTTTTCTCTCTACTGGCCATCTGTTAGCAATGAGAGGGCCCAGGATGCTGGCATGAGGAACTTTGCAGACGTGCTGCTGAACAAGCCTGGCTTTGGAACGCGCTGCATGGCCGATGAGCCCCTGGAGTGAGTGCTGCTCTACAAGAAGTGTCATGCATGTTCTAGACAGTATTCAGATCAAGCTTTTAGTGTTGAGTCATCATGCATTTAGACATTAACATTTAGTCATTTAGCAGGCGCATTTATCCAAAACGACTTACAAGGATGTAACATTTAGTCATTTAGCAGATGACTTTATCCAAAGCAACTTACAAGGATGTATACACATTTTACATTTTACACTGATGGCACACTGCACATCAGGAGCAAGTAGGGGTTCAGTGTCTTGCTTAAGGACCCTTCGACAGGGAATCAAACTAGCAACCTACAGTTGTTACTAAATTACTTCTCTATTTTTGTGTTCATATTGTGTGTGTATGCATATGCATCCTCTTCAGTTTGCAGTATGTGTGTGTATATGTATGTATAATATATATACACACACACACACACATCATTTATTGTGTTTTTGTGACTGAATGCTGTGTGTGTATATATGATAAGTTCTTCACCTCTCCTCCCTCTGCTGACAGGGACTTCCCCTGCAACAACATCACCACTGAGTGGGAGATGGCGATGGTGAACCCGGCTCTGATTGAGATGCTGGAGGGCCCAGTGTGGACGCAGCTGCAGCCCTCGCCCGGCTGCCAGTGCAGCACGGCCGCCAAGCTCACCATGCTGCCAGTCTGCCCCGAGGGAGCTGGAGGACTGCCCCCGCCACAGGTTACACACACCAGGCACTGCACACACACACACACACACACACACACACTAGGAGACATGCGTCCTGTACAAATACACACGCACACACACACACACACACACACACACACACACAAGGAGACATGCGTCCTGTACAAATACACCAATAAGAATGTGAGTGTAACACACACACACACACACACACACACACACACACAAAGGCAGACAAGAAAGCATGCACAAACACATGCACAGATATGCAACCACTTGAATGTTTGTCATACGAGTGTTTGCACTGTATCCAGAACTTAAAATTCAAATTAAGTTGCTTGCATATGACTGATTTGACTTTGACTTTTTTTTTTTTTTTTTTTACTTTGCAGAGGATTCAGTCGACAGGAGATGTGTTGCTAGACCTGACGGGCAGAAATATTTCCGATTATCTGGTGAAGACATATCCCACCCTGATAAAGGCCAGGTAGGGTGGTGTGTTGTGTTGATTTAAGTCATTCTCAGCCTCTGTGTGTTCTCTGAAAGGGGGGAATGACCCGTTACCACCATGAGTTCCAATGACCCAGTGTGTTCTTTGCTCCACAGTTTGAAAAGCAAATATTGGGTGAATGAACAAAGGTACGTGTTTGACTTGCTTTGCTTCCTCCAGTCACTTTTTCAAAAGATAGTCCTACACTGCCCCCTAGTGGATTTTTTTTGTGAGATCTCTAAACTGTGCGCGGGTGTTCTCTTGGCCAGGTACGGAGGCATTTCTGTGGGAGGTCAGCTTCCAGTCCTGGATGTCAAACCCAAAACCCTCCAAGACACAGCGGTCCAGCTGGGACGCTTGCTCAATGTCACAGGGGTATGTGCGTCTGACGCCCCTGTGTCATGATGTGTGTGGGAATTAAAATAATATTGTGATTCCTAAAAGGTTTATACTCTACTGATATCTTTTGAAATCTATATTTTTTTACTCAGGGAAAGTATTCCAAACTTGCTATGGAGGAGATAGGAACATTTCTTAGATACATGGAGACGGAATACAATGTAAAGGTGAGACCTGCAACCTCATACATGCAGTATACATGGATGGATACATATATACAGTACAGTACATACTATTAATTCCTACACACACACACACACACACAGAGACACACACACACACAGAGACACACACACGCACAGAGACACACACACGCACAGAGACACACACACGCACAGAGACACACACACACACAGACACACACAGAGACACACACACACACAGTCACACACACACACACACACACACACACACACACACACATACATACAGTGGTATTTTATTTTCCTGTGGTTTGTCCCTGGAATTTCAAATTCATGAACCCTATTTGCTGTAGGTGTGGTTCAACAACAAAGGCTGGCATGCCATGGTGGCCTTCATGAATGTGGCTAACAATGGCATCCTGAGAGCCCATCTACCTGGCAGTGCCAACCAGGCGGAGTATGGCATCACTGTCACCAACCACCCCCTGAACCTCACCAAGGAGCAGCTCTCCGAAATCACAGTGTATGCTTTTCCTCTGTAACACTTTCTAGGACGTGTTTGTGTATGTCAAGACCAATATTTATGAGCATGTTTGTTTCCATATTCTAGCTCAGAATTGCATGGAATTCTAAAACCATAGACTTAGACATTCCACTTTGAGATACAAACTATCTTGATTCCATACTCTTATTGTGCATATTTGTGTTTTTACATGACACCTCTCCCAAACTCTCTCTCTCTCTATCCCTCTCTCTGTCCCTTAGTCTCAGCACATCTGTGGATGCGATGGTGGCCATCTGCGTGATCTTCGCCATGTCCTTCGTGCCGGCCAGCTTCGTGCTCTACCTCATCCAGGAGCGGGTGACGCAGGCCAAGCACCTGCAGTTCGTCAGCGGCGTCAGCCCCATGGTCTACTGGATCGCCAACTTCCTGTGGGACATGGTCAGCGTCCCACACAGCAACGCCACAAACACACTAATACACCCCAAATCCGAGGCTCCAAAACAGATGTCTTGTATTTCGTTTGTTACTCCTTTCTGAGACGTCCTGAGGGTCGGGGATTAGGAGGACGTTGTTGCGCTCTTTTCCACTAAAGGTTCCAAGACAAACAGGAGTTTTTTTTTATTTTGTCTGCATTAGGTGAACTACTCAGTTAGCGCAGGGCTGGTGGTCGTCATCTTCATGGCCTTTGATAAGAAGTGCTACACCTCGCCTGACAACCTCAACGCCCTGATCGCCCTGCTGTTGCTTTATGGGTAAGGCCTCTATTCCGTGTGCTCCCTGAACAATGGCCATTGCATGGTTGCATTGCATTATGAGTGGATTTAACACGTGCTATGATACCGGATCTGTTTATAATTTATGTTTGAAAATTTGAAATACAGTGTACAGTATATGTGATACAATACAGTATGGAACACATGCACTTTTAGGGCCTAGGGTGCAAAGATGCCTCCCACTGTACGAAACCTGGAAATGTGGCTCATTATTGTTGAATTGCACGATTTAATTGAAGTGAAATTTGTATGTGGGGAAGCCAGTGAATGATTCATCATCAGTTGAGACGACAGGTGGACACTGTACACTGGACTAAGTCACAGGTGGGCACTTGACACAGAGTCCTTAGATCATTTTCACATTTCATGACTATAGTGAGCGGCACCTCATCTGTTCTCATGCTTGGAGTAGTTCACATGGCTTGGGCCTATCCCTTCAGCAGGTTTGGGTATACCACTATGGTGCTATGTGCCCACTTAGCGGGGTGACTCCCAATATGAATGTCAGTGACTGTGGCGCTCGGCTCTGCTGCGGGGGAGGGGTGTGGGTATTTGAGGGGGTCATTTGTCAGTCTCTGGTGTTGGCCTGTCATTTCTCTCTGGTGAACCTGAACTTCTATCTCTGTCACCACCGGATGAACAGCCATCACTAACCCTATCAGATATACACTGAGCAGCATAGCAGCTGCCTGAGCGGCTATTAGGGGTTTTGTGTGAACATTCTTGAATGTCAGTTAGGCAAGTTCAAGGGTCCTGCACAGGTTGTGGTGGGAATTGTCTAAACTGATAAAGTGTACTTGTACTAATTGTGGCCAGTTACTCAATCCATCTTCAGCTGCTGTCAAAACAGGTGGTTCACTAGCTAGAGAAATCACATTAGTACATCTCTGCACTTCACTAGTACTTACTGGTGTTTCTGTCGTCTACAAAATCATTCTCTCTCTCCTTTCTCCCTCCTCAGCTGGTCTGTGACACCTATGATGTACCCGATGTCGTACATGTTCAGTGTACCCAGCACGGCTTACGTGTCCCTGTCAAGTATCAACCTTTTCATTGGCATCAACAGCAGCGCCATCACCTTCATCCTCGATCTGTTTGATACCACAGCAGTGAGACGCTTTCACACAAACATACACTACAGAGTCTGCCTGTTCATGTTCCTTCTTCCCTGAGAGAGTGTGTGTGTGTCTTCTGCATTCATTTTTTATCTCAAGTTACTACCCTTTGGAAAACATGCACGTATAGAATCAGAATCAGATTTTATTGGCCAAGTAAGTTTGCACAAACAAGGAATTTGACCTGGTGAACTGGCTCTCAATGTGCTAGATTTAGAGTATAGAACTTTCTTTTAAATGATTTTTAAATAATAGTCTTTTTTCTCTCTCTCTAAATGTTTTACTCTCTCCCCGATCCCTCTCTTTCTCTCTTTGCACGTCCATCGCAGGCTGTCTACAAGTGCAACCAGCTCTTAAAGAAAATGCTTCTCATCTTCCCACACTTCTGCCTGGGCCGGGGGCTCATTGACATGGCCATGAACCAGGCGGTGACTGACGTGTATGCACGCTTCGGTAAGACCCCCCCCATCCCCAACCCGACTCCCCCAATAGGCCACCATCCCATCCTGCTCTCATTGGTTGCCTGCGCAAAATGCCATGAGCAACCCAAGCTCAACCCCAGGGCCCCTTAGGCTATGTCACTCAGAGGACGGTTTCCTCGGGCAACCGTGGCCTTCAGAGGCAGAGGCCCGATGGCGATGGAAATCCGACTCTGCACGTTTGTCAGTGGTGCCCTTGGAGAGATTCACAACATAGCAGCGGCATTGGAAGGCTTCTGTCCTTCGAAATAGCTTATGAATTTAACAGAATCTCTTCACTTAATGATTAAGTTGATAGAGGAGTAGAGACAAAAGAAAGTGAGAGAGAGAGAGAGAGAATTGTGTCTTGTTGGCATGTGTTCATAAGAGAGTTGTATGAAGAGACAATGAGTATGAATTAATCATCAAAATAATATCATGAAGGTCTATAGGCATTTGGCAGTGTCAGCAGCACTCTAGGCGTCCTGGGTTTCTGGCACGCTTTGATCGTGTTGTCTACATCTAGCAGACCTTTCTTCTGAAACATGTGCAGTTTATTCCTTGACTGTGCTTCAGCCCATGATCTTAATCAGGAGCGTGCTACCAAAATAGATAAAAGGCGTGATTGTAAGTGTGTACTTGGGACTACTAGTCTCTATTGTGTAAACACAAACCCTTAAAAAACTGAGTGAGTGTAATAGAAGGAATTGCATTGAATTCAAGGGTAGACTGATTATACTTGTTGTAAGTGCCCTGGGGACTAGCATGCCACTGTTACACTCTTATCTTTTCACTCTTATCTCATTCAATAGCAGAAGCCAACATTTGTCATTTGACATTTTTTCCTTTATTTGAAAACAAGTGCACCTAGCTATCAGTGGCTGAAATCAGTATGTACACTACAGCAGTGGATGTGTAGTGTTTGTTTTAGCACTTTTGTGGTTTGACTCAGTGGGGTGAAGGCTGATAAGAATGGCTATCAATACTTTTTATGTCAATTCGTATTTCCTTTTCTCTTTTGGGCTGCACCTCACATTAACTGGATCATATTTCAATGTATATAATGTAACATTTTGCGTGATGTTTAATGCAGTGCAATCATAAGTAATTAGAGATATTTAATCAATGCAGATAATGCATTCGAGACTGTTACGGGATACTATATAATCGTCACTATAATGTACAACAACTAACTCTTGTCCCATCATGTTTTAGTAAGAAAGGGACATCGTTCCCTATGCTTAGACTGGGTAGGAGCCTCATGAAGGACTGTGACTCACAAACAGGACTGTCTCTGTTGTGTGCCATCAGGGGAGACCTTCAGCCTGGACCCCTTCAGCTGGGACTTCCTGGGGAAGAACATGGCCTTCATGGCTGCCGAGGGCTTCATCTACTTCGCCCTCAACATCCTCATCCAGTACCGCTTCTTCCTCACTTACTGGTGAGGGAATGCGATCGGAAAAGGGTTGCGGATTTTCCGGATCCCAAAAAAGTACAATATCCGCGTCATATGACGTCATACAGGAAGTGTAACGTACTTTCAGGCATTGGTAGGGGTACCGAGACCTAGTTTTTAGCCTTATACTCTAACCCTTACCCTAAAAAATTCTAAGAAAAAGTTGATTCTGACACTTAGAAAACTTTTTGGGGATCCGATAAATCTGCAGCCTCGAAAAAAGGATGGCATGAGTAAAGGTGTATTTGAGATTGTGTGCTCAATCAACAATCTCATGGAGATATAATATATGCATGTATTTGATATCCTTCTGTGTAAAGCTCATGTTTGAGGGTCTATTCTTTACTTGTAAACACTTGGAAAGATTTGTAATTTTCTTAAACCCAAACCACCTTGTCCGTTGTCGTGCCCTTCTCCTCCCAGGATGCCCGACTGCTGACGTGATTGTAGTCTACCTGGCACAATATTTTTGGCAGTTGAATTAGTTAAAACACTAGCCACTAACTGCTTGTGCTTTTCTTAAACCTAAACCTTGTCCGTTGTCGTGCCCTTCTCCTTCCCAGGATGCCCGACTGCTGCGCCGCCCCTCTGGCGGAGGAGGATGTGGACGTGGCGAAGGAGAGAGAGCGCCTCCATGGGGGGGGCTGCAGCGGCGACATCCTTCAGATCAGAGACCTGACCAAGGTACGCCGCGGACACTGTCTATCCCACCAGGGCTGTGGGTTCATCGGTTTGATGTGTGACATGACTCCCTACTTGCTTCTTTCATTTGCATTACACTCTCTCTCTCCCTCTCTCTCTCTCTCTCTCTCTCTCTCTCTCCCTTTCTATCTCTCTCTCTCTCCCTCTCTCTCTCACACTCACTCACCCACTCACTCACTTTCTCTCTCTCTTCGTGTGTTGTTGTTGTTTGACTCTTTCTCACCCTCTACCTCTCTAGCTCTGTATTCCAATGCTGTCTATGTTTTTTTTAATTCCCCTAATTCTGTCAATTGCTCCTTTCGATCCAGCGGTATACAGGACGCAAGCATCCGGCTGTGGACCGAATCTGTGCGGGTGTGTCTCCAGGAGAGGTACAGTGCATGTGTTGGTGTGTGTGTATGTCTTTGTGTAACTGTTAAACAGTATTTGAGTCTATAAGTCTGTATCTGTGTGTGTGTGGTGATTTATTTATTGCAGGCTGTGTGATTCTACAGGACTGGGTGCCAGGAGGACAGTTAGTAGGCTACTTCAGCATAATTGCTACGAAGCATTCAATCGACGACAGATGGGAAAGCTTACATACTTAACACTGGCAGGAGAATAAGCACTGGTTGAATCCTGCTGTTATCTTGCATGCCAGTCTAGCATGGTGTCCACCAAGCCTGTTCAGAAGAGAGGGCCGTTTGCTATGGTTAGGTGTTTATGGTCTATGGTTAGGTGTAAGTTCTATGGTTAGGTGTATGGTCTAGTCTAGGTTTTAGACAGGTGGTCTATGGTTTTGCCAATCATTGTTGAGGACAGTTCTTTCATGTAAAGCATTTGACTAAGTGTCATGCCTCTTCAGTTCATGTTCTGATACAGTCTCATCTTTTGAACGTCATGTCAGTTGCAGTTGCATTTCCAGAACAAACCTGGTCTTCCTCTGGGTCTTCTAAAAATAGATTTCCTGCCAGTTTCTCCACCACTTCGAGGGTTAGGAAGTAACTTTAATATACAGAGTTGGAGTTATAACAGCAGAACGCATTTGTTTTTGAATACTCTTGAGTTCTTCATTAGCAAAAGCCTTCTGCTGCACTAGCCCAGCCAACAAAGTGGAACTCACGCCAGTACTTTCTGTTTCCAACTGGCCATATGCAATGTAAGCCCGGCAACAAGAGTAATTAACTAACCATTTGAATGTGCAGTGGATGAGCAGTGGATGTTGCATGCTACAGGAGCTGGGCTGGGAGGGGAAATGTGTTTTTTTTTTTTCTGGGACTGGACTCTGTGTTCTTTGGCAGCTCCAGACCTTACAGCGAGGAACAGTTTCCCAGAACAACCAGACGGGAGGTACTCAGAATGAAATGAGACCAGAATTTGACAGATTGACTGATTTTTCTCTCTCTCTCTCTCTCTCTCTCTCTCTCTCTCTCTCTAACACAGTGCTTTGGTCTTTTGGGTGTAAATGGAGCTGGAAAAACAACCACCTTCAAAATGCTGACTGGAGACATTGATGTCACCTCAGGAGAAGCCGCTGTCACTGGGCATAGGTGAATAAAACACAGCATCAGAATCATAATTCCTTATAAACATGGGAATTGGCCTCAATGCCATAGTCCAGGGGGAACACTTGAATATGCAGTATCTAGCTTATTGGTTTTCTAAAATGGTTACCTGATCTGTTTTGAATCTCTCCACAGCATCCTCACCAACATCCTGGATGTGCATCAGAACATGGGCTACTGTCCTCAGTTTGATGCCATTGATGAGCTGCTCACGGGCAGAGAGCACCTCCACCTCTATGCCCGCCTGAGAGGAGTCCCTGAGTCTGAGATTAGCAGGGTGAATACTCTTTCTCTCTCACTCTCTCTCTCTCTCTCCCTCTCTCTCTCTCTCTCTCTTCCTCTCTCTCTCTCCCTCTCTCTCTCTCTCTGTCGCTCACTCGCTCTCTCTGTTTCTTTTTCGTTTCCCTTTTCTCAGTTTCCTTTGTACTTTATATCACTATCTCATAGAATGTTTTTGTTTTGAGGGTTAACTTACACACGGACATGCTCTCTCTGTCTTATTCCACCTACTAAGCCAATCTCGCTCTTCTGATCTTCTGTGTGTTTAGGTGGCTGAGTGGGCCATCCAGAAGCTGGGCTTGTCTGAGTACGCTGGCCGCAGCGCTGGCACCTACAGTGGGGGAAACAAACGCAAGCTCTCCACAGCCATCGCCATGATCGGGTGCCCAGCCCTGGTGCTGCTGGTGGGTACAAAGTCCCCTGCAACTCATCTGACTTCCCTCTTTCCTGGAAGTGCTCAGGAAGCTGCCATGGAGATGCACTACGTCATGTTTCCCTGGAGATACACTACGTCATGTTTCCCTGGAGATACACTATGTCATGTTTCCGTGGAGATACACTATGACATGTGGAGATGCACTATGTCATGTTTCCGTGGAGATACACTATGTCATGTTTCCGTGGAGATACACTATGACATGTGGAGATGCACGATGTCATGTTTCCGTGGAGATACACTATGTCATGTTTCCGTAGAGATACACTATGTCATGTTTCCATGGAGATACACTATGTCATGTTTCCATGGAGATACACTATGTCATGTTTCCTCTGGTGTGTTTGCAGGACGAGCCCACCACAGGTATGGACCCCCACTCCCGCCGCTTCCTCTGGAACTCCATCATGAGCGTCATCCAGGATGGACGGGCTGTAGTGCTCACCTCACACAGGTACACCCTAGTGCTCACCTCACACAGGTACACCCTACTGCTCACCTCACACAGGTACACCCTAGTGCTCACCTCACACAGGTACACCCTTGTGCTCACCTCACACAGGTACACCCTAGTGCTCACCTCACACAGGTACGCCCTAGTGCTGCTCACCTCACACAGGTACGCCCTAGTGCTCACCTCACACAGGTACGTCCTAGTGCTCACCTCACACAGGTACGTCCTAGTGCTCACCTCACACAGGTACGTCCTAGTGCTCACCTCACACAGGTACGTCCTAGTGCTCACCTCACACAGGTACGTCCTAGTGCTCACCTCACACAGGTACGTCCTAGTGCTGCTCACCTCACACAGGTACGCCAAACAGCGCCCCCATCAGTGCACCACAACCTAACCAACTCTGCAGAACATCTGTGCCGTCTCTCACTTACATTTAAGGGGGGTAAAATCATCCTAAAACAACAGTAACTGGTTAAATATTGTGAGTTTTCTTCACTTGTTAAATTATGAATCTTGTCTTCATCCCAGCATGGAGGAGTGTGAGGCCCTCTGCACCCGTCTGGCCATCATGGTCAACGGCACCTTCAAGTGTCTGGGCACCATTCAGCACCTCAAGTACAAGTAAGCACGTTAACCATGTGGCAACTGATTCAGGAACAGATTTAGATCTATTTCAGAGGCAGTTGTATTCTGTGTTACAGTGCCATTTAACAGCATATATCTAATATAGGATTGGAAAACGTATTTCTATGAATCACAGCAATATCACAGAATTATTGTGTGCTGTACTGTAGTGACGATGACCAACAGGATGACCAACAAATATGTATTCAAAGTGTTCTGGATTCATTATGCTCTGCACAGAAATCTCTTTTAAAGTAGATCATCATCGGAAGTCACTTAATCATCAAGCCCTAGAATGGATACATCCACATGATACATCCCACCTCATACTGTAGTTGCTATCTAAGAATGTTCTATGCGTCACCTGTAGGTTTGGTGATGGGTATGTGGTCACCATGAAGATCCGGGCAGCCAAGGAGGGTGCCGTCCCGGACCTGAACCCGGCCGAGGCCTTCATGGAGAGCACCTTCCCCGGCTGCGTCCAGCGGGAGAAGCACTACAACACGCTGCAGTACGAGATCGCCACCTCCTCGCTGGCGCGCATCTTCCAGCTGGTGCTCGCCAACAAGGAGAAGCTCAACATAGAGGACTACTCGGTCTCCCAGACCACCCTGGACCAGGTGAGATATGTATGCCCAAACAACTGGGTACATTGGACTTGCTTTAACCTCACAAGACCACTTTTTAGGTGCATTACATTACATTTTGAATTACACATACACTTCTGTTGTGAAAGAGAGTCATTGAGTCCACAAAGATTAGTACCTCTCTATTCAACCACCTGTAGAGTCCTCTTATCTATAACCAAGGACAGACAGTTCAATTAAACTGTCTTTTTCAAATCAGTTATCTCATCGTCTTTGCTTTGGCAGCCTGACATACAAGGAGGCGGGAGGCTGTTTCTTCAAGAGCACGATCCTTGCCTCCTGCTCTCGCAGTGTCATTCTTTCCACCTAATTCTCTTCAGTCTCAGACAAGCTTGTCATTAAATCGGTACTTGCTAAATGTGGAGTGTGTCTGACTGTCTGTCTGTCTGGGATCAAGCATTGCTTGGAGTTGTCAGACTGTCATGCCAGTCAGGATGGAGACAGCATGGAAAAGAGAGAGAACAAACCCCATGTGGCTCTTTAATTTAAAAGCAATTACCTAGAGCAATTTAGCAACATTGTCCTACTGCTATTTTTGAAGTGGTGTAACAGATACGATCATTATGGGTTTAAGACACATTGCTCCTTCATTTAGTTGTGAACGCCACGGAGTGGAGATAAGCTAATTATAGCACGACTTGAGGCCTTTGTGTCACATTTATTGCTGACATCGCAAGTCAAGCATGGAACGGCAAATGCCCTTGCCTGTATCACCCTCAGACAAGTATAACACGCTTATCTGGAGTAGTTTGACTCCATATCTTCTCCTTGGCTTTTAGAAGGTGAGGTCAGACATTTTGGCTCTCTGCCTCCCAGTTTCACTCCATATCTTCTCCTGGGCTTTTAGAAGGTGAGGTCAGACATTTTGGCTCCCTGCCTCTCAGTTTCACTCCTCTTCACCCCCTTTTGTCGCTGCAGGTGTTTGTGAACTTTGCCAAGCTGCAGTCCACAGAGGAGCACACGATGGTGCTGCACCCCAGGGCTGCGGGGGCCAGGCGGGACGCCAAGGTCACGCCGGAGAAAGCGAGGCACTGAGAACCAGGAGGGGCCGGAGGAGCGGCATGAACCCCAGGATGACTGAGAAGGCCATCTGCTCTGCTCCTACCTGCTCCTGCTGCTACCACTGCTACTGCTGGTGCTGCCGCCGATGCCTCAGGCATTGACTCCTTGCCTGGAGTTCCTTAACAAGACAGTTACTCAAACACTGTCCCACTGCGAGACTTATTAGCCTGCTTTGCACTTCTTATGCCAAGGATCTCTCTCTCTGTTACTGGCTTTCCTGTTAGAGATGCGAATCAAAGTGAGATGAAGGAGAACAAAACCGCAGCAAATGAGTCGGACTCGGATAGTTTTGCTGATTGGCACTTTATTGAAATCAATAAAACTATTTTTTTACTAATGCGTTTTTTGATAAGGTAATTCAAATAGTGCAATAGATGTTTTTTTTTTTCTAGAGTGCTCTTGCCACAGAGATGACATTTTCTAAGCCTCCCTAAAACCGTTCTTGCTTATGGTTTTTTGTTCAAAAGGTAGAAAAGCTTTTAATTGCACAAAATTGCTTGATCAGTGTGAATTGTCCTCTGGGCTTATCCAGTGATTCCATTTCAAGATATTGATTGATTCCAAGTCTTTTTCATGAAAACTGTACTTTTTTGTCTTGTGTGAAAAATAAACACACGTATACAACACAACCACCATTTAAAACTGTCAATTTTAAGAATCAGCCATCACTATTCCTGATATGATGTGTTTCAAGCAATATTTAAGGTCAAGAGGGGTATGTTATACCTGCTAAGTTTTCATGCCACCTGAGATGGTTTGGTGATTTTAGTCGAGGGTCGAGTGTGGGGGGTTTGGTTTCTGAGTTTTCTGAATTAATTTTTGATAGAGGTGGGAGAAAAAAAATTGATACACTGTAGTATCGCAATATTTTATTATCATGATACAGTGGCACCAATTGTTGCGTTATTTATTTATTTAATATGACGATTTTAATATTACTATGGTACATACATCTACTCTGATAACGTTGCTTCTGAAGTCCACAAGATGGCACAAGACCTTGTTGTTCTCTTGCGTCACAGCAGAAATTCAAAAGGAAGTCAAAGTCGAGAACACATTTACTGCGCCAAGATGGCTGCAGAGACTCCCAGTATACGAAATGTAATAAATGGGAGAAATAAATTGTGAAATGTATCGCAGTATCGAATTGCAAAAATATGCTGTATTGTAAAATGTGAAGAATCAAATATCATATTGTAGCCAAAATATTGTGATAGGAGTGTATTGTCACTTCTGTGAAAATTCACACCCCTATTTTTAAAAGGGCAAAAGTGACCACACGTAAAAGACGAACCATCTCCGGTCAGCCCTTCAGTAGAACACACACACACACACACACACACACACGCAATCACTCACAAAGTAAGTTTTCATATTTTTTTTATAATATAGGATCCTGAGGGCTTTTTTGATTGAGACACCTTATTTTCTGTTTCCTTATTGCAACCCTGATGGTGCCAACTTTGAGGTTGGAGTTGAAAATATTCATATAGCATGGCTCTCCCAAAAGCTTTTCAGTGCAATGATCAACATATCAAAGAGGTAAAAGCCATTTAAGGACATTCATTATACCTTGAAGATTAGGGGCACCCAGAGTCTTAACAGATGTCACTCACCCAGTAAGTTTAGTTTGTTTGTATTGTTTGTAGAGTGTGTTTTGTTCGTCTATTTTTAACAAGAAGCAGCTTGTGTGGACCCCTGCAGCCATTTGCACTGATTGTCAACCTGCAAAGTGACACCACGGAGACTCCTCTGACACTGTGTGTTGATGGATCCAGGTGTGATCACCGTCCTCTGGTGAGGCCCAAATCACTGAATGTCAATCAAGAGTTGGGACACGTTGCTTTGGGAGTCACAGTTCTTTCTTTCTTTTTTTCTTCCTCTCTCTCTCTCTCCTCATAGGACGAAAGGCAGAATAGGCATCCGTAGGTTAGGGTAGTCCTTAAACTCTCGGGTGTAGGTTCTGTGTTTGCTCCGTGCCCAGATGGTCATCTGAATGAAGCCCAACAGGGCAAACAGGGCCACTGCAGAGAAAGAGAAGGGTCACAGAGACAAAGCCATTTCCATTTTCCAAGTCACAACCGTTCATGTCTAAGCAGTGGTAAGTAAAAAATACAAATTCAGAGGCTTCTAATGAATGTGTCTTGAAGCCAGTTGAAGGAAGTGATATGCCATACACTGGAAGTTATCTAAATTTACTAAGATATAGTTTACTCTATATTACCAATAATTACACATTACTGTTTTAAGGAGGGAAGAAACATACCTGGAACACACTGAGTCATGATGGAGAAGCTCACCCAGGCCCCTACCTGAGATACAGAATGGCACCACACAGCAATCCAGTCAATGCACAGATTCTTATGATGATGATGAAATATACAACTAAGCAGACTGCTGCCTCACCTCGTAGGTGTAATTGGGGCAAGACACAAAGAAGAAAAGCCATGTGAAGGGGTTCTTATTTGGGCTCGGGAACCTCCTGCTGTTTTTTGGCCCTGTTCGACCAAAGTAGACGCGTAAGGTAAATACATAACATACTGAAACATTGCATCAGCTGGTGCCAAAGTAAGAACATATTAAATGTATTCACAACATCAGGACCCACGCCAGCACAGCAATCATGCAAATCTCTCAAATAGACCAGAGTCAATGGACATGCAATAGCTTTCTTACCGTCTCCTCTGAGGTTATTCAGGGTCAAATGAATAGAGAAATTCCCTGCTTCACACAACTGCAATGACACCAGACATGGATCACTAATGCATTTTGCTGCTGAACATATTAGCAGCACGCTAATAAATTAAGTTAAAGTCCATTGTGAAAACTGTAAGAAGTATAGAAAAGCATGAGACACATACCATAAATGCCATCAGTGAGTAGTTCACTTGCGTGTCCCTATAAACTGCAAAAGAAATCATAACAAAGTGTTATAAGTCACCTGATGTCTGACAGTAGTAACAGGGAACTTTTCTCAGTAGTAACAGTGAACTTACATGGTGGTGTGTAGAGGGGGTGGTTGATATAGTAGGCGAGCCAGGCTGAAAAGCCCCAATAATAGCCACAGTTCTGCCAAAAGAGTCAGGAGACGTGGATAATGAACAGCCACATTTGAGTAATGTATACTAAGCATATAAACCACTTTCTCTTAATGTATGTTCTTTCATTGAAGTTAAAAGTTCTGCAGTTTTAGCTCTGTCTCAGCTATATTTTCTTAAAGGCACCCAGTGCAACTTTCGAGGCTTAAAAATAAACATTCAATTTCTAGTCTTTTTTACACGTAGTAAGTTTCAATAACTCCATACCATTACATACCGACATTCAAGCAGCAAAGATGAGACGTCGTTGTGTGGTGAGAACTGATAGAAAATCGATAACAACAACAATCGCCGCCATTTTCTTTATTTTTTTTTACCTGCAATAAATAAAGCAGGCTTCCAGTCAATGGAAAAATGGCTTCTCCCCACCGGCGATTGTTGTTGTTTACGATTTTCTATCAGTTCTCACCACACAACGACGTCTCATCTTTGCTCCTTGAATGTCGATATGTAATGGTATGGAGTTATTGAAACTTACTACGTGTAAAAAAGACTAGAAATGTAATGTTTATTTTTCATTGAATGTTTACATAAAGTTGCACTGGGTGCCTTTAAAAGCTTATTTAGGTGATGCAGTGGAGGGAGTGCCACCCTCTGACTCGTATTGAGTGAGTCACTGGTGCTGTTATTGACTACATGTCCCAGAGTGACCCGGCAGTCAAAGCCCCCCTGTCACAGAATAGCTCATGCGTGCTCATCCCAAATTGTACCTACCCTCACTATTGTCCTCAGAGGCATGGTTCCATGGGAGAAGCGATGCACAAATATAGTTTCAATTAACCTCTTGATGTAGTGGAACGAGTGACAGCCACAGGCCAAGCTGTAGAAGAGGAGGGGAGAGAGGGATAGAGAGAGAGAGAGGGAGGGAGGGAGGGAGAGAGGGATAGGGGCGTAAGAATAGATGTTACAAACAACAGTGCGAGGGAGCCATGGAAAAACACTGAATGGAGGGATAGATTTAGAAAATGAGATAACTTGTTGTGACCCCAAAGGCCAGGACGAGGAAAGAGATACTGTGAGTGATGGGAGACATGAAGGGGGAAAAAAAGAAGGAAAGAATGTGATAGACTGGTGAGTGAGAGAGAAGAGCACATGAGCTTACCTTACTACGGGGTAGGGGCTGGCTGTGAAGGCAAACTTGTGTGTGTATATGTAGGGCACGCGAAAGTAGAAAAGGAGGTAAATCAGGAGAGGCCCCAAGTACTCAGCCAAGAACACCTGGAACACAAAAAAGACAAAAAGACATAGTTATTTTCACCTCCACTACCATCAAAATCACCATTGTAGTCAGTAGTTTTGCTCGCGAAACAAGAGTCTGCACTGCCTTGACCTTTATGATGGTGGAACATAGTTGTGTTAGCCTGTAACCATCATTTAATTCAACTCCACACAAACTGATACTACCGAAACTAGTAGTCATCATTATTACAATCTCTTCAATGAGCTTTTATATGTGTCTTTACCATTGTCCATCCCAACTGTGGCCCCAGATCTCTGAAGTACATGGTTGCTGTGGTCCCAACAGGTAGACTCTGGAGTACGTCATCATCTTTGAGGGCTTTCCCCTCTGAGGGCAACAGATACAATTCACACAAGAAGGTCAACAGATGTCTTAATATGACTGCAATTATTAAAATCACTCTTACATGGACAGAGAATGGATATGCATTCATAGAGGGATTCTTCTAAGAATTTGAATCACAGACTATAATGATGTGAGTGACCTTTAAAAATTGGTAAAATGGGATACATTTCTTTTAGGAAAGAAATTAAAGTCTACTTTTAGCCTGACCGTCTTTTCCTAGAATATCAAGGTGACCCTTTTCCTAACCTGGTTCTCGGAGAAAGTGGTGCAAGAAAATGAAACAATCAATTTCCCTCTGCTCTCTGGAGCTTTAGTCAGTCCACTTTTCAGTGATACCCTCCTGAGATAACCTCAGGGTTCGGAACGGTGGGACCAACATTCCACAAATTCCCAAAGTCAAAACCCACTCAACACTTCATGAGGGACTGAACCCTGATCTCCACCGCATGCGTCACACCCAACAATGTTTAACAACAAAGACTTCCAAACTCGACAAACAGCAACATTTACAGAGACATCCATGAAGAAGCAGACTGTGAGAGTGTGTGAGATCTGAGGAACAAACAAACAACAAAGACTTCCAAACTCGACAAACAGCAACATTTACAGAGACATCCATGAAGAAGCAGACTGTGAGAGTGTGTGAGATCTGAGGAACAAACAAACAACAAAGACTTCCAAACTCGACAAACAGCAACTTTTACAGAGACATCCATGAAGAAGCAGACTGTGAGAGTGTGAGAGATCTGAGGAAGACTGTGACTTACTGGGGTCCAACTTCAGCGACTGTCTGGAGGGGTACCACTTCGGGTCTGAACAAGAGTGATGGACAGACGGAAATTAAGCTGACTGGTCAATACAGATATCATGCTGCCTGCCAGAGCCCATGAGTTTGCCCCAGGCCTGACAAAGCCTTCGATCAATATGGAAAAAAAAATGGCATTTCTGCAGTCAACAATCTACTTTGATTATTAATGCCCTTCTCTCACACACACACCCTATGATTATTTCACTTTACTCTGGGATGCAAAACGAAATACTTGGCAAGTCAAGGGCTCTGCTATCTCTACAATCACCTCTACATTGAAAACTTACATGACTTGTGAAAAAGACTCTTTATGTCTCCTATGGTTGAGTGGGGATCAACCTGGAAGAAGATAAATTAACACTAATAGTAGATTTACCACTCTTGTACCACGGCTGTATTCCACTGTGAGGCAGTGCACAAATGACAACATGTTTACCTTGTCCAGGAAGCAGAGCTGCTCTTTGGTCCTTGAATCCAGAATTTCCACCTAAAATTATACTGACACGTCAGTCCAGGGTCTATACAAGTCAGTGAGATACAGAGAACGAAATAATTTTGTATGGACATAGCATGGTTAAGGCTGTCTGTTTCATTCCATCACTATAAATCAGAGTTACTTGGCAAAGTGATGTTATTTGAACCCACATGACCAGGGCAGATCTCCCATGTCATTATAGCTCTGCCATGGGCATGCCACTAACTGGAGGGTCTGATGATGGCTAACCAGGGTGCGGATGACCACCTTACTGCATCCTCCCTCCAAGGGTTCATATGATCAGTGAGGGGCCATTATTCCAGACGAGCTGAGCCAGAGGGTTCTGTGACAAACGGTGAGGTTCCGTCTGGCAGACGCTAACAGCACCCACAAACAATCTCTTCAGGGACAAACAAACCATGTTTTTTCACATAGTGCTTCCCAACTGGAAAAACTTTGAGCGCTGGATCAACACCAGAGTTTGATGAAAAAGTAACAAACCATAAAAATATCAGATTTTTTTTTTTTTTGAGCAGTCTGTCTGATAGTTCCACATGCCTCACCTGCAAATCCTATCTGCCTCATCCTGACAGACCTTGACAGTGTTACACTACCCACCAGTCTGTTTATCTCTTTGCATGTCTCTCTCCTCTCTGGCGATCAATTCTCCCAGCCTACATCCTCCCCTATCCATTTAAACCTCCACAAAGCTCGACAGCAGTGAGAGATCTCTGGCCAGGTCTAATCCTCTTACACAGGACCCCCAAGAGGAGCCACTTCAGCTGTCTGCTGCTCAGACTGATATTGATCATCGCAGAGGGTCTGAGCCCACCACAGACAGTCACACTCCAGACTAGGACTTGATATTTATTTAGCCTTATTATACGGCTCTTCAGAATGTTCCAAAAAGTGCCGTTGATTTGAATGGGCCATCCCTACGTCATACCTAACATTAATGGCAACGGGTTTTGTGCTTCTAATTCACCTCTTTCATATCATTCCGCAAGAAGTCCAGTCATTTTAACGTAACAGACTAATGGTAATTTGAAGTCAGCAAGTAATGGGTTGCTATGCAACACCTGAAACTTCAAAGTTCTATTTGCTTGAAGAACTATTTATTTCTAAACGGGACTCATGAAACGTCAACTAAATCATTAAAAAGAGGTATGTTGGAGGTATGTCTTCTATCATTTTTGGCAAGTAACCGTATAATAAGCAGGATAATGTAGTCACACTCCAGACTAGGACTTGATATTTATTTAGCCTTCATTTTAGTCGCCAGTTGTGTTAAAATAAACAGCTCCACGTGGATCTCCTATGGGGTGAGTCAGATGAGACTGGGAGCTGTAGTTGCCTCTTCTCCTTTGTCTTAGATCTTACCCTAGACGCATCCAGTTGCAATGCAGATCTTTTTAATCTTAATTAGACCATGTCAGCTCTGATCTACAGCGTATGCAAGGAGTGGTCAGGGGAGGACCGGAGCAATTTGCCCTGAAAGCACTCGGTATACTGTGCAGCTCAGCAGAGCTGTCACCCTTTAAATTGCTCTTTTACTGGACGGTGTAATAACCCCCTAATGGATACCTGAAGATTTGCTGAATGCACAGCGTCAGGCCAAGAAATACCCATAAGCGAACAATACGGCTATTCCACCCCCGCTCTGACCAAAGGTTTTGAAAACCATTGCTTGAACCCTGGCTCACTCTCAATGTGCCAGCTTGGCTCGGTACAGCCACCGGGCAGTGTAATTGCTTTCCTGCTTACACAAACAGCATTATGGATAAGGGTCTCATTAATCCGTCCCTACGTAAAAAAATAAAAATAAAATAAGGGTCAGCAGTCCCAGTGAGTTCCATTGAGTTTTGTCATGTAAAAGCACCCTTGTTCACCGTGTCACTATGCCCTTGTAAATCTAATTATACCAGAGTAGCGTTTGGTCTCAGAGGGCCTAAGACCTGCTGAGGAGGCAGAGACACTGGGTGTCGTGACTCCACGAAGGGTGTCGTGACACAAGCCTCCATCCCGGGCTATCAGAAGTAAACATGTGGACACAGCACTAATAATGTCATTTGTTGAAAATTACACGTCTGAACAGGGGCGACTTTTACATAATTGTAGGTCACAGAGGCTCTTGTCATTGATGTTATGCTACTATGCAGATGGCTAGATGATTGTTCAACACAGTTTCCTGGCTGCTTCGTCAACAAAGTATGTAAACTTTTACCTTTAACTTAGATGTACTCTAAAAGAAGAAACTGCCTTTAGTCATTACCGTACAATGTATCTCTGTGTGAAGCGAACATAACACAAATATATGAATTTTAGTGCCCTGTCACTGAATCCATTATGCCATCTGCCATACACCCTGCTATGAGTTAGCACCAGGGCCCTGTCAGTACGTCTTACTCTGATAACTGTAGCTTGTAGTTGCTCTATTATTTAAAGGCACCTCTTGCAAACACATGTATTTTACTACACCAACTCTGTGTTATATTGCAGAAAGGGACCTAGATCAAACTACTTGGATTGTTATTTATCCTACAGGGTGAAAGAGGGAGAGGAGAGAGGGGGAGATGGCGTGAGAGAGAAAGGGAGAGAGAGAGAGAGAGAGAGCCCATATCCCACACATAGACAAAGACCCAGACGATAAATCAGGCCTCTTCTGCCAGCTGACCAGAGTCATCAATAAAAAGCACTCTGCTGATTTCCGAGCGCTCCGCATTGACAGCTCACCCTAAATCTGCCCTGAGTTCCCCTCCGGCAAGGTAAATACAGATGTAATGATGAATGATGAAGAAGGCCACAGTTCCTCACAGTTCATCGCAAAACAGAGCATTTCAGACAGGCTGATCCACATCACACTCTCTATCAAAGAGGCATAGGAAGCATACCGTTTAAAACCTGCTTTCATTTGTACAATATAGGTGCTATACCACTGTGGAAATGATGACAAAGTAGAATCTCACCAGATAGAGATTAACCCTAGTACACATTGAAGTCTCCAGTAGAAACAGAACAAACACATTGATTATCCTCCATTAAAATAATTGTATAAACACGGTAGATGAATATTAACCAGCCTTTTTGTCACTAACGAATGATTAATTCTAAACATATGTGCAAACATATAATCCAACTAATAGGCTGTGTGCTAATCCGTTAGCGGTGTGGACTCTGGCTGTGGCAGTGAATGGCTCAAATACCACCAAGGCCAATAAATTGTAGACGAATGACAGGCCCATTGCTCTTGCTGGCTACTGAATAACATAATTGCCCGTTTGCAGTTACACTGCAGACTACGACAGTAATACACAGTGTATGTGGCTTTGACCACAATAAATGTGGTTTACGACGTTTCAAAAGCACATCAAGTTTTACGATGTTGACAAGCAGAACTCCCTCCATCAGGGGAACATTTGGTTCCATAGTGAAGGGACTCGAAGCCAGCTCCGTGGGTTTTGGGTTTCACTGAGCCATAATCAGCAAGTTGTTAATGAGCCCAGCAGACCAGTATTTCTCTAAATAAGTCAACACACCACCAGCTTTATTGTCACTATTCCCAGGTGGCAGCCCAAATTATGGGCTGTATCTGAACACTAATTCTACAAATCATCCAACAGTTTCTCCAAACTATGTGTTAAACAGCACCAAGAGGACATATGAGGAGTTGAGTAAAAAGGAAGTTTTAAATTGCATGCTTTATCTGAAGATACCAGTGATAATACTACTTCCCCGAATCATTTCCCTTATTTTTCATTACATTAATTAATGGAGTGGTAAAAAAGTCAAAATGTTAAGATATGATCTTATCTAATAAATTATCGAGCAAGTTTGTCCGAGCAAGTTTGTCCGAGCAAGTTGTATTACTTTGACCAACAAGTAACCCAACCCTCCAAAACTTTGTAAACAAGACTTTCAAAGCCATTTCATGAGAATAATTCATTTCATTCCAATCAACTAAAATGTTAAGTACTTTTTCCACATTTCTTTACTTCTTCATGGTTGTCATTCATTTGATAACAAGCATTACAGTACTCAAAAAACACACATGTTGTTGTGCAGCAAAACATGGATTTAACCACTCTTAACTTAAAATCTTTAAAACTCTAAACTTTAAAAGGTCTTACCTCGAAGAAAATGGTTCTGCTGCTCATGTTGGTGGCGTTTCTGTTTCCTCTGTCTAACTGTAATCCTCCCAAAGGTCTCCCAGAGCCAGCTCCTGCTCTCCCAACTCTAGACAGACCCACTGATCATCCCCCATCCCATGCCACCCCTCTCTCTCTCTCTCTCTCTCTCTCTCTCTTGATCTATCTCTCTCTCTCTTGCTCCACCATTCATTTTCCCTCCCTCCTTCCTGCCCTCAGACTTATCTTCCTCATTTTTAGTGTGCTGCTCCTCTGTCAGTCCTGTCCGCCTTCCCCTCCCTTATCTCTCTCTCTCTGCCACTCTTCATCCCTGGCTCTGATGCTTTACTGCCTCATTCCACTCTATCTTGTTTCACACTCATGGTATAATATAGTGACCTCTCTCTCTCTTTCTCCCTACCTCCTTCCCTCTCTCTCTCTCTCTCTCTTTCTCCCTCCCTCCTTCCCTCTCACTGTCTCTCTCTCTCTCTCTCTCTCTCTCTCTCTCTCTTTCTCCCTCCCTCCTTCCCTCTCACTCTCTTTCTTTCTCCCTCCTTCCTTCCCTCTCACTGTCTCTCTCTCCCTTTCTCTCTCTTTCTCCCTACCTCCTTCCCTCTCACTGTCTCTCTCTCCCTTTCTCTCTCTTTCTCCCTACCTCCTTCCCTCTCACTCTCTCTCTCTGTCTCCCTACCTCCTTCCCTCTCACTGTCTCTCTCTCTCCCTCTCTCCCTCCCTCCCTCTCTCCCTCTCTCCCTCTCTCTATCTCTCTCTGGCTATTCCGAAATCTGACTCCCAGTCTGGCAGTAATCTGCACCCAGTGTCTGTGGAACCAGGGGAATCCCTCTCTTAGCCGAACTGGGCCAAAATAGAAAACAGCCTTTGACTTATGGCCAGGAATCTGCTGTGATACACACACAACATACATGCATACATATAGACGTGTTCATGCACGCACACGCACACACGCACGCACGCACGCACACACACACACACACACACACACACACAAACACACACACACACGCACATAGAGGCAACGCAGGGAACTCACAGACCATTAACCCTTTGCCACTGCCACATATGTTCTATCATCAGCAAAACTCCCTTTGGGGGCTTACAGCTGGTGTCTTTGCTTGAGAAACATCTGTGGTTCAGAGACAGATAGCTTTCCTAACACAGTACAGCTAATGCTCAGTGTGTCAAAGAACAAAAACCTCCATGTTGTAGTTCTTCCACAGTTTTGCCAATTTAACACTGAGCACAATATTACGCATTACCCTTTAACATATGTAATAAATTATACCTATGCAGATCAGTGTGAATCATGCAATACTGTGTTCTCCACAGTATTAAAAAGACACATATACTGTTTTGACTTGTCCAACATACTGGTGTCAATTATGTGACTTTGCTGCCCCTCTCCTGTTATTATCCTCTACATTGTGTCCAGCTTCCCTGGGCCTGGACACCTGTCACCTCAGGAGTGAACAGATAAAGACACACCGCCACAGAGGCAAATAGCCACAGTTGCTAATTTCTATATTAGATCCTCTGTATCAGTGTTACAAGGGTTGAGACTGCGTGTACCCTCCAGCCCTCCACAACAACAGTTAAAATATTCCTACTCCTCCCACTCCTGTTGCTGCTTGTTCTTGAAATCATTCCATCATTCTCTAATCAGTGTCATTGTGTTTCCACTGTTGTGGTGAATTTATCACATGCATTTTGGAATGAAACAAGATAAAACCACTGCAGTCTTTGTAGTATCTTCGGATTGTAGTTTTTGGATGATGACTACTTCAAAATATGATTTGATGTGCTTTATTATGTGTCTGATTAGCCAGTAATGATGATAAGACAGTGATGGTGATGCTAACGATGATCATGATGATGATGATGATGTAAAATTAGATTCTGACGCATTCATTCTGTGAGTGAATGCTGCAATATTTCCGAAAAGAAAAATATGGTTCCATTCTCACAGCTGCCATTCAGTTCATTTTCCCTCTGGTAATATTCCGTCTGTCTCTCAATCGAGGTGCTTTTGAAGCAGAATGTAGTGAAAAGAATACAATCAAATGCCTTTTGATCTCTGAACCACAGTTTTCAAAGGCATGCCTTTTCTCTCTCAGGACTATGCCTTCATCTCGGTGTCACTGCATCCATCATCATCATCATCATCATCATCTCGGTCACGGTCTGGAGCCTGTAGTGCATGGAGGTGGAACAGGGAAGAGAGTGTCTGGTAGTAGAGAAGAGACTCTTGGATCCAGGTCAGTACCACTGGGTGGGCAGCTAACCAAAGCACCGCCTGCCCACCAGAGAGGTCTGAGTGGCCAGGGGAAACTAACCTCCTGCTCCATCAACCGGACTGGGACACTACTGCCACCTACAGGACAGGGATACGCTTGCACCTCAATGGGGACCACGTGTGTTCAGACTTACACTGAGAGCACAGACAGTCTCAATATGAGAGCAGGCGTCTTTTCTGAACATACCATCATCATAAAGCCCTCATAAGTCAGACTGCTCTCACTTATCACCACTAATTACAGTCAGTGTAAGTTTACAGTCAGTTTTTTTTCTTCTGAATGCACCAGAATTGAAATTGGTTGCATGAGATTGCGACCTCTTTTCGTCAGCCTATTGTCAGAGATGGATTACCTAACGGGCCCACCGGGCCCAGGCCCAGGGGCCCAATAACTCAGGGGGCCCTAAGCCAGAGCCTTTGCGTGAAGTCGCTGATATGTAGCTCTTATTTGTGGTTGAAAGAGGTGTATTTTGTTAATTTGCTATTGGCTTTATTTGAGTGTACCTGCGCTGTGTTATTAAATGTGTATGTGTGCTGTAAATACTGTTGAGGTACAGGTGAATTTAGTTATTGTGCTGTTGAAAAAAAACCCCATTACATTTAAGTAATGTTTTGCATGTGAAGGGGGGCCTTTTACAGGTCCAGGCCCAGCAGGGGCCTACATGGTTTCATAATCCGTCCATGCCTATTGTAGTCACTTCAATTGACCATCACGCCGCATTTCGTTGTGTTTTGCCTTTTCTAGAAGCCACGAAAATGGGTAAAAAAGTGTCACTCACGGGGTAGTCCAGAGGGGCACAAATTGCTGTTCTTCACCAGGAAGGATATTGTGAACAAACGATTAGTGAGAAGTTAAAGTGCAATATGCAGTCACAATGTAGTCATGAAATTTGCCTATTCAGGGACTTTTTCAGACAGAAAGTGGTCTGGGCGTCTTTGAGTGACCCTTTTTTACCCATTTTTATGGGTTTTTGGAAAATGGCAAAATAGAGAGAAATGCGTCATAATGACGTGTTTACTGCATGACAGTGAACTGAAAAGTGACAACAATCTTTCTTTGTCAGTCACGTGTCTGTGAGTGTGGCATCTTTGAGATGCCATTTTGGAGGTAGTGTTGCAGAAAGCAATGCAATGCAAGTAGCAGCAAAACACTGACATTACTTTTATACTCTTTGGTAGCAGAGAGAGCAGTACAACTGGAGAAACAGAAGCTAAAGGGGGAGGATAATATTACAAGACAAACGCAGCAATGATGCCAGGGTCCCTTATTTGGATAAATTGTCATTGTCATTTATAAATTGTCATTTATTAACCACATTGATCCATGTGACCTGACCGCACAACACACAACGTATCCAGCTGTCAAAATGTTGAGATAAAGGAAACAACAACACATTTATAATAAATTACACTGTACATACTTTATTGTTTATGCAAGACTGGGTCCAAATTAGTTCTTAAACGCAAAACAGAAGGAGAGGTTGCAAGCAGGAGAAAGCATCAGCCCATAGGCTACAATGTATTAAACTGCAGGTAGACACAATGGTGTAAGAACTATTCTGATTCTTTACTTAAGTAAGAAAGTAGGAACTACTCAAGTTTGATTAATATTACAGCTACAATCAAGTCAATTTTGCATTTAACATCTGCAGCTGTTTAAGGTTGAACTAATTTTAATGTGTACAATGTCTGTGTGGTCCAGATTGTTTTGTAGCAATCTTCATTACATAGGACGATTGCATGACAATTGACACTTTTAAGAAGACCAGACTAACCTGTTTCTGCTGCCCTGCCTGGGTGTCCGTTGTTGAATCCAAAACAATGGATGGAATGGATATAACTATTAACATAAATCACTTTAGAAGATAGAAAAAAACAACACAACACATTTAACGTATCTTAATAAAAACAAAGGTTCTTACCTTAATGAAATGTCGAGGGCAATCATAGGAATCCTGGGGATGTTTAATGTGTTTCGCAGAATACCTCACCACCTGTGGTTTATTGGATTATTTGGAATACCTCCAAAATGGCGGTTAACCCAAAATGACGTCATCTGTCAAAGACCGATAGGCCGACGTAAGGATGATGCCATCTCATGCAATCAACTTAATTTCTAATGCAATCACTGCACTCAGAAGAGAAAAGTTAATTTGCTCAAGAGTGGTCTAAATCTTTTGTCCATGACTGCATGTCTATTTTAGTCTTTGAGTGAAACACCGAAATGGGCATTTCAAGTTTTTTTTTCATGGCTGATTTTTCTACCATGCCTCCTTACAGCAAAATCAGTGGTGTAGTCCAGGGTATACGGAGTATACCCACTTATTGAGTATTGTACAGGATTGAGTATACCCACTTCTCAAAACAGGGAGTTTATCCTGTACTGTATGGGCTGTTTAAAAAAATCAAGAGTATACCCACTTCTCTGGGGACCACTACACCACTGAGCAACATACATTGCTACCTGAAGAGTTTTAGACTCAGCCTTTTTTTAAATAAGTGGTGCTTTGCTTTCAATTTTCATTTGTCTCTAAACCGTATGCAAGTCTATGCATCAGCCTACAGTCAGGGGCCATTGGCTGCGATCCTTCTTGGAAGAGGGACTGACACCCTGTGGCTAATCGGAGCTGTGAGTCCTACGCTCTTGTCTTTCTCTCAACTCAATCTGGAGGCTAGACGAGTTCCAGCACAGATTATTAGCATAATCATTAGCATTTAAGCATCAATAGCCCCACTGACCTACAGTGCGGAAATCAAAGACTCTTAAAGTATCGGGAAGACAGGGAAGGTCGTGTGTGCTCTCTATCCTCCTCTAAAGATGAAGAGCTGTGCCAGCAGTAACACTATCTCCCGGTCCGAAAGTTTTTAAGGCATCCTTGGGCAGCACAAAGGTCCCACCTGCCCAAGGTCGCGGGATCCGTTTATTGACTTTTCAGTCAGATGGAATGAGCCTTAAGGCACCGAGGGTGTCACTGCAGAGTGGCGCAAACCAGCAGAGAAGCACTGCCCTTCCCTGCCAAAAAGAGATGCTATAAATATCCGCCAACAATCATGGTCGGGCAGTGTTTGAGAAAGGAGGGTCTTCGATGGGGAGATATCTTCTCAGGCAATCTGGCCACCTCTCTGCAGATCTGTGAGTAAGATGTCAGCCTGTCAGAGGAATCATCCAGCGACACACCTGGAGATGCATTGAGCTGTGGCGCGTGTTTGTCTGAGTCAGTGCACAGATTTATGACTCCCCCCCAAAAAAAAACTTGCAAAGGGAATGGCCAGTGTATCCTGTCAAGATGGAGGCTTGCTCTCAGTAATCTCATCAACCATAAGCACAGAGGGGTATCTCTTTGCATGGCCTCAATCAGATCAAATCCACCTGCCCAAAGCTTTCTGGAGGGGAGGTTTTAATTAGTCCTATTACCACAAGGGGGCAGTGTGCTCATAGGGCTGGGGTATTCTGATTTTTTTTCTTAGATCAATTGGCCAGCAAATTCTTTCTTAAAGGAAAAACTGTCAGGAAGAATTTGCAGAAATAGCAACCGGGTAGGCTGCCTGATCTTTTGAATTTTGAATATCCAAGCTGCCTCATTGCCTCTTTCGTGGCATTGATACATGTGCTCAGTGGCTGGGGGTTTTCAGATGAGATGCAATGTAATTCAATATATTGTAAAATACGTCAAGCATTGCCATGCAGAGGTAAATAAGATGTGTCATCTTTTCGAACGAAAACCCATGCTTGATTTGTTTCTTTGATTCACAACCAATAATATCCTAGTCCCATAACATCCCCTACATTCATTTGAGTGAAGACAAGGAAGGAATTGCAAGTAAACAAACTTGGAAATTGTTTTTGGTACAGAAGAATATCAGGCTCCCTTTCCTGATGCCTAAGCAGTCCATAGAGGGTAGGCCTAATACCTCTGACCCAGTTTACCATTGTGGCTGTACCACATTAGCCTATAACCCACTGCTTATAGCTGAACCACATTTTGTGTATGTGTGTGAGTCAATAAGAACCAGAAATATTTCAGTGATGTTACTGTATCCCCCCCCCCCCCCCCCCCCCCCTTTTGAACGCTACATCATTCACAGGCGCAGCCTCTTGAGTGACCCACTGAAGCGCCTGGAGCAGGTTGGTGGCAAAAGCTCTCGTGACCCGTGACTTCCAGTGGAATTGAGCTTTTGTAGCCCCAGCATGCTCTGGGGCCATCGCTGTTTTTCCGCTCTAGTTCCACATCAAAACAACTGCTCATTGCCATTAGCCCATTAACTCTTTTACCCAGCAAATGTACAACAAGGATCCATTGTTTGTTTCCTCAAGTGTCACGCATGAAACAATGACAAGGACAAATGATATTGTCTGTGATCTTAATGGATACAGTCACTAAATCTAAATCCAGCGGTATTCTGTGGCAGTTTTTTATCCAAACTTCATGTAACGATTTCTGCCGCAGCTTTCAAAGAGAGATCTGTATGGAGGCAGCAAGAGAAAATGTCCCTGCTAACCTCAGGGAGAGGCGAGAGCTACGCTGACGTGCACACAATTTCAGGAGAACATTTCTGCCAAAGATACCAAGTCTCATCGCCCTGTCATCATAAGAGCACCCACAATGGTTTGGAGATTAAGACGACAAGGTGTCAAAAACACACTCGGGTGATCTGGACTGGTTTAAATAGCACAATAAGAAGACAGTTTTAGATGTATCTTCCTCAGTTTGGAGGTTTTCCTGTCAGATTGCTCTTGTTTGTGACTTATCCCTACTCATTACATTGCTTTGGCAGGTTCAAGGGCTTAAGTATCACTCATAATATCCCAGGACTGGTTAATAGCTTGCGATAGTCTTTCGTTACCCTGAAGACCATAACATGTAAAAAGGGGTGTTCTCAATAATTCACAGCAGCATATCTGTCATGCTCTGTGTATTTTATGGACAGTTGACTAATTAGTCAGCCAGTCAATTAGTCAGGATGAGAGGCCAGGCGCTGATTCTGTCCACCTGCACTTCATCATCTGTGCCAGTCAACAACTGGGTCTCATATTTTTTGATGAACCCCAATGCCCAGCGGCCTTTTGTAAAGATGATGCCAACCTATGTCTCTGTGCTGCCTGAGTTGGTCCTCCACTTGATGGACAAACTGTGAAACACTTGGGGACCAATTTGGCAGACTGACTGCTCCTGTCATAGCCCTTAGCTATTTGGGCTTAATTAATGTCAGCAGCATTGGGGCAGTAATGTGCCTGGCTCTTTGAAAGGGACTACTGCATTTTCTGAAGTTGATTAGCGGAGTACCATTATTTTTCACATAGGGGAATGTCTTTAAATGTCATTAGATGTTATCAGTCGTAACCTTTAGAGAGGTGATTGCGCTACTTTTGTTGACATCTCAATAGAGTCCTTCTCCATCTGTGTTACGGTGTGTGCGATGTTGTTCTCTTTGTTCAACCTGTTTTTTTTGTGGCATTGTGATGGTGTGGATTTTTGCAATTTGCTCTGCTGATAATGTCACAGCTATGGCTCTGACGTCTTTGTTATTTGATTCATGCTGACATTTCTGCTGTCTCTCTGAACAAGTAGGGGTGATTTCCAGCATGCGAGTGTGTCAGAGCCAGCTTCATCATCCCCGTAATTACCCCCCCCCCCCCCCCCAACTTTCACTCGTTGTCATGTTTCAGTCATTTTTCAATGCCAGTGGTAATGACTACTTTGTCTAATATCCTAAGGCTGAAGTTTGAGGAGTTCCACTTAAAAAAATGTTTTGACTTCTGCAACAATCTACTGCACATCCCTATTGCTGGAGGAAGCATACTGGCAACGCTTCCAGCAACCACAAGTTATGCTTAAGCTCCTTCGCCATGGAGCTAAAACTGAGACTTTGAATGTAGGATAGGCGATGTTTCAGAGGCATTTTGTGTTATTTTTCTCGAAATTCTCTTTACATTCCGACAGCAATGAATACATTAAATGCTCCGACAATAAAAAAGAAAAATAATCTGTCATCTGTGGCAATTGCAGGGCTGTAAAAAGCCTGTCTAATCATTTATTTTTGCCTGGTGTCTACCTACCTACCTGCGCGCATTCTTCCACAAGGCTAGGGAGGCATATTGCTAAAGCTAGAGAGGTAGTCACGCAAGAATGGCAGAGAAACTGCAGCCAACATTTCCAGTTTCAACGAATACCTTCAACAGCTTGCACTGGTAAACAAAACAAGAAAAGAAAGACAGAAGTAGAAAAAGTAAACTAATTAAAAAAAAAATCTCTTTGTTTCAATAGCAGCTGTTCAGTCAGTCTCTGGAGCCAATAATCTTTCTCTCTCTTTACTTGGTCTTCCATGAGCAGCCTACCTTTAGCCCCTCAGACTGACTAAGTGGAAGTTGGTACCAGACGGGTCAAAGTTTAGTGAGATCAGGAGCTCCCTGACCTATTGCCCGTCAGAATGACTGAGTGGAAGTCAGTACCAGACAAAGTCAAAGGTCAAGGTCAAAGTTCAGTGAGATCAGGAGCTCACTGTGAGCTCCACAGAGCACCGGCAATAATGACATCATAATCACAATGAGTTTGTCAGTCTGTTGCTCACCACTGAAATTAAACTTCTCCACTCCACTGCTATGTTATTCCTGGCACTTGGCAGAACTAGTGTATTACATATGAAGTGACATGTACAAAAGTATGAGAAAAATTGGGTCCTTTATTGATTAAATACGGGAAGCATTTTCTTTTCCAATAGGGGACGATCCTGTATTATAAGGGATAAGGTGGCAAACCTAACTTAAGAGAAAACTGTTCTGGGAAGCTGTGCTGTGCTGTCAGGAGTCGCCATGGACAAGCAGTGTGTAGAGTAGACTTGAAAGGTCGGTGTCTATACCTCATTTCCTGTAGCCCACTGGATGACAAGGGGTGCAACAAGAGCCTTGAGGAATATAGGCTAGCATATCCAGCGCCAATAACGTCACTGAGACTGGCAATGGTGGAGAAAAACCACCGAAAGGCCTTGATGGCCACCAATACAACAGACAAACACAATTTCCATGACACAATCTTACAAGCACAGGCACAGCCACCTAACATGCCTCCTCCTATCAGTCTGGCTGACAGTCAACCGACCACCCAGACACAGAAGTCTGTGGACAGCAAAGGAGATGAGGATGAAGGGATCCAGAAGCCAAGCTTGACAGTTCAGTAGCACCCACCACAGGGACAGGAAGCCAGGCAGTTGTCTGTTTGTAGTTGTTGGTGTGCAGTCAGCATAACAATCTATGACCTAGCTATTCAAACCCAGTGCAGCCCCAACAGGTCAGGAGGTAACAATGGCCAGTTGAAGGGCCTGAAAAGTGACACCATGATTGCTGTATTTCAGTTCGACAATCAATAATCTGGTTTGTTTTGTTCTTAAACTATGAAGACAATTTAGCTAGCTACATAGCTCAACACTATCATAAGTAACGCTGTATAAGCTAGTAGACTATTTGGCTATGTTTACACGTACTTTGAGTGTAATCTGTGTATATTTGCAAGTATCTGCATATTAGTTGTCAGTAAGTGTTGTTTGAGGGTATCTAGCTTATGTTAGTCTACTGTATATTGGCTGTGATGGGGTGGTGATGTAGCTTATTTGTGTGTTTTTGTAGTTACGATGATAATGATTTGTTGCACTCCCGTCCCCAACACTAAAAGCTTTGTCTCGTAGACTTGTCCTCTAGCAGAAGTCAGGCAGTCCTCATTCATGTGTTTTAGAAGAGTGGTTTTGGAGGGAAGCCTATACTTTCAAAATCCACTTTACTCCTGCTAGTTTTTTCCAACATTGTGGACCCTAACTTTCAGTTTGGCATTGAAAAGAAAGAATCTGCATTGATTTTTTTTTTTTAAGAAAGAAAAATAGAACACTGGCCTTGAAACACTGGTGTTGAACTTAGGGCACTAAAGAGAGATCCACTGAACAAAAAGGCATTCAAAGTCATCATTAAAATCCAATAATACGCTTTTTTTTCTACGTCAGCCTTTTGCAAAAAATCTTTTCAATGTCAACTTTCTGTCTCTGTTTTGACATGGACGGGGAGCTGTTCGGAAGTTTGAGGGATAGGAAGTACACGACTTGCAAAGATCCAGTAGGCACCGCGCCCCGGAACGAGGGTATGGCCTGACCTGGGGGAAAGCAAGGAGGACACCCCACATTCAATGGGACCACTCAATGACAAAGAATCTACTTCGATATTTTAACACCTAATCAGAAACGACAATACCTAGCAAGACTGCTGGGCCCTTTCAGGATTTGTTAGCGTCCAGACATTGTGTGTACTGTGAAAGATTGCCTTAATTTTATCCTTATTAATTGTGTAGGCCTACCTGAGAGCAAGTGAAAATGTATGGGGCAGAGTATGGAGCTAAAAAAGAGACTAAGTAGCGACATTTTTCCCGTAGGCACAGGGTCCAAACCATCAGGTTGGTGTTTGTGAGGGAGAAAGACAGAAGTAAATCAATGTGTATATACTTGTGATTAATGTCAAACGACATGACTGTGTGTGTTGCGATGTGTGTGGAATTAGTCTGTTTTCTGGAAGCCATTATGGTGACTGTGAGCCTGCCGAGGCAGTCGAGGGAGTCTTAAATCTAAATTTAATGGGAGGCCTGGGAAAAGTTAATTGCTGCCTCATCGTAATGTCAACAGGCAATACACGGACAGAAATGGCTGACAGGGCAACAAAGGCAATCGTTTTGCCACGCGGCACATCCCATTCCCCTTCACCAATACAATAATCTAATTATCTTAATTTCCTAATCAATGAGAAGCCTCTGGTGACTGTGACTGTGGCAGTGAGCGAGGAAGAGATAGTGCACCACCATGGAGAAAGTGCACAGTCTAAGGGGTCTTTGTGTTCAAACAACAGAGAGCTTAAGCACCATAATCGCTGCACTGAGGTTGTACTGGCAGCATGTGAGAAGGAGCAGAATTTTAGCTAAATAGCGCAAACTGCCATTTCCTGCTATGAGGTCATACTGTTTGTGTTTATAGACGGCAATTCCTTGATGGCTCTTGTACCATTAGTTTATGTTCGTATTAAAGTGATATTACTTTAGATTTCTTGGGTTTCGGTCGAGTAATGCTGTGGAATATTCACTAGTGAAGTGTTGACCCCCCCAATATTTTCATAGTCGATGGAAATGATGCTTAACTCTCGGCTCTCTCTGGTGTCTGCACATGCACACCTCGACTCCAGAAATGATGAAGTCCCCTCGGCTGCAGAGATGCCGAGAAGCAAAATGAGAGGCAACAGCTGGGTCTCGTCTGGGGAAACTCTTCTTTTTAGTATCGAAAACATTTCTGAAGTTAGTGCGCTCTCAGTGCCATGGTGTCTCTGATGTTTCGAAAAATGTAGGCCTACCTCACAGTCTTTCCAATGAATGCCTTTTACACAAACCTTCTTTCCTGTTGCTTGAGGGGAGAAATTGTAATCTCTCTGATGTTTCTGTTGTAAGTAATTAGTGTTGGTACACCTGGACACCTGGCAACGGGAATAGGCAAAGCAAGTAATAACAAAGACGACCCATGAACTCTACAAGTGGAACAAAAGGGGCGACCGGTTCCTCCAATCTGCACTTCACAAGAACGACGACATCAGAGCTACAGCCCCCTTCATCACAAACTCTCTTCAGCCTGCTTCATCAAAACATCGGAAAACCTTTTCTCCCAACGAATGGTAACTTTGATATAATAACTGGGCATTTACAGCTACCATAGCATAAAAGCTACATGGCTAAGCATGAGACTGTTTAACCTTTGTCAATGTTTCGAGAGTTAATGTTACTTATGCTCCTCACCGACGTACAGGGTCTTGCATGCATTAATAAGCACTTTTCTCTCCTAACTTGCCACCATAATCACACAGATTACACATACGTTGGCATAGCCACACATGCGTGGAGAACACTCCAACTTCATGCTTCAAGCAGGCTCGTTCTTTGATCATCTGACATGTATGTTCAAGACAGTTCTCACAAGACCTTCAAACTTTACTAGCTATTGATAAGATAGTTTTGGTGGTAGTTATTCATTTAATTATCAATCAGAATTCCAAATCTATAGTTTAATTTATAATTTATGAGACTGATATATGACATTGATTTATGAGACTGATTTGTGGATGATCTTTATTTTGACCACTATGATATAGACACTGATCCACTGATCCTACTGATCTCACTGAACAGATAATAGGATTGGAGAGAATATGTATTCTCCTGTTATTGTCATTGGAGACTATAATAAGGGCAACCTAACTCACAAACTCCCCAAATACAAACCATTAGTGAAAAGCCCGACCGGGGAGGAGAATGAGGAGGATGAGAACTTTGTGCCACTGCTACAGCACCATCAGCAGGGCTTATCATGCAGTTTCATGCGCTGCTCTGGGTCTGTCCGACCACGCTCTTATTCATCTGATCCCCGGCTTACAGACAGAAACTCAAACTTTCTAAACCTGCTGTGCAGATATCTAAAAACTGGAGCAACAGATAAGCTGTGGAGGAGCTGCGTGACTGCCTGGACGACACAGACTGAGACATTTTAAGAACTGCTTCCAGCAGTCTGGACGAATATACAGAGGCTGTGACGTCATACATCAGCTTCGGCGAGGTCGGATGTATTCCAACACGCACCAGGGTGAGTAACAACAACAACAAGCCCTGGTTCATGGCAAGATCATTCAAGACAACATTTTGTTTGGAGAAGGAGGAGGCTTTCAAGAGTGTGGACAAGGATAGGTTCAGACTGGCTTCATACTTGTTTGGTAAGGAGATTTAGGAGAACAAACGACAGTTCTCCAAGAAGCTGGCACATCAATTTGCAGCCAGCGACTCCTCATCAGTCTGGAAAGGCCTTCAGGTGATCACAGGCTGCAAAACCAAATCCCCCCCCACTCTATGGAAGACCTTAGACTTGCAAATGACCTGAATGACTTTTACTGCAGAATAATACTTTTTTCTACTTATTGTTGTTTTATGTCCTTTGCACCAACCAAGTCAATTTCCTGTATGTGAACATATACTTGGCTTATAAAATAATATTGAATCTGATAATATAATAATTTTTGATTTGTTGTTCAACGTTATCTTGGTGGTCCTCGTGTGGTGAGTATTACCAAGGTACCTGGTAAGGTACATGCATCATTCTGGTGCCCTGCTCGAGGATAGTTATTCTGGTGCCCGTGTTAGGCCGGCACCTATTGTATCTACCGTAGGAATGCAGTGAAGCTCTGCATAATGACGAATAAGTAGGCCTATAGTGACTGCATCCGGTAAACCTGGTTCCCCATGCATTTGTGATTTCTATAAATTACATCACCCTGTCTTCAAATGATTAATAACTTAAATAACTGCAGCAACATGAGAGATGTTTCAATCTGCATAAATATCCCCCCCCCCCCATCTCTTTCTTACCGTCTTTTACTCTTTTTCCTCCCGTCTCATCTAGAGAATGCTCGCAGGCATGGGTGACGATTGCTGAACTCAAAGCAGTGGGGCCTTTATTACAGAGTTACGCTGACTAATGAGAATGCTAATGCTAGTGTGTCTTTGAAACTCATTCACTCTCAGGTTGTATATTAGCACGCCTCCCCCTGCTCATCCCCAGCACAAGGGAATATAGGGAGCCCAGCACTGAATACAATAAAGATGTGTGTGTGTGTGTGAAAGGGAGGGAGGGGGGGGGTTGGGGGGGGCTGAGTGCTTACAGAAGGCGCAAGGTGTTTGGGGAAAACACTGATTTATGTGGGAGGATCGCCGGCCTCGGCCTTGTCACTGGGGCACGCAGTGATAAAAGTCTTCCCCGATAGCCACGGGCCGAGTCCTGCCCTGCCGTGTTGTCTGGCTCCTTTACATTCCGCACGTCAGTCCCCGGCGATGACAGCAGATATGAAAAACACCCAGGCAAGCAGGAAACTTCCCATGGTTTATTCACAGAGCCCTGTTCCGCAGGGTGCAGAGACAACCGTAATATGCATCAGCAGATGAAAGCAGCATTGCGTCTCTGTGGGCTCCACAGTTTATCAAACTCCACTCGGCTCGGCTCTCCACAGCCGAAATGCCACTTTATTTGGCGCTCGGCGGGTGACAAGGACGTGGTGTGAAAGACAAAAGTGTGGTTGTGTGTTTAAAACCAAGCAACCGTTTTCCAGTTGTCCTCCGAAAAAGGATGCCCAAGTGAACGTAAGATAAAGGACGCATCCTCACTGATCTTTTTCGTCAAGGAGAAAATGGACGGCTGAGGTCACAATGCAAAATGAGTTGAAATACGATGATAAGAATTTAGACATTTGGTGCCAAGTCTGGCTTTTCACCCCTGGCAGTGAAATGTGTTCTGGGTGATCGGATTGGATAATGCTTGACTACATGAAAATACAGGTGTAAACACACTCAAGACGCATTGAGGGCGGACTGGGTTCCGACGGAGCTGGTCAGAGACGCATTGTGACCACATTGAACACAAGCGTCAATACAATTGCATTTGTATGCAAACAGAGGAGCATGCGATGTGAGCTGGACAGAGTGATTGGATCTCAATCGAATCTTAATGTGGACACTGGAGACCCATATTGGGGCTTTTTACATCTGTCATTAAAATGCGTCTCGTATTCAAATTGTATGTAGATATGATAATAACTGATTTAAACCAGATTACATTTACAACTGGTAATTGCATGTGTCTGCGGTGTCCACACTGAGATCTGATTGCTGTGTCCAGCTCACGTCACGTCCTCCTCTCAAAAAAGATGAAGTGAAATTTGACATTAATACCGTGTAGTCGTAAGTGGCTAGACATTCTCCACGCGCATTATAGGTATTTTTTTTATTTCTTTAGAATATAATAAAGTAATTCTTTGGCTAACAACGGCATCCCGATTTAAAAAACAAAGCTGTACAATTCGATGTGCATCACTTCAAGTCTTTTTTTTTAAACAACACTCTTAGCACTCCTGATAATGCATTGTACAATCTGAAAAAATAAACCAACCAGAGCATCAATTTAATCCCCAAAATCACATGTCGATACATTTGTTTTGTCTGCAGAAGCTTATTTCCTTAAAGAATTGCTCTATTCACATTTCATCCTCATACAGCTGTGGCGACGTTTGAGTGTTTGTGTGTATCTGTGCGTGTGGCTGCAACAACCTGTGTACAACTGTCTACCTACTTTTTCCTTGACACACATCTGGAACAGATGCTTGAAGTGGCAGAGAAGTGGCAGCCTTTCAGCTCCCCCCCATTCCCTCCAGCCCTCCAGTAACCCCCTGGTGTGGAGGGAGAGGTTACCCTGACAGCATCTTGGCAGTGTGTCCAACTCCAGCTGACCTAACCACGGAGTGCTGGAGCCAGAGTATTAGCTGTGGGGCTGCCCATGCTATAGTCGGCGTGACCCTGCATCGCCCAGGCCTGGCTAGAGTCTGGTGGGGGGTGGAGGACTGGGGAGCAGGGCCGTGCAGAGACCTTTGGAGGGGCAGGTGCTCAAAGTTAAAAAGGGGGCACATGTAGCACGGATTTGTAAAAATGTATTCATCTAGGCCTTTTCTATAGCCTATGTCCACTGGTGTGACGGTCATTTCCACCAGTGTGACGCTGAGTTCATTTCACACTATAGGACAGTGTTATCACAAGGGGTTGGTTTATACCCCCAGACACATTACAGTGTCTCCACAGCTGCCAACACACACACACACACACATACACACACACACACAGACACATACATCCATTTCAAAAACAGGTGCATACTCATTAGGTTTTAAATGAGCAGGGGAACTATATGGGAACAAGGCCTTTAAACTTTAATTGTACAGGCAGCAAGTACTGTAGACAGCTGTGTTTCACTGTGAGTATGAAAGTTGTCAAAAGGGTGCAATGTTTATAGTCAATGCGGGTCCATTTCAACATACAATTTTCAATGAGTGAGATGGATGGAGAGAGAGGGAGGGAGTGAGAGATGGAGATAGTGAGAGAGGGAGTGAGACGGATGGAGAGAGAGGGGGGGGGGGGAGAGATCCTGCTCAAAACGGATTGTCTGCACTCAAATACACTGTTGCTTGCAAAATTGCCGTGTTTCAGTTTAAGTTGTCGCACTCAAATACACTGTTGCTATCAGAAATTCCCTGTGTTTCATTTTAAGTTCTCGCACTCGCTCTGCTCAAAGACTTCTGCTCTCTCTCTGATTGATATGAAATCACGTTACCAAAATTCACCAACCAATACAAAATCATGACGTGAAATGAACGAAAATGCTCTCAGATTTAAAGACCACGCTCTATATTAAACGATACAAACTTCATACGTTGACAAGTTTATTTACGGGAGTTAATCAACTATTTTTGGCTCATATTTGCATGGAGACGCTTTTGTTCAAAGCGACGTACAAGAGAGAGGCATATAAGCCCCTATAGCAAACTTTACACCGAGTTATTCCCGTGTCATCATGGCACATTTGGCATCACAAGGCTACTCGGCTTACCTAGAAAACGGGGGCTGTAGAGAAACTTATCCGAGGCGTCGGTCAGCAGGGCACGTCAGGGCAGAGAGAGGGCACGTTGTGGATCATGTGACCGACCAAGGTAGATCTAAATTATTATCATTTCGTTAAATGTATTATTATTTTGGGCCGCACAGACGGACTTTTCACACACAAATTAAAAATGAATAATAATAATAATAATATTAATAAAAAAACACATCAAGGGCAAAAGGGGCAGGTGCTCAAGCCCCCTTAGCCCCTCCCTCTGCACGTGCCTGCTGGGGAGGAAGGAGAGGAAATGAGAGGGAGGGGAGGCGGCATTGAGATGGCACCCCTTACCCTAACCAGTAGTGATGCGCGAGAGGGCGTTATTTTAGCACCCGCCCCAACCCGACCCAAGAAATTTTCCAAACCGCCCCGCCCGACCCGTGGGGAATTCTGAAGCGGCCTCTTACCCTAACCAGCATCCTCAGGCAGGGTCGGCCCCGTCTGGTGCTTCCAGGGAGCATTTGCACGGTGCACACAGACGGCTTGGAGGTCGTGTCGACCATGATATTGTATTGATTTTGTTGTTGTTGTACAGGAAAATTGTTATTCTGTCAGCAAGGGATTCACAGAACAGGTAGAGAAGCACTTTGTGACTCTGCCAAACTAGAAGCTAGACTGCCTCATGATGCAGTCATTTTGTCTACAGTAGTCTCTTGTATCACATGACAAAATAAACACGGAAACTGAAAAAGCTGTTCTCCATGACTGTATATGACTGTTCCACTGACACATAATAGAGCCGAAACTGCAATGCATTGAGCATAAACTAGGCGGATATTTCAAAGGCTATGCCGACGCGTGGGTGTTGATATGAGAATGTATCCCTGTCTTTGTTAAGCCTCTAATCAAGTTCTGTGATGTAAAGTTCATGAGGGGACATGTGAGCTCTGCATTTCTCAGTAAATACAAGTGCTTGCATTAAAGACTGTGTGACTTACATGCTTTCTGAGATCATGATTGAAGAAACAAATGAATAAATCAAACCCTAAACTCAGATGACAAAACAAGCCTTCAGATCAGACAGACTGGGAAGCAAAGGCATCTGGTACACCAGGAAGATAAACGATGTGTGCCATTTTAGGTTTCAGTGCCAACAGGAGTTTGGCTGTGTCTTTCACTGCTCCTTGTCACACACGTACACACACTGCCAGTTTCCATGGCATTGCAATAGAAGCTCTATAGGGTCTTGCACCTCTTTTGTGTGTGTGTGTGTGTGTGTGTGTGTGTGTGTGTGTGTGTGTGTGTGTGTGTGTGTGTGTGTGTGTGTGTGTGTGTGTGTGTGTGTGTGTGTGTGTGTCTGTGTGTGTGTGTGTGGGTGAGTGTGTGTGTGTGTGTGTTTGTGTGTGTGTGTGTGTGTGTGTGTGTGTGCGTGTGTGTGGGGGTGGGTCCGCAGCCCACATCTAGTCGACCTGAAGGTAGACAATCAGCCCAGTTTATGAAAGGGAGGGAGGGAAGGAGAGATTGAAAGATTGAGGGATGGATTGATTGATTTTTCCACCTCACACAGATTTCAGAAGTTGGACAGATGTGACAGTGTGGCCATTTCTTTCAGAAGCCTCAGGGAATCTATTCTAGTGGCAAAAGAGGCACCTTGGAAAATGAAACTAAAATCACAGGTATCTAACCAGATCTGGATTGAAATGAGCACCTTATGACGATCTATTTATTTAAAGCCTCATTGCATCTCCAAACATATTAAGGTAATTATTAAAGTCAATGTGTAACTGGTACCACTTTACAATAAGGCTCCCCTTATAAAGGTTAATAAATGGTTTATAATTAGGTTATTAATTAGGTTGTAAACACTTTATAAACATTTTAGGACATCCAGTAGCTTATACAACTTGTGCAACACACAGACACAACACACACAAACCACATACCCATAGGGAGAACACATTCAAAAGGAGTGGGGTGGTAACAGATACAAGAATGGTAGGGAGTGAAGGTGTAGGTGTAGTTGCCCAGTAGGAAAGTGTTCTTGTGCTCGTGTGGATAGTGCAAATAGAGAGTGCAGAATAAAGAGTACAAGTCTGTGCAAAGGGCTAGTATAGCCAGTTAAGGGATAGACTAGACATTGGGTTGGTATAGTAAGATGGGGATCTTGCCCAATAGTGAGCCTGAATCGATGTATGAAAACTGTGTTATAACATGTTTATAATGGTTTATTAATGATCTATAAATGGTTTACATTTATACACAATTATAAGGAGCTTTATTGTTAAGTGGTATCGTATAACTCTATGATCACTGTGTGATTAATCTCTCACTTTCCTACAAAACATCCCAAAGATGTCTTGTTGAAAGGCAAATGGTACAGCGAATATGGCCATGTAAACAGTGAGTTCAAACCTGTTTTTTTTACGTTATATTAACTTTAACACACATATTCACAATCATGTTCTTTGTTTTGTGCAGTCACTGGACTGTGCGGTTGATGGCATGATCATGTCTATAGGCACATTTGTTTCTTTCTTCGACAATTCTTCTGCGCATTGCAAGGACCCATTCTTCAATCATCGTTCATCATCAAATTCAGACCAATACATTGATGAGAAATGCATTGCTATGACTTAAGAAGGTCTTAAAATATCAGTTCTCTAATGAGAGAAAAGGTGAGGGATTTTTTATGATTCATTTTCTTTTACATTACATTCACACTGCAAGCGTATTAATTTGTTTGTTTTGGTCCTCTGTTTTAAAGAGCAATATTGTCATTCAGAGTCTCAAGGGATACCAATGCTATTAAGGGTTTTTGAAGGGTACAAGGATTTATATACGTAAGATATGCTTGTGTGCGCACAGACCCTCACATACACACATACATACCGACGCACACACACACATACACGTGCACACAAGAATACACAGCATCTCTGCTCAGGAAAGATAAGGTGATGGAGCAAACACTGTCAGAAATGGTGGTCTTGGCAAGAAATTGTCATTATGCATCTTAACCTCTTTTGGTCAACACTAATCTACAGCTGTGAGTGTGCATCTGTATGGGTATGTAATATAACAATAGGCAATTTCATCCAATGTCAAAGGCAGAAGATCTAAAACCAAATATCCATTAATGACAACATGGTATGGCATAAAAAATAAGAATTCATTACTTTCTTTTGAGACCTTGCATTTGACCCCCCCCCCCCCCACACACACACACACACACCCCATCCTAATTAATTTTTAGTAAACTACATTATTGAACTCCTGCCTTTACAATGTGATGGTCAGGATGTGGCCTTTACTCCCTCTTAACAACCCCCACGGCCCGCTTTTCCAGAGTCTGTGGTGACATTTAGAGAGCTGCCGTAACGCGCCTCTCCCCGGACAGCAGTGTCTGGCGGAGGGATTATGAAGTGGTTTTGGAGCGAGAAGTGACGGACCTGGGCACAGCCAGATGTCTTCGGAGTGCACCAGCGGGGCAGAGGCGGTGTCCTCTCTCCTCTAATTGTATCTCATCATGGGCATGTTTCCAAGTAGCCTCCAGGGGTCCAAAGTGGTGACAGGCCAGACGCTGGTTGCGCTTCATCATGTGTGGCAACACAGGCTGGGATGTGGAGAGAAGTGCCCTTGTTTCCTTTGTGGTGGCTCAGCATTACACACTGTCTGGCAACAACAGCTATTGTAGCACCCTTGTGGCAATAAGCACTGATCTACTGCTGAACTAAAGCATTTAGACTGTCCAGTTGAAAACTAAAAACACAGGACTATAGATGACTGATTTTCTACAGTTTCCTATCTTGTCTCTCTCTCTCTCTCTCTCTCTTAGCAATCTGTGCAAAAAAAATTGCAACAGGACAAGTCTACAGCGTATTGTCTTCTAAAGAAGGCTCACAATCTTGTGACAAAATACTCTCAAACTAAAAAATAAACAAAGTATCTAGTCCTTTTTTTTTTTTTTACTGATATCTAATCTAAGTATCCTCCTCCATTATGTAACTTTATGTTGGGTACATTATCAAACAGATTGCTTGCTATTCACTTGTTACATGAATCAGTCAGCCAGTTACCACAAGAACACCAGTGTGTTCTAGCCAATGTGTGACGGTCGTGGTGCAACCACACATCAACGACACACTCCTGCCCTATGCTCCTGCCCCACCGTATTTACGATCACTAACACACACAAACACAATTTGCACACACACACAAAAATACATGCACACACCTGATTACACTAACTTCAACAAAGTTGAGTCCATTTATTTGAGTGAACGAAGTTGGTGAACAAACTTTGTTTTAGAGAATATTCGTAAATGGATTACCGACTGGTTGGGGGTTCGTGTCCTCGGCCAATACGGAAAAAAAAATATAAACAACACAGTGTTGGCTGTCGAAATATTTACACTGCTGCTCAATTTCTAACTGTCCTGACCTCTGTCTCTGACTGAACAACCGTTACTAACTAAGTAACCCATGATTCCAAGGCGGAATTCAACTGTGGTTTAGCTCTACACTTTCAGAAAAGAGTAGCTTGAATGTCTTTTAAAACTACCAGAAGCTACATTTTCAAACTCAATTCTTAGTATTGCTTTTGTCTGTTTCGGTTACTGTAAGTAGCCTATTCCTGTTATCAGTTAGGCTACTGCTAACACATATTGCAGCTAAGCTAATTAACATTTACATAGTGCTAGCAAACTATCTCCCCAATAATCCTCAGGCTGCCCCAGTGTGTGTGTGTAACAAATTAAGAAAAACTTCGCTAATTGACAGAAAAAAATGTAAGAGGAGAATAAACTATAGCTATTTACTAAATAAACTGTCTAGCAATTAATATTCGTTTTGAAAGCTTGACGCCATGGTATCTCAAGAGCAGCAGAAGTGCGAAACACAATGAAAAGTGTAAGCTTCTCCATCATAGACATATAGATAATGAGAGTTCCTACCACGTGACTAGGCAAATGGATTCTGGAACACTAGGAATTGTGCCTTGATGACAAACAGTTTGTTCTGGAAGAGACACCATCCAGTCACAAATGGAATTGCACCTCTGCAGAAAAACAAAACAAAAAAAAAACAACTATATTCCACTTGTTTTATTTGTTGTGGCTCCACCTCATATTGACTCCATGAAGAGGCATCATCTCATTTCCAATTATGAAGTTGGCACAGACTTGGTATTTGCATTCTTTCACAATTTCCATTTATAGTGTTTTTTGTGTGTTTTTTTTTTTTTTTGCTGTTCAACCCATACATGAGTATAGCCATGTCTGTGAAACAGTGTTTACAAAAATGACTACTTTACCAAAGACCAACTGAACTTTGGGAAGAAAGTGAGAACAGGAATAGCTGAAAATGAGTGGGAAAGGCAGGATTGGTAGGACAATGCAGGGAGAGCGAGAGAGTGAGTGAGGGAAGGAAATCAGATACACAAACATTTATTTCAAACAACCTGTCACATACAAATATCAATAAATGTTAAGAATGATCTATCCTAGCCCATGTGTGTGTGTGTGTGTGTGGGATTATGTGTGTGTGGGATTATGTGTGTGCGCACTTGTGTGCGATAGTGATAGATTCCGAGTGGTGCCTGGAATGAATTCCAGTCAGTTTTCATTATTAATGGTATTACTCTTGCTGTGCTGTTAGTGCTGAAACGAGGTCTAGACACGGGGTCTCTGAGCCCACAATGCAGCTTCACATATGTAGCCCCACCATTTTAATGAGGTGGCAAGATTCCATTAAACCTGGTCCGCAAGCAGCGCTGTACAGAGGAGTGGGGGATAGGCTAACTTAAATAAGAATATGTAAATTCAGTGTAATTGGCTCACAGAAATGTGCTTTGCATACCAGGAGATTGATTGTGTGTAACTCTCATGAGTCGATTGGGCGTGTTTTTTTTACCTAATGATACATAGAGGAATTATGATGGAAAATCATAAAAAAAACACACTCATCTGTGTTTTGCTGAAAAAAAGGCCTCTACCCTTTTCTGCCAAGCTATGATGTTCTTGTTCTGCAACTGCATATGCACACTGAAAAAGAAAACATTGTCATTCAATTTCCAATAGGAGTTAGTAAAGGCCAGGTAATAAGCAGATGCTGCTATCCAAAGCAATGCACAGTCAACTGGCAGCGATCACAGCAACAAGAGGCAGGCAACCGTGGACAAGGCTGAATGAGCAGAGCATGCAGTGACATTAAAAGATAGGCTAAGCTTTATTTTATGCAATTATTAAGCACCACAACATGGCAACTACCAATGGAAGTGAAGCAGAGAGGGCTTGTATGTTACCTAGGTAACCAGTTAAACACCAGGCAGGAGGCCTGCCCACTAATGACTCCTTTGCACACAGCAGTTATTCACAATGAACAAGAATGGGAGCATTCAGAGAATGCAAACCTCCGCCTTGTGACCTTGACCTTTGACCTTGACATCTGAAAATCTAATCAATTATTGCCATTATATTACCCAATCTCCCCACAAAGTTTGATGGAAATCGGTCCATGCGTTTCTGCGTAATCCTGCTGACAAACAAACAAACAGACAAACAAACATACAGGGGTGAAAACATAACCTCCTTGGCGGAGGTAATAAACCAAAAGAGCTGGGGGAAGTCCTCGCTGGACAGACTTGTTGCACAGTCTATTTTCCAGCGTACCCACCAAGACTTGTAAACAATCTCCCCGACGACGGACCTTTCCTTGACAACCCTCTGGTCAATCCCAGACAAACATTCATTTCCCCCTCTATTTCCATTAGATAAATGGAGAAAGGGGTGTTAACGTAATTCCTTCTTAAGGATAGCCTCTCAACTTCAGTGCATTTTAAAGTGATGATTTAACTTGGCAAGGGATGTCTTCCAGTGAAAACCGTGATGGGTGCCAAAACAAAGGTTCTTTGCGTGGACTTCCTTCTAATGGTGCACCAAAGGAGCTGACTTCTCAGTGGTAAAGAGAACTGTGACATCTGCAGCAAGTGAACCACAGCTCCCTATACTACTTATGGTGTACTGTAACCACAGGCCATCCAATGGAGAGTATACTTATCTGACAGGAGGGACTCAAATGTAATAACATGCATGACCGGTGCGGATTGTATTATCATTTTTCCAGCCCATCAAAGATGATGATCACACCTCCCTCTTCACTGATTATTCACTGGTCACCATACGCCAGCCACCATCAGAGTATCCTGGCCCTGTGTGGTCCTCTATTCAGGGCTGATTGACACCTCTGTAGAGTCTGTGTGATTTAGGCTTCACTCCTCGGGTTAATTAATTTCCTCCGGCAGTCTTGGGGAATGTGTCAGCCAGATCACCTGTGTTCCTGCTCGCCGTGCCAGGGCACAGGGTGAAGACATTAATCTTCCAAACACATCGACACACACACACGCACGACGCACGCACACACACACACACACACACACACACACACACACACACACACACACACACACACACACACACACACACACACACACACACACACACACGCACACACACACACACACACACATGCAGACACACCTATATGTGCACACATTTATACACACAGACACACACGTACGTGCATGCACACACACACAAACACACACACATGCAGACACACCTATATGTGCACACATTTATGCACACACGCATAGACACACTCGTACGAAAGCAGGGCAGGGAGCTGGCTCCCAGAGGAAAAGTAATGGGCTTTTGCCTGCATCTTGAAAAAGATAAGGATATACAGTTTAAATGCCACTGGTAGAAAGAGTGGCACAAGATGGGAAAGGCTGGCGCTGCATTTGACAAAGGATTTAATTACCTGTAATACCGAGAGTAAATCTTGGCATGAATACCTAAAAGACTTTTATTTAGTCGTTATCTCTGTCAGTGCGTTGTGCATCTTTGTTTGTCCCTGCGGGATGGGGTCCCTTGGGTGTTTACCGCTAGGCTCAGCACAGGAAAAAACTCACCTGCTAACTGCCAATACATTCCAGCATCATCCAGAGAGCTTTTCCACACATTCAGATGTGCCTGTGTCAGTGAGAAAACATCAAGGGGGAAATCAGATACGCTGAGGGCCACAGGGGAGGTGCCAGGGAGAATACCAGGAACACAATAGCAGTCCAAGCTCCTGGGTACGGAGGACACAAGATGAAGCCTGACAAGCAATTGTGATTGATATGGAAATCGGAGGGTGATTTTCAAACCACCTTTACAACATGAAATGAATTGTAGACCTGCCTGTAGTATTGCCCCTGAATTGTTACCAGGCCTCACGTAGGCCATGGACTTGATCCAAATTGGATGGAGAGTATTCCGGGCTGCGAGGGTAGGAGCTGGAAATAATTGAGGGATTTTGTCAAAGACCAAAGGCCAGTCAGACATTTTATTTAGTTGTATTGATTTTAAATCGCCTTCTTTTCTTTAATTTTCATCTCATTCAACCAAGGAATTTGAAAGAGTCTGATTTGCAGTATTCTGTTTGAGGTAATTGAAAAAATAAAATCTGTTCCCACCCCTGTATGTTGCTTTGGACAAAAGTGTCAGCTAAATTACTAAATGTAAATGTAAATGTAAAATCCTTACAAAATTATTTTCCATTTTTTTTAACAAGCTACATCACCTTTCAGATGCTTTTGGTAATAATTTATTGCTACCTTTCAGCTCCTTTCTACTCACCCCTCTGTACGCAAACAGTCTCTCTACCTCCTTTCCTCTCTTTTTGCATCTCTCTTATTCTGCCAGTCTGACATTTAAAATATTACACAAGCTGTCACTGCTGTTCCTGTCTCTGTTCGAGAAAGTTTTGAAGCTATTCTCCTCTTAACACTTTCACAGTACCCTCCCTTCAGCTTCTTTTCAGACGCAGCAGTGGCACCTTTTACACCCACACACAATGGGGCTTTGGGCTGAGGTGGGTTGACAAATCGAAAAATTAACATTTCATTTGTAACTCAGAGACTCTTCTCTCGCTACACTAGACAGACAAGGCCTTTTGGTGAACCTTACAGTGCTCAGGACAATAAAGTGTTATATTACTTAAGGGCTAGTGGGCTTGAACACCAGATACTCAATAGGATTAGGGTGCATGGATGGACCCAGAATCCATCTGTAGCGTTTCATTTTTTAGTTATTTTTTCATTTTCAAACACCAGCGTGGTTCTGCAGATGATCTGTCAGTGGGCAGTGCTAAGATGGTTTACTGCAACCTGCTGCAGTAATGACTCGGGCCATTACTTCACACCTGCCTGTTGGCCTGTTGCTGTTCGCGAGGTGATGAAGCTTATGAAACTTCTTGCCAGCTTGCCTCCCTGCAATCACAGCTGTGTGGAAAATAGCATTTTTATTGGCTAGGGAATGGGGGAAGTTGGGGAACACCGCCACCACCTCCCTCTAAATAATCTATTTGGGAAGGAATTTTCTTAGCTGCGGGAATAAACTGTGTCTGTGTTCACATTCATTTATCTTGCCTTGGCATGTTGATGCAAATAAACATGTGGTCGTGAATATCAATATCCGGAAAGGAGAGGGAAAGATACCCAGGTTGTGATTGCTTGTCGCTGGCTGCCAGGCATATATTTTACCTCCTGGCTTGCTTGGAGGAATGTGGAATGAGGGAGGCTTCAGAGGAGCAGGTTTGTGTTTGTTTTGCTTTCATCTCAGCCATGACAGATGATTTGACTATGGTAAAGAGCATTGCCAGAGCAGGTGTCTTAATTGCCAGTTTAAAATTTAAGCCAGAACCATTTTACAGATCTAAGAGCTGGCTCCCACTTGTATCATGATGCAGTTATTTTTATTTGCTTTGAGTCGACAGCAGGACTAACCCTTCATTTAGTCTGGCAGAGCTGAAGCAGTTCTTACTCTACGCCTCTGTTGTGATGCTGCACTTGTTGCAAAGTTCTTGTAGTTCTTCCTCAGGAGGAGAGTAGGCTTATTAGCATCAGGGTATATTGGCCTTCATGCATTCAGGAACTTTCTTCCGTAACAGATCAAGCCCTGATCTGACCCAGATCCAGCTGGACAAGATCCATGTTGCTGTTTGCTTCCATTGGCAAGATCCATGGTGTAGTCTGCTTCAGTCTGCAAGATACATGTTGCTGTCTGCTTCATCATGCTGACAAGATCCATGTTGCAGTCTGTAAGATCCATAGTCTAGTCTGCTTCAGTGTGTAAGATCCATGGTGTAGTCTGCTTCCGTCTGCAAGATCCATAGTCTAGTCTGCTTCAGTGTGTAAGATCCATGGTGTAGTCTGCTTCAGTCTGCAAGATCCATGGTGTAGTCTGCTTCAGTCTGCAAGATCCAGGATCTAGTCTGCTTCAATCTGGGCTGTTATTCTTTCTCAAGACCTCTTCATAAGAGCTTCAGAGGTTGAGTATTGCTCCATTCAAGTGTAACGCATTTTTGGCCCGACGACAGACTGTTTTTCTGAGTGAAAAATACAGCTGTATGCAAGTGTGATAATCGCTATAATATTGCTGGGTATCTTGCTCCTCTCTTGCTGAGGTGGGGGGGGGGGTGTAAGGATGTTTAACTCAAACTGGAAGGTTTTTCTATCTTGGTGTGCACTGCATGCAGATATAGTATTTATGTAGAGTGAATATCTCACAGCACTTGAAGTGGTTCAAGGTAGATGAAGCCTTTTCCTTTAAACAATTTCTTTTACTGTCAGCCCAGGGGAAAGAGGGGGCAAAACGACAGACAGGAACAGAACCTAGCTGAAGATTGTTCATTGGAAAGACACGCAGGTGGTTTTATTTATGTCCTCACTTTATCACGCTAGGTATGTGAGATATGGCACCAGTCATTGGTCATAAAACTGAAGATAACTCAAAAATTTCACGGATATATCAGAAATATATATATATATATCCGTGAAAAACTATGTATGGTCTGTAGGTGTATTCTGTATTCTGTATTCTTCTCACAGTGTGAAATTCCAGACAAATCTAAGTAGATTGGGGTAGGTAAATCAATTGCTCACATTTCATTTTACATAGTCCTAGGTCCAATGTTCTACTGCAATTTCAGTAATTATGGGGTTCAGTACATTTCTCTACATTTATATATGGTTACCGACTTTAACCATAAACATAACCCTATTCTTTAAGATTCCCTCCGTGACTGACAGTAGGATGGAGACTGAAATTCTAGAGAAGACAGGAAGGGGAAATTGCAGCGAGCAGGTTGACTCATCCCTGCTCCTCGGCCTTGATCTTGATTGGAAATGCCAAAGGACAGGTCTCAAAGTCATCTCATGAGAAAGGCCCTAAAAAATGAGTGTCGGACCATTTGCACATCACAGGCGCTTCATCATCAGAAAATGGCTCCTGCATGTGATGTCGTTCCAATCATATGTGCTATTCTTGGCTCTATTTTATATTCCGTGGCATAGAGGGGGGTGAAATTGAACCTGACTGAGTCCTCTTTTCTTCCTATACTGAGGTTCACCTAGTACAACAATATGGAAGGTAGCATTTTTTGGTATTTTTTTTGAAAAATATGAACTTTATTCTCACAGGGACACAATGGTTACTACAGTCTTGTACACATATTCACTGTCAGAGATAAGCACTAAGCTTTTGAGTATGTCTGAGATTGACAAAATGAATGTCCAGTTTGGAGAAAGTTAGAATGTCAGCCAGAATTATATTCCTCACAAATTGCAATTTCCACTACAATAAATAAAATACAGAACTTATTTTCATATGAAAAACATACCTTTTCTGAAATAAATTACTTGGCAAAATGTAGACATTCATGCATGGATGTCATCAAAAGCCAGAGGCTCTCAGATGTGAATATCGCAAATAAGGCATAACTGTAATCAGCAGCAGTGGATGTTTCTGGAAAAAAAAAGATCTGCTTTTCATTAGAAGATGTTCCATCATCTGCCCATATACTTGTCTATTCCATACACGTGTTCCTTCCAATATAAAAAGGCAATGTTTTCTGTTCATCAAAATGTACAGACTGCGTAGATCACAGTTGAAGTGATGAAAGCTCTCCAAAACCAGTAAAAAAAAAAAAAAAAAGAATTGTGAAAAATGTACAAAATGCTTGATCACAAACGATGCCCCGTGGCTGCTGTGAATGCTAGTCCCCTTAAGAGTCATCCTCAGTCTTGATGACGTGGAACAGCGTGACGTTGAACAGCACCTGGTGTCCGTTGTTCCAGCCGTAGAGGGCTCGGTCGCGGGGGTTGTAGTCCAACATGGACATGTGAAAGTACTGGTTGTGGAAGGGGATGTCTGTGTACTCGTACGTGGAGGTCTTGGTGTTGTACGAGTAGTAAACCTTCGCGCCGGTCATGTGCGAGTTGGTGATGTAGAGCGTGCCGCAGATCATGAAGGCTTCGCCGGCGTTCCTCTTGGAGTACTCTGTGTTCCATATGCGGAGCAACTCCAGCGTCTCCGGGTCCAGCTGGCCGATGACGATGTTGCCCGCGTTCTGGTTGGTGGCGTACACTGCCCACATGCCCAGCTCGTCTGCCATCAGGTCGATGTCGGACGAGCCGCCCCAGGTGTAAGGGTAGACGTTGTGGAAGCCAGCGTGCTCCAGGGCCCTCTGGGCCAGCACCCGGCCCGTCTCGAAGCTGTACTTCACAACGATGTTGCTCTGCTCCTTGTTGTAGTACAGCGAGCCGTTGTACACCACGTGGTTGGTCCCGGCCCATTTGTACGGCAGGTAATAGGTCCGCGATTCCAGCCCAGATACAAAGTCCACCAAGGACTTGTACTCGCGGACAATCTTGCTGCCGACGTAGCTGTCCATGTACCAAACCTGAAATGGAGGCCGAGAGCTATTATTGTGTGTAAGATACAAGCAGAAGTTTGGAGTTGTCATTAAACTTGCAACTGTATAATAAAAACAGTGGCCATAAAATAATACCAGAGTAGCAAACAAAGATATGGGGGTCACTTTGAAGTCAAGGCTCCCAACTTTCCCAAGCAAGAGTTTTATGGGGACTGAAATTGGCACTTTGTCAGCAATGTTTCTATCTATGGCTGGCAGTGTTTTATAACAGTTCCCGTTGTTAAAATGCACACAATACAAAAGGCTGCCATTACAGTACTTTTCAAGGTGAGACTGAGATTTCCCTTAGAAAGTTTTGAGTCGTCCCCTTCCACTTTTAACAATAAGTGCTCTTGTGTGTTGTCTGTGTCTGTGTGTTGATTTGATTGAGATTTCAGTCAGTTGGGCCATGTCACAGTACAAATAAATCTTCATGGGACGATCACCCGACCACAACAACCAATGTTTGCTGCCATTGTGGCACATTTATTCTATAAGGAACACTGTATAAAAGGGCACATTTTTTGATTTTTAGACAAAAATTAGCCTTTTATATTTAAATGAAGCTCGTACGAGCGTGGCAATTACCTTTGTACTCCTACAGCCATTGTGATCTGAATGCCTCTGACTCTGAACAACACTTACACTTGTGTATGTAATCCATCCTCCTGTTTCCCTGACTGTGGCGCACAGAAACCTCCCCGAGATCATAACAAGAAGGCACAATGAATGAATAGACGTGCCCTCGCCACTCACTCTATTGTTCTTGCTGGACGCCAGCGGGTCAGTCATCCATGCGCCGAATCTCGTTCCAGACGTCTTGATCGTCACAGGGCCAGTGATTTTCATTAGCTTCCCACACGCTGGTAATGACAAAGCAAAATAAGATGAAAGTCGCAGTTTTTTCTCCTTTTACAGTCACATTCTGTCATTTCATGCCTTTGTTGGCACAGACAAACATGCCATGCATGTTCAAAGTGTGTTTCATGTTTCAGGGTAACACATCCACATACCTAATTGGAAGTAACCATTCTTCAATAGTGTAGGCAAATTTAATCCAATTTGATGTGCCTTAGTTGCCTTCATAAAATTGCTAATTTAACTTAAAGGCCACTGTAGCTAATCTCCAGCATATTACAATGCAGAGACCACAAGAACAGAAAATAACATGGTATACTCATTCATTTAAAACTTAATTCATACAGTGATACAAAAAATGGTGTCTTTGTTGTACTGTGCTCTACTGATATCATTAATTAATGTGTCTTACAAGACTATAGCTTGTATTACTATCACCCCAAGTATTACACTTAATATAGCAACTCCCCCAGGATACAACTGTAATAACAGCCAATAGGGAGTCTGAACCAAGGCATAAAGTGATGTCTTTTTCATGTTTGCTTCTCTCATGCGTCTTTTTATTGCGTGGCATCTACGCCCATGGTGGGTGGCTGCCGTGCATCAAAAGCAATGAGCCAGTGAGGGCAAAATCTATAATTTCCACGTGGCGGATGCAGGGACGGCGTGGCTGTTACAAGTGATTAATGCTAGTGTGGTTGTGTCATACGAGATACGTTGCTGCGCTTTCATGGTGTACAGCGGAGACACGCTGAGCCCTTTGAGGAGTATGCCATAACGAGTTTGCCACAGAAGCACGTCACCACACAGCTGGAACTGAGCCTTTGAGTTTGAAGTAGAGGCAACAGTGCAGATAAGAGCGAGAGCCAGCTACTTGAGTCAATTTGTTTTTTTGCAACCCAGCAATACTCCAGAGTTAAATAACTTGTTCCCTTTGTGAATTGAGGTAGGAGGACACCAATTAGTTCTGGTAGGCCACCAAGAGTTTGTCTGGAAATCAAAGATTTGCAGGCGGTCTGTCTCTTGAGGATAAAGTTAAAGAGCTCTCAAAATCTTCACCAGCGCTCACTGTACCACAGAGTATCATGCTGACATAGTATACTTAACACTATACAACATACTGCAACCATTTTACCTTAAAATAAAAGCTTCAAAATCAATTTGGTGGTCACTGATTAGCTACCGACTTAGTAATACGTGGAATGGTGTTTGTGCCACTGCCACATCACGCCAGGTGCGCCTGGTATTGCATTATGGGGTAAACTGTATATGGGCTGAAAACGGAAACAGTATTTTAGCTAAATTAAAATTTGCCATTCTTTTTTTTTATATTCTTTGGTTATGTTAGTGTTCATCTCCGATGTCACAATAAATAAAACTATGCAGAGTCATGTTTGTGTCAGATCTTGTGATAATACTCTACCATGTCAGTCTACATGCTTCTTTCACTTCTGCTGTTGTCTTTCCATGCGGTTCTATGTCCTTCAGTTTGTCAACAAATACACGTGTACACTGTCAATTAGGGGGTCTCGAAGCGCGATTTGTGTTTACGACACGAAAGTGAGCTACACTCTGCAACTTTAGGGATCTCGCTTAATGGGGCTTTAAACACACAGCTGTTAATGTTCTCATTATCAGTTGCAGTATGAGCAGAGATTAAGCTGACTTGCTTTCCTGGCCTCGACCTTGAATCCTAAAATAGCCTCTTTAAAAAGTTCAGCTTTATTAAAAAATGGGTTTCATGTACACCAGACTCAGACAAACTCCTCCACTAGCGCTGAAGATGATATATTTTATCAAAGGCTCAGAGTCCGTATGACAGAGAAATGACAGAGAATGCACCAGTGTTATCAAGGTCAGCCATTGTCCCTTACTCAGTTTATTCATGCAGTTTCGCAGGCGGCTGTCCAGGCTGACCACGCGGCTGTAGAGCTCTTCATAGTCGTAAGCGCCGATCTCCTCCTGAATGCTGGTTAGAACGGCCGATAGGTTGCGGATCTCCTCTTTGAACGTCGAGATGAGCTTGGCATCGGTTTTATACTGCTCCAGGACGGGGATAAGTGGCTGCAGCTCGTCCATCTTGTCCTGCAGCTCCTACGCACACGAACACAGGCATGCATGCAGGCACGCACACACACCCACCGTGACACACACACACACACACACACACACACACACACACACACACACACACACACACACACACACCCACATCACACACACAAATGCACACATGGACACACATGCACACGAACAGATACAAACACACACAGAGAGAAGTAAAAAATCACAGACAGGGACACTAACGCACATGATAAAAAAACACATATTGGCCTAGCCTTGTGACTGGGGGGTGGGACAGCTGAAAGATATAGTCTGGAACTAAACTCTTCAGACAATCGATCGTTGAGGGAAGATTAATGACAGTACTCTCTGTCAGAGTGCACTGGAGACATCAGTTTCCTGTATCTCCCCTATGGGTAATAATTCATCTTTATGTCACTGTACAGCTCTTTCCAAAATCACATCAATTCATCATTCATTCACATAAAATGAAGTACCATTCAAAATGTCCTATGATCATATGATTATTTACATTCTAATGTATCCAATTATAAGACTAAATAGGTACTTGTACCAGCATGATGACAACGTCACACAATCATTTGGAAAACCTACTTCACCTCACACTAAACTGTTGGATATGCTTCTATTTGTACAATACATTAGGGAGATGGACTTCTCTGCATGAGTCTACCTCAGTCTGCCCTCCCCTGCTCATCTCATCTCATCTCAGCCCCATGCACAGACTATCACTTTGCTCTTTGCACTTTCCAAACACACACACACACCAGCAAAATAACACTATCTTGCACTATCCATCCACACAAGCTCAAGAACACTATATTTTCTTTGCACTATCCACACCAGCAGCACAAGAACACTCTCTTCCTGGACACCGCCACACCGCCACTGTCAAAATCATTGAATTCTGTACCCATTCCTGTACACTTCGTGTGAATATGTTCTCCCTATGTATACTGTATGTGTTTTATGTATGTATGTCGGTGAGGTGTATAAGTGTATAAGCTACTGGATGACCTACATTTCCCTCGGGATTAATAAAGTTTCCATCTATCTATCTATCTATCTAACTAATACAGTATATATGGGTATTTACAGTGAATGTAGGCCTAATATTTCATCCCTGTAAAGTCATTTAAATTATGTGTTAACCATGTGACCGTTTAGTAATCAGAAGGTTGAGAGTTCAAATCCCTGTCAAAGTTTTCCTGAGCAAGACACTGAACCCCTAACTGCTCCTGATGTGCCATCAGTGTAAAAATGTATACCTTGTTATTCGCTTTGGAAAACAGCGTCTGCTAAATGACTAAATGTAAATGGAATGTATGACACATTCAACACAAAAAATTAGCCTATGATATTTCTTCTGCATGACAATAAATCATTTAGATTCAACTAGCCAAATTCATCCATGTGAAAGCAAAAAGTAACCAGGTTACCTTGAAATTCCTGGCCATGATGGCTTTCCTGTCGTCTTCAATCTGCCTGAACTTGGTTCTCAGGCCCTTCATCTGAGTCTCCATCTTGATCACATACTGAAAGTCCCTCTGTGTGCGAAGGTTCAGCACCTCGATGGACTGGGACATATTTTGAACCTGTTGGTTCACAAACAGTTGGCCATGACCATGCCATCAACATCTCCATCAAATGTACAGGTAGTTTGTTATAGTAAATGCACTTATAGCACAAAATAGTCTGTAGCATATGCACAAGTAATGAGTTACTGTAACAGTAAAATATCCCCTTGAAGTGTGGCAGTGTTTTCTCTCCTCGGTGGATCAATATGCGCTTGACACTTTTATGCCGTTTTACATATTTTATGCGCCCCACATGATTGTTAAATCGTTGCATGAAAACTAATAAACAAATTAGTAAACATATTTCATTCCATGACTTCAGTTAAGTTGTGTATGTGTGTGTGAGTGTGTGTGTGTGTGTGTGTGTGTGTGTGTGTGTGTGTGTGTGTGTGTGTGTGTGTGTGTGTGTGCGTGTGCGTGTGCGTGTGCGTGTGCGTGTGCATGAGCGTGAGCGTGAGCGTGTGCGTGTGGGTGTGCGTGTGTGTGTGTGCGTGTGTGTGTGTTTGTGTGTGTGTGTGTGTGTGTGTGTGTGTGTGTGTGTGTGTGTGTGTGTGTGTCTGAGAAGAAAGGTTTCATCAGAAAAGGTGGTGACCTTGCTTTAGAAGACGTGTGGAAGAGAAAGTAAGTCTGCCCAGCTGCCGTATGGCTCTCCAAGATACTAACTATCTGGGCCTAGTTTCCCGATAACGACGTATCTTAACGGCCTACGTGGATTTTGGCGACATCATAGACTCATCATTGCCGTAAGTGCGGCGTCGGGAAACCGCTCTGCAATATCCCTCTTACGACCGATTTCAAGTCCTTTTTAGCGTTCGGGAAACTGGGCCCTGGTCACCACTGGACTCAAATAAGATATTTTCACAAACAAGCCTTCTCATCAAAAAGGATTGAAAGGCCACATTTCCATGCTATCTTTGACCCTTTTTCACTCATTTGATGTTCTTGAACTAAATCAAAGTACCTCTTTTGGGTTCGCCTTGTATCTTCTGCTGTTTGTACATATACATCTACACTCAAATCTGAAGCACATAAACAGAAAACTACAGGTTGCCGGTTGGAAGTATACTTTTTCCATTTTCGCACTTTTGAAATGATGTGTCAACTCCAGTGCACAGGCTATAATCAGCCTGGAGCTCAGGGGGAGCAGACATAACTAATAGTATCTCTCACTCTTACACATCTTTCTGTTGCACGTCTGGTGAAATTATGCCGTTAGAAAATATTTTCTGCAACTATGCAAAACAAATATATAAAAGCTTATTTTGTCTTACATTTACTGCATGAATTCCTACAGGTAGCATTAGTCATAAAGAACACATAGCTTACTGCCAAATGCATTGAATGATATCCTACCAACAGCTATTGCCTAATGTATGCACAAGTATTGTTCCTTATCAAACACAGCTAAGCTAAGCAAGTAAGCTACCATTAACTACACTGGCAAGTAACTATTGCATTTCCAACAAGAATGGGAGCATTCAGAGAATGCAAACCTCCGTCTTGTGACCTTGACCTTTGACCTTGACACCTGAAATCTAATCAATTGTTGCCATTATATTACCCAATCTCCCCACAAAGTTTGATGGAAATCGGTCCATGCGTTTCTGCTTAATCCTGTTCACAAACAAACATACAGGGGCGAAAACATAACCTCCTAGCGGAGGTAATAATCAGAATAAGTGCTAGACATTTATCCTGATAAAAGGCACAGCTATTATATATTCCGAATATATTTGAAACAATCCTGTCAAACGTTTTCAACATTCTGCCCACTAACATGTATTCAGCATTTTTTGACAACCTAATTTTTTAGAAAATGGCATCATTTACAAAAATGGTGCCTGTGCCTAAAGCATTACCACACACTGGTGGGCCAATGCCAAATGAAACACTTTCGACATCAGTCTAAACATGGTAAGCTAACATGCATCACCATCTCTAAAGCAATATCGTGAGCCGTGTGAAATGAAATGCTATAAATGCAAATTTGAGACGGCATATTCTGATATAACTTGCTCCCACTCAGACAGAAAATTAGAAGTCCGTCTGACCTTTCCACTACAGCATTTGCTCAGCATCTCATCCCCTAGCATATCATCTCCAAATTCATTTTAAGGCCTTGAGGAGGTGAGGGACAGCCACAGGGATTCTAAATTCAATCCACTCCCAGGCATCGCAGGATTGTCCCCTTATGAAATGTGTAAATCCATGAAATCTTTCACAACACATCTTTAT
>NC_137915.1:8793653-8838653 GCF_963457725.1 Sprattus sprattus | reverse complement strand
TTTTGATGTGTGCTGCTTCATAGCAAAGCAGATCGCGTTTGTTGATTGCTCATCACTGAGAAATGCATCACTCTGGATTGGTCGGTCAGAGGTCGTCTTGTCACGTATTACCACATTATTGCAAGGCTTTCAGTTAACTGCAGCAACTTTATTGTTTTCCCTGCCACATCGTTAAACCAGCTAGCCATCATCTGTTTTTGTGAGCAGACAATTTTGTATGTGGAGCACTCCACCACTCCAGGTAAATGCTGACTCAGAGAGAGAGAGAGAGAGAGAGGGGAAGAGGGGGAGGGAGGGTCTATAGCCTTTTCCTTGCCACACAATACCTTACTTCTCACCATAAACTGTTGGACAACCAGGAAAGTCACCCATTTGTATCTATGTGTTTTATACAGGGATGCAACGATACCATTTATTTCAGGCCGGGTACGAGTACTTACATGTGCATACTTGAAGATACTGAGTACCGATAAGTGCACTTAATAATTTGCTTATGCCAGTGTTCTATCAATTTGTCCTCCCCAACTGTTTACAGTAGGCAAATATCATAGGGTAGAACAAAATGACAGAATACCTTCTGACTGCAGCCTAGAGTTTATTGTAATGGTGCCATGATTACGTTTATATGAACCATTATATCAACCTGCCCAGGGACTACAGGTGGAAAATAGCAATCTGCTAGAACCTGGCATAATGCATTTTCTCTTGTTGTACAGGATTAATGTTTTATTGTGCACTGTCCCTGTCTTGAAGAATAACTAAATTACAATGAAGTGGTATCAGCGACTGGTACCTGGGCATTGTGAGCATATGAGGATGATCATATGAGTACAGTATTGGCCCAATACCCAATACTGGTATCGGTTCATGCCTAGTCTTGTATATGTGTTCAAAGTATGAGCTTAACTTATTTGACATTGTTGATTCAGTTTTCTTGTTTGATTGTTCCTCGTTTCCCCCTTTTTATACACGTCCCTTTAAATGTTTTGGAACCAAGAAAAGAGTGGTCATGGTCATGCTCGTAAATCCACTTTGAGTTGAGTTGAGGTAGAGATAGACAGGAGGCAAGAATGAAGAGGAAATATAGAAATACATAGAGAGAGAGAGGCAGCTCAGCAATAAATGGTCGACTGACAGAGCCAATAAGAGGGAATTGAGTAGGAGAGCATTAAATATGAAAAAAAACTGAGATCCACACAGAAACAGGGGAGGTTCAGAGACAGAAAGGGAATGTTGGGGTAAACAAGAGAGATCGTGTGTGTGTGCGTGTGTGTGTGTACTTGTGTGTGTGTGCGTGTGTATGTGTGTGTGTGCGTGTGTATGTGTGTGTGCGTTCGTGTGTATGTGTGTGTGTGTGTGTGTGTGTGTGTGTGTGTGTGTGTGTGTGTGTCTGTGTTTGTCTGTGTGTGTAGGTTTGTGGTGTGAGCAACACCTCTCTGCAATTAAAATGCATTTATCTAACCCTGTTGTGAGGTTTGTCATTGCTTGATAATACATGTCTGTAATAGGTTCTTGCAATATACCACCTGACTGTTCTCTGTGCACATACTGTTAGTCTACTAAATCTTTATCCTGTCAGGAAAACTGCCCTTATAGAGCATCTCATCAAGGATCACTTTTGGGCTGCAAAAAAATATGGGTGATGAACATTATCTCATGAATCACTTTGGTGACCACACTCATTTCTGTAATTCAGATATGTAGCTGAAAGGGCTGTCAGATGTTGGGGGATGAGACATCACGATCCACTAATACTTTTCAGTGACATCGCTTTTTTTTTTCCAGCCAACTGAAAAAAAGTGCACTGATGTTTGCGGGGGCTTCTGACGCACGCGCCTGCATGCGTGTAAGTGTTATTTCAACTCAACATGTAATTATACTCTTCTCATAGACTCTGCTGCCGTCCTCGGGTATGTTAAAAAAGATAGCCTTCACAAAGCTATGTTATTGAAATAATCTATCACTATTATAAATCAGTTTAACTAACAACCAAAGCTATTGGGAACCGCAACCAAATCCATGTAATGCGATTATCCTAGTTAACCATTTCCAAAGGGCACACACGCATATCTGACTCGATACCGCCCTTATCTATATTGCTGTCCAAAATGGCTATAAGAGTTTTACAGCAAGCGACAATCCTAAGTACCTTACATTCGCAGACTTTGTCATTACCGTGAAAACGTATTTCAGCACCATAACAGAGGACAGCTCCACCGCGCGTATATTTCCCCCTCTCTGCGCACACAACATACAACTGCACCAAGGACACATTACATTATGCGTGCCACTTGTTAGCAAGCAACATTGTAAACTACATATACTGCCACAGCGTTTAATGATTTAGTGTTTATCGTGAGGTTTAGGCTACTCGTATTTAGTACTTTTGGCTGCGGAGAATTACTAGGGGACACAACCCGTTTTTTAAAACTCTACAACAGAAGTGATCCTGCTCACAATTGTACCAAATCACAGCGTGTTTCACAGGATTACTCAAAATCCCTTTATGCCCAGGTGACAATCACAATTTCATATTATCCAAAGGAGGAAACATAATGAGTTTGTATCACACAAATAGATACGGTGCCCTGCTGTTTCTGAACAGACCGTATGGAGTTATGATCGCAAAGCTAATCTAATGCCCAACGTACAAAACGCCACACTCCTAAATTTGAAATATGTTTCTTTTCGAGACTATACTGTTATTGTTTCATGTTACAGCAACGTTACTGAACAAATAGACGTACGTTCATCTCTAAAAGTCAGGCTTTCGTCAAAACATGAAACGAGTGTATCAACTTAGTTTTGGACCATACACAATTTCGCATTAAGACATCGGGCGTCTACTCACCATAGAAGGATATGATCCGAAGACAATCAGGAAAAGAACAGGGTTAAGGACTGCAAATAAAGCCTGCATTCTGTCAACAGGCAGTCGCACCTTTTCTTCTTTTCTTTTCTTTCTTCGCGTAGACTCACCCGGTGCCTCACCGCAGAACAAAAAGCGTTGCTACTTGAAAATGTCTTCCGAAAAATGCGCCCCGTTGGATAAGGGCGGATAGATCCACATTCATCACCCCGCTCCAAGGGCTTCTGCGTGAAGCCAATACAGAGCACAGCGTCCGCAACCTCAAAGGCGAACAGGAAAAAAAAGTTTCAGACCAACGTTATCAGAGGATGTGCATCTGTGCTCCTGTGCAGACACTCGCACGTCGGAAATGACATCCTTATGTTGCTAGTTCACTTGGGTCTTTGAAAGCAAGTGTGGTCGTTTTGACCAATACCAGAAGTCGCTACCCACAAATTATTTACAAGCATTTCATGTGTAGTTTACGTAAAGTTCTAATACACATATCTGCATTTCCTTGGTAGGTCTAATGAAATCATGTATTCCTTCATTATCCGTTACTGAAAAAAAAGCATTTATACATATTTGTCTAACTGTAAACGTCATTGACCTGGGGGGTATTCCAAGCACGTAATTTACTGACAAACCTTGGTACATTATCTCAGAGTAAGTGGTACATCTCCTAATAGAAGAGCTCTATGGCTTATCCTAGCAAAACAACGCCATATAACTTTTCTTTTAGGATGTTTATCACTTATTCTAATTTCATTTACTCAGGTTTGTCACTGAACTAGGTAGGCTACCTGGAATACTTGGAATAGGGCATGGCATGATACAAAAAAAATGTGTTTGTAGAAAATAAGAGTGTGAGGTAGAATTCTGCAGACCGTAATGTGGTTATTGCCGGGTCTTTCTGGCTCTGGTGGAGGTAGTGTTGATAGCAAACAACAAAGCTGTCTGTTTTTGTTTTATTTTGAAGTGACAGCCCGGAAGCTTGTTTACTGTAGCAGCGGGAGAGATCTCTTCGCTCGCTCTCCATTTCGCGATGTTTATGAATCCATTCGTCAGAGCAGCGGTGGGTACACAAGAATGAGTGCCACTCTGGCATACTCCTCGTTGATAGGAGGATCCGTCGCTTCCAACACTGTGCTGAACGGGTGACACGCCGAGTTTGGAGAAATGTTTGCATTCGTGTTGGAAAACATCTGCAGAAACATGTATGCCCCAATCATTGTTGCTTTGTATTACACCTGCCTCAAGCTATGTCCTTGTACGAATTTATAACTCATTCAGACCAAGTGTTTTCTGTTTTCCGGTGCCAGCTCTCATAGAGTTATCATACTTGAAAGGATTAAGATGCAGGTAAGGTAGGCCATAAGGCCAGTCCCCCAGTGGCAATGACCTCAGGAAGGCCTATATTTTTCTGGTCACCACTCTTCCGTTACACTCAGACCTTCCAACAAAGTTGGAACAGTTTGTCCTGTATGACCAAATGAGCTGTGTAACTGCAAAATGTCAGGCTTTTTGACAATAGCTCGGTGTAGGGCCTACGACAACAGACAAAAGTTACTGACATAACACCAGCCGAAGTTGTCTATCAGAGGAAATAATTTGAATGCCGTTCATCATTTGATTGAGAAGGGCAAATCCAGGAGATCTTCAATTTCGTCTTCAATTCTTCAGTTATTTGCATAGACAGTTGTTTTTGTTAAGTCCCTGACTAGGGAGGCTTTGTGTAATTGGCCCTTTCAGGTTTCCCCTGCATAATTTAGCACTCTCAGAGGAGACATGTCAGACTATTTACTTTTGCTAATGACTAATGCTCCTCTAATATTGACTGGGTATTTGTATTTTCTCTGTTTCTCTCTATCGCTCTCTCTGTCTCTCTCTCTCTATATATATATATATCCGTTTCCCTCTCTAAGGGAAGTTAATCACATAAATAGTTGTTTATTACCTATAAATAGTTGTTTATTACCTTATCTCCATGAAAAATCTTTTCTGTTCTGAGTTTTTTTTTGTTTGTAGCCTTGTCTTGACCTTCATGAGTAGGCAGGGGACTAAGGATGAGCTATTATGCTTCTGGGCCTAAAAGCACTATACTATAAGTACCTGAACTGCCTCCCTCTAACACAACAGCACGGTTACATCTGCCCTCTATGAGTGACCTGTGTCTGACCCTCTCCCTGTCTTCCTATCCTCTTTCTGCCCTCCTTATCCCTCTTTTCCATTCCTCCCCTCTGTGATGCGTTTCTTACCGTCTGTCCCTCTTTATTTTCTTTAGACCTCTCTTCCTCGCCCTCCTTGTTCTCCCGCTTTTTGCCATTTTCCTTTTCTCTGTCCCCTCTTCGACTCGCTCTCTCTCTCTCCTTTCACGTCTCTTCAGAGTGTAGTTGCTGAGCAACATCTCTTTATGACTCCCATTTGCCATGCTCTGAGGTTGGCTGCCACTGTTCTTCCTCTATGTTGTATGGTGTTTTGGGTGTCTGAAAAGAAGACTTTGTTCTGCCACACTTCGGCTTGAGAGTACAGTCTCTACCACAGGCTAATTAAGGAGAGCTTCCCAGCTCTTTCAGGACCTGAGGGTTTCTGGGAAACAGCATAAAATAAAACAGAACCTCCATGTCTATGGTGTTTTTTCTCACACCTCTCACAGACTTGCTCAGTCACCTTTAATGGACTTTTGGGAGACAAAATTCTTTGGCAATTTTCATTATGTGTGTGAACACACACACACACACACACATACACACACATGCCTGTTAGGTAATTTCCCAATGTGTAAGTAGTGTTTGTCCATTGTTAGAGACCACACACTCATACACTTATATATATAATGGGAACTGGCCAGAATTTTTACAGCATCTTTCATAGGGCAACTGTACAAGCACTGTGAACTGCACTGTGATCAGCAGCAGTGCATTGGGAGTAGGCGGGGATACCTATCTTTGCCAATTTCATTTACACAAAGCAGGGTGCAATCAAGCATGAATGGGTTGAGTAATTAGTGGAGGTGGCAAAGAAATCATTCTTTATCAGCCTATCACTGTGATACCTCATTAAAGTTCACACAGACCTCAGTAATTGTTCTACAATACAGCAAACAAAACATGTTTGGTCGCAAACGGAGTGATATACACCACAGGATATGGTGGTTCTCATGTGGGAGGTCTGCCCGATATGAAATCATGTAGAAGTTTCATAGAAAAGGTGTTCCTTTGAAGGAACTAATTTAAACATGGAACTCCCTGTGTATGTAATGGGAAGTGGAAACACCCCGGCATTGTGTTGACCCACCCACGTTTGTGCTTAGTATCTACTAGCTCATGTTATGAAATTAACAAAATTATTTTGCTAAGTTATCAAATTAGCCTTTGGTAATGTGGACGTGCGTGTTGCCAGCTGTGTTATCTATCAATGAAATTAGGGCCCGTGACCTCGTATCCATTTGATCTATTTGTGATTCCATGCATAGTTACACCTGGGCCCCTTGGGCTGGTGCATGTGTACTTACACACTGTTTAAAGCAGGCAGACACCAGATGGGCTCTTTATCAGCCAATGATCTTAACATACCTCTCAGCCGTGCTGCCATACTGTTTGCTGGCAACACACACCTCAATTTAGTTTTATTGAATTTAATAAATGGCATTCTCTGTTTATGTCAGCCCTCTATAATACTGTCATTATCCTCTCTTTTTATTTCATTTCATGGTGCTATTCTCAAAAAAAAAAAAAACATTTACTATATATACTGTAACCCTATCTGTAGCTGTTGATAAATGCTATGGCCTCACCGTTTGACCTTGACAGATATCAATTCTACATGTTCTGCTGACGTTCTGTGTAAGACAGTTCGGTCTAAGACCTGGGTTTTTATGAGTGTCATCCTGCATACCTGGTTTGTTGTGAAAATGTTCTTTATGAAAAGAACCAACAAACATCAAAAGACATCGAACTCAGGTGTGTGAAGGCGTTTTCATCTATCTTTCTACCTGCAAAAAGAAATCACATTATGCGATGAGGAAAGATAATAATGATGCTACTATAAAAAGTCAGCAATACAAGGGATCCTACTACCAAGAAATATCTTGGCAACATATCTGCATTAATAGGTGGGAGGCCGCGGAAATTAATGGTCCATGGCCCATTGAGGTAGGGTGTGTGTGTGTGTGGGGGGGGGGGGGGGGGTGGGGGGGGGGGGCTGGTTTGAATATAGAGAGGCTATAGATGAAGCCTGTGGAGCACTGCTGGTGTCAGACAGACCAGCTCTCAGGAGCTGATAGAGTGTGGTCAATTTCTCCGGGAACATGTGTGTCAATTATTCCACTTCATTATACCCACTTGGCCATTTTAATTAAAGTCATGACAATGTATAAATGAAGAGTGCATCATTCAGTTCAGACTTTCAAACACGGCACACTGATTTCAGGTAAATAAAGTCATCCTCTAAAAACGCTGTATGTGCTCCAGAGACAGTTTGTTTGTTTGTTTATTTATTGAAATCGGCTGTTAGTCTCATGGATCTTCACTCAGTTGGAAGCAATTAGAATAATTTCCCCTCTGATAGGCCATTGAGCAACAGCAACAGTTCCGTGCTGGTGGATACAATGGAGTTTCCGTTTCCTGCAGATGAACCAGTTTAGAAGGCCGAGCCAGAGAACTCGCACCAAATCCCCAGACCCAGAGGGGCTCTTCTGCCAAGACTTATTCTGCTTCTTCCTTTCACTGACACTGCGAGTATACCCTCACCTCCACTGTACGCGCGGTGTGCCAAGTCAAAAGAGACTACCATAGTGAGGGGAAATAAGTATATGTATAAGAAACGACATTGATTCGGATTTGATTGAATCTTCATGCAGTCTGGTCTCCAGTAGCAAACCTGGCAGCAGACCAGACCTTGATCGACCATGAGCCTTGAGGAAAGGGTTCTCCAAGGCCATTGTGCTCCACCACCTTACGTTCTAAAGCCTCGGTCCAAATATCAAAACTAGATATTGACTACCTTTGGATGTTATATTGAATGTGACAAAAGGATTAAATTGATTACTAACAATGTCAAATCACCAAGCAATATGGTTTTATTACTATATGATGACTCATCATCCTCCCTGAGCACCATATAAATAAGCACACCAACAGACACAGGCACTCACCCGCAAACACACGTGTCCAGAGAGACAGTCACATCTGAATATTGTTCCGAGCATACAAACTCAATCATATTACCACCCTTCACTCTGCCACACACACACACACACACAGAACAAATTCCTATAAGGACAGAGATGACTTTCGTGGAAGCGTGGTCTCCCAGGGGCACTCTCCAGCAGATGATGAGAAAGGCATGCGAGCGGGAAGTTGATATTGTTCATTTAGTCTGGCTGGCAGTGAGCGTGCACGGTTGCAGGGTGGTGCGGCAATGTGGTGCCAGACATCTCAATTTATGGCACCAGATGGGGACTGCCAGAGCTGGTGGAGAGTGATTCTCTTTACTGCAGTGTGTTTTAGACACAGAGAGAGAGAGAGAGAGAGAGAGAGAGAGAGAGAGAAAGAAGGGAATGAGGATTTGTGCATGCTTATGATATGTTGACAATGTTGGCATGTCTGTGAAAGAGATGGAAATTGTTTGTCTCTATACATATGATGATGTACGAGAGCCTGTGATGTGCCTGCGTACTGCTTGCCAACATGTGTTTGTGTGTGTAAAGGAGAGAGAGATTCATTGCTAGGTAATGTGAGTGCTTAGCAGATTCTGCCTTTCAAGTTATCTCAGAGGGCTTTTAACTTGACAGATGGGATGAAAAGCGAGTGGGATATGTGATGCATCATGTGTGTGTTAGTGGCTTTGGTTGTGTGCAGAGAATGTATTTTCTTCCTCGCAGACCACTGCTAGTTCCTGATGAGGTTTTTTTTTTTTAAGCAAAAGTCTGCTCCCCTACTCGTAGGGGCCACGCCTTAAATGGTGGCTCAATTTTAACTTGGAGCACGCTGGGCACTCTCATTCTAAGCGGATGTCGTAATTTTCATTTTAGCCGAGGGACGCCTGGTGGTCTTGACGCTTCCAAGTTGTCAGGTGCAACACAACTGACTAAAACACAATGGTACCTTGTTAATGTATTCAAGTATTCAACAGCGAATCTGTTTTGGTTTGTGTAGCTTTTCACAGTCTTCTATCCTCCAAAGAACATTTCCTAAACCTGTAACCCGGGACCGACCGTTTCCATCACTATAGCAGTAAACTCTCAGCGATGATCGCAGTTTATTTCAGATACATAGCGTCTTTCCAAAAAACATATCAGCTTGATTTTCACTAATTCTATTTTGCTCATCTAAGCCACATGTGAAATGCATCTTAGCTCCAGCACTGATTTGTTCTCATAAAGTTAGTCAAGAACAGGGATGGTTGTAGGATCAGAGCGATTCTAGGTAGGCCTACTCTGCTGTGGACAATTACACGGAGGTGTTTTGAGAATGAGTTTCATCCAATTTAATGATATCCACCAACTGGTCCGAGTTATGTGCTGATGAGTCGTACTAAGGTATAGCTTACATTTACATTTACATTTACATTTACATTTACATTTACATAAACATTTAGTTTTCCAGTGAGCATTCACACACGACAACCATACAGACGACACCAGAGCGCAAATGAAAGGCCATATTTTGATGTGCCCTTGGCCTGGTTGGTATATCGTCTGTTTTTTACGCAATTTGGATAAGGGAGGCAACATTTTTCTAGTGTTCCCTTTTTATGTGTTTGAAATCGTGTGTGGCAGGCGTGCATTACTTGCCTCGCATCTTCCAATGCACGCTTTCCGTAGTTTTCTTCGGTTTGCTCATTGTGAATTCCTCTAGTATTATATTTGAAATGGCATGTGCCGTTATTTGCGCAAATGAGGGGGGGCATAAATTACATTTGACTTTGAAAATCAGATAACCAGATGCAGAAATAGACATGGCTATAGACAGAAGAATGACGGGCAGCTTCAGCACCCTGGACAGAGACAACCTAACTGCAGGGCTCAGGCAGGAGAGGCATCACCGTAGTCGTCATGAAGACTTGCCTCTCTCCTCTCTTTTTAGACATCTGCAATAGCAGCCCCTAATCAGTATTCCTACAGAGTACCTGACGAAGGAGATAATGGCACATGTGGTCTGGGAACCCACCCAGCCACTGGACATCTGTCACCTCACAGTATTTCGTTATCAGTTTATACTATGCATATGTACGTATATCAGTCAATCACAACTTCAGACCACCTGAAACATAACAACTGTGCCTTTTGTAGTCTTTTATCTACATGGTATTTGCTTCAAACATGCCATGGAAAAAAGCACCCTCAGAGAAAATAAACAAGCAAACAAACAAACAAATGTGGGCCAGTAGGATGAGTTTATGAAGGATGAGGACTTCTGATGCGACCCCCCCTCCCCCCCCCCTCCACCCTGATCTCCAACCCTGAACTAAAATTACCACCTTTGCAGGAGCAATTTGTTCTGAAGAGCAGTAAGCATCTTTAATCGCTAATTGAGGTGGCGGTAAATGCTTAGCCATCCAGAAAATCTGGGTTTCCACTGAATTCATAATTGATCAAATCAATGTCACAAATCTATGTCTGTGTGGGGGGTGCAGCCACTGAGCAACCTTAAGTCTTAATTCACCCCCACCCTTCAACACAAAACTAATGCCACATGGCTGTACTGTAATCATAGCTGTGTGGCTTACCGAATATCATACCATCAACGCTACTGTGTGGCTTACCGAATACCATACCATCAACGCTACTGTGTGGTTGACCGAATATCATACCATCAACGTTACTGTGTGGTTGACTGAATACCATACCATCAACGCTACTGTGTGGTTGACTGAATACCATACCATCAACGCTACTGTGTGGTTGACTGAATACCATACCATCAACGCTACTGTGTGGTTGACTGAATACCATACCATCAACGCTACTGTGTGGTTGACTGAATACCATACCATCAACGCTACTGTGTGGTTGACTGAATACCATACCATCAACGCTACTGTGTGGTTGACTGAATACCATACCATCAACACTACATTTCCCATACTTTTCACAAACCAGAACTGGACTCCTGGGGTAAAGGAGCGGATTCTAACTATCCTGGAGAGTCTTAATGGACAGAGAGTTGAGTGTGAAGGCGATTGTCCCCAGAACAGATTTCTGTGCTCGCACAGTGTGTGTGTGTGTTCCCATTACAAGAACACCAATCGAGAGCCCTGAAGCTGAATGGACACTGGTTTGGTCAGCATCACCAGCATCTTCTAAAAGGGGACTGATGTTACCATGTCAGTCTGTGTTCCCCAACTCCACCTTAAACAACATATGCCACTTCTGTAACTACTACATGATTACAGCCATATTTATATGCAGTGTCTAGACCCCAACAGTAATAGATAGGAGTGCCCTTATGCCTGCAGGACGAGACTGTTGCCGGGGGTGACTAAACAACCTACCTCCCAGCTCCACTAGTATCATATTGAGTAGGACACTGCAAAACAATTATCTACGAACTAAGCAGACAGACCAGCCGTGTAAATCGAAGTCATCCTGATTGTCATTGTCGGGGACCATTCTTGCTCTCGAGGCTTGCCACAGTGTGTACTGTACTCTATCTCATTCTACACGAATGCCTGCCTTTTCTTTGATGTCTACATCATTAGGGGGTTGGATGGTGGAGCCCTCTTCTGCTGACCGCAGTGGAAAACACCTGTTCAAAGCGCATCTCAGCAGCACACATCGTGACACACACACACACACACACACCCAGTCATTATCCCACCTGGGCCACGATGTGTCCGCTCTATGGCGTCTCCGCCTTCTGGAGGGTAATTCGCCACGACATGGGATGTTACTAACCCCGTATATGGGAAAGGAACGGCTCGGCCGATTGAACGATGTGAGTCTCTTTGAAGTGTGCCTGGGGCCTTTGTTATGGGTCCCGGCAGAGACACTGTTGACAGTCTCTTGGGTTTGATGAGGGAAACCTTGGATTGTGCCCCGGGGCTTATTCAGCATCGTTTCGCTCGAGTCTCTGATCACTCGCGCTCTTATTTCATTATTTTCTCCCAGTCGCGCTTTGTCCTTGAAGTTTTGGGCCCGAGTAGTTTGAAAGACAAACAGGAGATGGGATCCCCACCTCTCTATCGGCTTGCGGAGGCTGTTGAAGGGAATGTCAATATCTTATTTATTCTCCGTGTTTGAACAGAAGCTCTTTCGCATACCTGACTCGGTGGCGTGGATGCAGAATATAAACAAGTTGGTCGAGCAGTGGCAGCTGATCAGAAAGGATACCAAATATAAGAGCCATGATAGTGACCAGTGGTGTAGTCCAGGGTATACGCAGGTATACGGAGTATACCCACTCATTTTTCTGTCAGCATTGAGTATACCCACTTCTCAAAACCAGGCGTTAATCCTGTGCTGTATGGGCTGCTTAAAAAAATAAGTATACCCACTCCTCTAGGGACCACTACACCACTGATAGTGACCACATGCCAGCGATGAAGCAGACTAACATGCGATAGACTGGTGCCCTAAAGAAGATAAAGGGCTGCTGTAATGATTACTGTGCATTGGTCAATGGAGGATAATAGTAGTGCTGGAATTGCACAGGTCTGCCTACGTATCGACTCTTCCTGCCTCCCCTCTCTTCCTAGCCATTACATTTATTGGTAGTCTGTCCATGTTGGAAGCAAGGGGGGAATGAATGTGTGTGTGTGTGTGTGTGTGTGTGTGTATGTGTGTGTGTGTGTGCGTGTGTGTGTGTGTGTGTGTGTGTGTGTGTGCGTGTGTGTGTGTGTGCGGGTGTGTGTGTGTGCGGGTGTGTGTGTGTGTGTGTGTGTGCGTGCGTGTGTGTGTGTGTGTATGTGTGCATGTGTGTGTATGTGTGTCTTGGGGGGTGAAGTATTAGAGGGGATCATCTGTCATTGCCCACAAAATTAAAGGAATCGACCGGAGAATGTTGACCTCGGTCTTTGGAGCTCAGCGATTTTAAAACCGCGATCTAGAACAGCATGATATTTCAGAGAGAGAAAGAAAGATTGAGAAAGAGAAAGAGAGGGAGAGACAGAGAGAGAGATTAGGAATTAGGAGTCCATTCTACCTGGAGCACAAAGTGAACCCCTGCACAGGAAGGTCATTACCACTTGGCCATTTTTCAGGTTGGGCACAAGGCCATTAGATAGTTTATCACCCCCTGTAGCGTGTTCTGCTATGTGAACATGCACTGTCTTGAGCTGCTTATCTTTCTACATGACAAATCTCTCTTATTTATGAGCCAAATGCCACACATGAAGGACTTTACAAGAGCAATGGGATGTGCTCTCACAGTCTGGGATGAAATATTATAGGACGGTGCAAACCAAAAAATGGGTAATAGGTTTGATCAGTGGTAGTATTCGTGTCAAGCCGGACGCATGCTGAATGTAAGTAGATAATGAAAAAGGGTCAAAATGCTGCGTTCGAGATAAGCTATGCCCTTTTTTACCTGCTCTTTTGCAGTCCGAATGGAAATGGCTTCCATGTACATGAGCGTGGCCCTAGTGACATGCGGACTACTACCAGTGAAATGGAAACAGAAATCTTTTCCTATTACATTAACAGAATCTTCCCCTCCGGTTGCCAGATTCATGTTCCATGGCTTGTCCTCCCTATCCTTGCCGCAGCACAGTCACCAATGTTGAGTCCACTCATCTACGGCTTGTCTGTTGCAAAGTTCTCTGTCAGTTCTTGGCTGAGGTGGTCCTTTAGCTCTGGCTAGGCCCAAGGCCCAGCCCTGCAGGAATGGCCAGCAGGCATCAATCTCAGCCTGTTTAATTGAGAGCCTCATCTGCTGGGTCACAGAGCCCGTCCTTGAATGAATGGAGGGACCTGTAATAACCCTCTCTATTAAACACCCCCACAGGAGAAATGAGCAACTCCTCTGGTACGGTTTGTCGTCAGTTAGGATGTATGTGTGTGTGTGTGTGTGTGTGTGTGTGTGTGTGTGTGTGTGTGTGTGTGTGTGTGTGTGTGTGTGTGTGTGTGTGCGCGTGTGTGTGTGTGGTGTTGGGCCTCTCTCTTCGGGGACATTAATAGTGTTTTCTATTAACGTCTCCAGTGGGCAAAATAGGAAACTGCTCCTGTGTGTCTTGCTGCTGGTGTGTGTGTTTTTGGCAGTGTGCGTTTGTGTGTGTGTGTGTTTAGCAGTGTGTGTGTTTGTCTGTTGTTGTTCGGAGTGCCTCCTGTGTCCCTGTACTTCTCTCCTCTGGGACATTAATGGCATTTCCCATTAAAGTCTCTGGTGAGCTTAATGAGCAACTGCTCCTATATGTTGTGGATCTGTGTTTGTGTTTGTGTTAGTGTGTGTGTGTGTGTGTGTGTGTGTGTGTGTGTGTGTGTGTGTGTGTGTGTGTGTGTGTGTGTGTGTGTGTGTGTGTGTGTGCGTGCGCGTGTGCGTGTGCGCGTGTGTGCAAGTTTTTATGTAACTGCTCTTGGGGTCCCAGCCCTGTCTTCAGTACCCGCCTAGTAAACTTGGCTGGTTGGGAAGTTGGGAACAGTGTCATGAGCCTTCTACCACAAGGCTAATTTTTTTATAGTGTCATTATTCATAACCTGCATATTAAATCCAAGTGGCCATAACTAATAGGCACATGCTGCAAATTTAAAGCCGTTCTGAAAGCAGTATAAAAATAGTCTAGCTTTCTTTTTGGTTTTGGACTTTGACTCTCATCTTATAATGAGTTTCCACTACTTTCACATATATTTTCTCCTGGAAACCCTATTTTAAGATGTTATCCGCCAAAATGATTCGGGATTTCGAATAAAAGTCCTCTTTCAACATTAGACACGATTCCATGTGATCATCTAGATGAGGTCTTTGTTTTATTTTATTTTTCTAAGCCTTGATGTTGCCTCTATTTTTCTCTTAAATGTTAAGCTCCTGGACCAGACAACTCAAGTCCACTGAGCTCCCTGGTCTGTTTGATCCCCCTTTTTTCAGCATTCTGTTCGGTTTCCTAAAAAGCGAAGGAAGGAATGCAAACACGGCGTGTGTGGCCACGAGTGCGAGGGTTTTGTTCTAGTCTGTTTGTTCTTAGCCACAGCAGTGCTCTGCTGGACATCAAGGCTTTTTAATTACGCCATTACATCAATGGGAAGCCTGAGGTAATTACTGACACGGGCGGGGAGCGCACATGTCGACAGCATGCTTTTGTCACAATTTATCTGGCGGAACAGATGAGACTTCAAGTCGTTCCTTAATTTACGCCGCACTTTCAACAGTGGGTGCGACTGAGTGGATCTCACTGGATGGACTTGCAGTAAATTAGCCAACATGCCATGCAAATCTCACAAATCAAACACCACAGGAACATCTGCATTACTGGTACGTATATCTACTCCAAGGTCGAGTGAGAAGTACAATAGCCTCTTGGGTTTGTCTGAATTCTTGGTGGCTTTTGTTGTCGCTCCTTCTGCCATCAAATCTAGAATATAGCTTAGTGTGTAGCTGGTCTGGGATACCATCTCCGGTAGTTTACCGCCATCTGCCTGGGACACATCAAGCACCCTACTGGCAATGACAGCCTTTCAGAGATGTGCAGGGTTTGAACATGACTTTATGAGGGTGCCTGTTAACAACCTCTCTTCTTCGAGAAACCTTTTCTTTGGTTGTCTGTTCAAAGAGCTTCCTTAAAAAGCTTACTCCCTGTGTCCATTTATTCTTAATTGCTTTTCTTTGTTCATTGTAAACCAAGCAAAGCCTTTTATTTAGTATGTGGACAAAGACACAGTGGCCAAAACTTAGACAAGACACATTGATCTTTTTCTTAAGAGGCAAAAAAATGAGCATTCAATAATTATTTTGAGCACATTTTATGTTTTACTTTCTTTGTGGCTTCACTGGTCGAAAGACTACAACAGCCACAGTCACCAGACATCTAATTCTGGCCTTCAAAGTACTCAAAAAGTTTAATAACAGATGATAAATCTTTATGACAATTTGTTGCACATTGACATTGACAATTTGTTTCCCATTGACAATTTGTTGGAAAAATGTGTAAATTGTTTAGCAGTAATATATATCATCCAATCATCACGCTCTATGTTTTCCTCTCAGCTAGTTAACAAAAAGATACTCCAGGCCACCAGTGATGCTAAAGAGCTACAATGCATCTGCACTGTTGTATAGCATTCTAAAACTACTGAAAGGACTAATTGTAGCTCATACTCTATTCCTGCATAGATAGCAGATGTTTGTAGAACCATCCAGCCCAGTTGTCCCAGGTAGTTAAAAAGTCTTGGATTGTATTTTCTCTATTTGTGTTTGCATGAGGAACATAGCAAGTTATTGTGTCACATTCGTTCATTTTTCCAGTTCTGCTTCAAGACTTCTTTATCCACTTTTCTTCTCTGCCCCTGTGACAGAAGATCTTCCAATTCTTGGGCTCTTAGAGGCAATCCATCTGCACTGTGCATATGCTGTAAGGAAGGAATGGGGTCTTACAATTATCACACTTAAGATTCACATCCTTTAATGCCTCTTGGAAAGTTTTGAAAGTGTTCCAGATCTCACAGATGAGCAATGCGAGAATGAGGGGAGCGCCATGTGTTTGTTTCTTTTCATCATTCAGATTTCACAGTTCCTGGAGCAGAGTGTGGTGCACCCTAAGAGGGGGCACAGAATTTAAATCAACACAGATTAAATAGACGTATATCATGGTGAACAAGTTTTCCTCTTTAAATAAGAAGGCAGATAAGACGATGTTCTAGACATCAAAGATGTGCCTAGCTGTTAACATATTGTTATATTTGAAGAAAAACAAAAGATATTGTTTGAACAGCATTTTCTCAAGAGTTACCAGACATTTGTATTTCAAGCCTTGCAAGTTGTCAGGGATAACGGTTTGGTCGATGGCATTAAACATGACCCCGAAGATTCACTAAGCTATTGAAGACAAGGCATAGAAATAAATGAAAGAAAACAAGGACCACTGCAAAATCAACTATCAAAACAAGGCCAGCATCCATCGACCACTAGCAATCACACACCTGCGACTCCATGGTGACATCATAACTCCACCAGTCACCGGGCTGCTTTCAGGTAGGCCAACACAAACACACGATGCACACATGCGCTTTGGGCGTTGTTTTAGAATCCAGTTTTTAATATTTAAATGAACCATAAAAAGCACATTAAAACATTTTCTCATTTTAGTTACAAAAAATGGGTCACTGAAAAGGGCTTATCAATGCATTCACAGAAGGATTTGAACAGAAGAGGCCTAACAGATAAGTATTTCTTTTTTTTCATTAAAAAAATCCCCACCCAAAATATATAAACTTAATTGTGTAACCAAGGTATATACAGGGCATACCATCCTGGCATCTTAATGGTTATCAAGAAAGTTTGAGGTATACGACCAAAAACAACAGAGAAAAAAATGAAGTGGAAAAAAAAAATCTGACAAAAGAATTTACTAAAAAAAAAAATCAAACAAACTTAAATAAGTGAAACTGAATGCCATTATTGCTTAAAACAAGCACCAGAAACAACATTAGTGAAGCATGTTGTTTGGCAAGTGCTGGTGAGAGTCTTCCAGTCATGCTCGCTGTGGTCTCATTGGCCAAACCACTTGTGACCCAGAGCTTGTGGGTGGTCAATATATACAAAGGGCAATTATATGTTATAATTAAAAATAGGGAATTGTTTGAATGCTCACTTTTATTGGCTTCATAAAAGGTACACAGTATTCATCGACAAAATATCATAATTATTTAATTTCTTTATTTTTTTTAAGTTATAAATGCTGTTGCCATGGTTGTCTTTTCTGTTCCTGTTCACGTTGAAATTAAGAGCCTGATGCGATTCTGATAGACATGCAAGTTTTGAAAGTGGATTCAGAAATAACAGTAATGTACAAAATAATAATTACAGTTTTATCAAAATACACCTTCTTCTTTCTCTTAGCACCTCATAACATATATATTTTTTATGTTCTGATCAAGCACCACTGTTTTTGTTCATTTTTTTGTTCTTTTTCCTTTTTTTTCCACAGCACCAGGAGAATGAGGGCAGCTGAGGCCCCTCCTCTTTGACCTTTTGACCTCCAATGGGTAGTTCCCCCCTTCTCACCACTCTCTGCCACGCCTTCAGATGTCCTTCACCTCTGCTCCATAAACAGGCTTAAGTCATGTGATTCTAGCCCTACAAGGGCAACAAGTATTTTCCTGGATAATACATACACATATGGCAAGACATGTTCTCTACACCATTTCTTTTTTCTTTATTCAAATATTTGCATGTGGCATGAAGGGTGTGGGGGAGGGCGAAGGGTTGGTTGTTGGTGGTGGTGTTGGTGGTGATGACGTTTGGTGATGGTGGTGTTGGTGGTACCAAAAAGAGTCTTAACTCTTGAGTGCTGACCCATCCTTCCCTGCCAAATTTGTTGTTCCTACTTATGGACTTTAGCCAAGGAAGCAGACAGGTCCCACTTCGAATCCAAACTTCTGATTGGGATCCCCAAAGTCATTCAACATCACGTCGATGATTGGCAGTTGATCAATTTTGGGAGTATTAACCTCCATCACAGTCTTTCCATAGCCCTTCCTCTCCTGTATATGAGATGAGAGAGAGAGAGAGAGAGACAGACAGCCAGAGAGAGAGAGAGAGAGAGAGAGAGAGAGAGAGAGAGAGAGGGAGGGATAGGGAGAGTTGAAAAGAAATTATATTTAACAGGTGACAGACATGCTCAATCAGTGTAGTTCAACTCCCACTAAAAGCTAGGTGTCTGAGACAAGACTAAGCATAACTTTTAGAAAAATCCCTTCCATAAAAAATACAATGTCATTTCTATACATTAAACCCATCACCACTATTTAAAAAACTAAACAAGCCAGCCTCTAAATGCACAAACAGCATGCCATAACTAATATAGTGCACTCTTTCTGATCACACAATCATCACTGTGTGTGTGTCAGTGTGTGTTCATACCGCGCATCCGTCGGAGATGGCATGGATGTACGGGTTGTTGTCGTAGGACATCTCCTCGTCATTGGAGCCCAGGAAGCGCAGCGCCTTGTCGTAGCTGTCGGTGCTGGCGTCGTGCCAGGCCACGGACTGGTGGCAGCTGTAGGTGAAGTTTTGCCTGGCTGAGGCCGTCAGTAGTTTGAGGAACGTCATCTGCACCTGGTTTATCGTGTTGCCCTCAGCGTCCACGTACGATAGCTGTGTTTTAGGGAGAGGAAAAGAAGAAGTGGAGATGAAGGGAGAGCAGATAGAGGAAGGGAGGGCGGAAGAGGACATAAAAAAAGAGAGACAATCTCTTAGACAGGAGATTAGCACAAAGTCTTGTTTTATTTAAGGGCATCAGACCACTCCACTGTAGGCTGGCGTAAAGCACCATCTGAATTCAAAATGTCTGCTAAAATGCATAACCTCTATCATTCTCTGGCTATTTGAAACCTAAATTGGATGGGCGCAGTGTCTGTCCTTGTGTGCTCTTTGGGGGTTTTGGCGACCTTGGGTCAGCGTGTGTGAGCCGGTGCTGACTGTGGGGCTCGCTATTAACGGCTATTTGTGTCTCGCTATCTTTGGAGGAGCTGCGACGAGACAGATTGGAGACGTCCTGGTGCTGTCTGGCGTGGCCTTGCAGCGCTACTCTCAGCTCAGTTTCATGATGGAGAGGTTGTCATTAAAAATGAGACATGGAGAAAACTAGGAGAGAAAAAGAGAGAGAGAAAGAGCGAGAAAGAAGGCCACTTACGATTTTACCGCGCTTGAATTCGCTGTACCAGGAACCTGGTGCCTCCTTGGGCCAGGAAGATATCCTAACCTGCAGGTGTCATGGAAAGAGAAGAGAACTTGATTAGATATTATATGCCACAGGAGAAAGAAACTACTAAATTAACAATACATTGGATTGAGCTGCAGTCATTTAGTGGCTTGAGAATCTTTCAAAATCAAATCAAATCAGCTGTTGTGTCCACCATGTAAAACACTTATATCAGAGATCCGATTTTAGAATTCAACTACATATTCATCTGCTATAGTAGATGTGCGTGACTGTGTTAAATATTTGCTTAAATCGTGGTGCAGATGCAAGCAGCACAGTGACATACAAGCGCCCTGTGGGGGACGTGGAAAATGTCACTCACTCCATTCGACTTCTTATCGGGGTAGATGCAGGTCTCGCCTCCTGCTGTGAAGTTACAGTACACTTTGAACGAGTCTCCAGAGCATCCCTGGTTTGGATCGATCCAGTACTCGCCTGAAGAGAACACCCACAAAAATCAGACTTAACAAACTGATCTGAGATCTGATTACGGATTTGGGGATCAAAACTTTAGATGGATTTGTGTTTAAAAAAATGTGCAAGGTGGTCTCTTATCACATAATGACAAGATTACGTGGTGTGTACACAAACAACAACACTGACGTTACAGCTAGAAGTGAAGTGTTCACTTTTGAAAAGGTCATTGTGAGAAATGTCATTTTGTAGGGTTCTCATTTGGCAGGAGTGGAGGTTTTTTCGCTCTGCTGCCTGTGAATATTAATCCAAGCTACTGTCAATGTTATTCAAACTCAACACTCAGCACACACTGAAAGTCCCATCCAAAAACACTCTCTGCATAGCTGCTAGGCTAATTAGCTTGAGTTCATTTGGATGGTGTTGACGAGTGTAGCATTGGGAAGTTGGAGGGCACATTCTCCCTTACCGTCGGGGAACTCTGGGTGGCAGAGCTCCAGGTCTTTGCAGGTCCTGGCTGGGTTGTTCTGGGTGCCCATGGGGTACTTCATGCGCTCGATGTCCTGCTTGAGGTTGTTGAGGGAGCCAAAGATGTCCTCCATGCCCTCGCCATAGTCCATCATGGCTTCGTCGGCCTGGTAGTCGCTGGAGCGCTTGCTCCGTTTGTTGGAGCCACGGATGGGCAGAGGCTGGATCACCTCGCCTGGGGGACCCTGCAGAGCAGACAGGGACGAATGGGGGCGGTTAAGTCGGAACTCACAGGGGGTTTTCATCTCATGACCTCCTGATGGACATTTTGGGTTTGTTTGTGAGAGATTTGCAAGTAGTAAACAAGGTTGCATATCATACGTTATGGCCTTATATAGGTTTATCTATAGTGCCTTGGTTACAGTGCCTGAGAGGTACATGTGTGAAAGATTCAATAGCCTACTCGACTGACAAGCATTACAAAATGGCAACATAGGATATAACACAAAGTTAATGAAATGTGAGGCCTGCCAAATTCAATGTTGGAATTGTTAATATAAAAAAGTATGTTCAACGACAAAACGAGCAAGAGAAGATCCTGGAAGAATCTTGTTATAAGATTGGTACTCACGGGAGGTCCAGGAGGTCCAAGCACACCAGTGTCTCCCTTCTGACCAGCGGGACCCTGGAGCAAAACAGTGTTGTGGTTAGGTGTTAAACTGTACTATGATGAAGGTAGTGACGTTCAGTCACTGTGTTGGATTTACTGTGGATGTTATGAAAAGAAATACCCTCTAAAAAGCATAATTAACATGGCAGATGGTTTGTACTTACAGATGAACCCTTGGAACCCTTGGGACCTTGTGGACCCTGAGGAAGAGACACGCAGTGATTGAACCACCTTGCTACACAGTTTGTTCAACACACCACACACATACTTGGCAAATGAAGTGAGACAAATTATTCAGCTTTAGATTCACTCATTACCAGCTACAGTATGTTTAGACACACAGGAAATGATCAATGGAAGACTGAAATGGAAAGTTCCCAGTACTATCTTCCTTGATAGACAAACTTAATATATACGTATATATGACCTGTGGGAAGAAGAAACACTGTTTTGTGATGGGCGAGACTTACAGGCAGACCAGGAGGACCAGGTGGACCCAGGGGACCAGAGGAACCACCGAGACCCTGTGGAGTAAAAAAAAAACAAAGAGACATCAGATGACCAGTAGCTCTCAGTCTCTGTGGCCAGCTGGCTCCCAGCAGAACATCAGGGGGGGCAGTGAGTTGAGAGATAGAGAGAGGGAGAGAGAGAGAGAGGAAGAGAGTATGTATATACTTTCTTAAACTTCATAGACCATTGCACTGTTTGTTTTTGTTTTGTGTTTGTTTTGTATTGTGTTTACCCCCCCTCTGGTTTTTACATCCCCACCTCAGCTGGATGAATTCCATACATGGGGGGGATAACCCTCAATTATTAAAAAAACAATGAAAAAACAGACAGCGTTTTCTTAGCAGCGATTATCATATCATAGACATATATGATGCATGTATATGAAGAGAATTAGGCCTATGTATTGCTTGTTTTTTTTTTCATGATAAAAAAAAAAAAACATCCCCCCCTCTGGTTTTTGGACAAATCACACCCTGGGTGTTAGTGTGTTCACTCTGCTCTATGTGATGGGCATTAATGGTGTAAACGGGGGTATAGGGAGGGCAAGTGTAAGGCATTAATGGTGTAAATTGGGGTATAGGGCAAGTGTAAGGCAATGTGACTCTCTGGTAGTAGCTTGTAAACAAAGCTTCGTCATCTGCTGACTGTTGCAGAGGAGGAAAAGAACATGGTAGGGATTGCAGTGTTCGCTAATGTTTATGGATACACACGTATGCAAAGCGCACACAAATACAGTTGTACACAGTGACACACTCACTCAATTTCTATTTTATTCTTTTTTTTTCTAACGGCGCTATCTCTCTCTCTTTCACACACACAACCAATAGACGTTTTATTAAGCTTAATCTAAATGCAATTTTTTTTCAGCCGTTGCCTTGCTTCAAATCACCGAGCAGGGGGGGCGGTATGGAGAGGCCACAGCCAACTCTAATTGCATATTCACTCAATCTGTAATATTTGTTTAAAAATGGATGAGACCCCATTAATGCCGCTTCTTCATCTGCATCTAACCCTGAACCGTCGGATGAGTCCCCATCGGCCTGCTTCTTCACAACAGAGGAACCCATCTTTCACATCAGGTTAACTCAATGCCAGAGGCAATAAGCATGGTGGCAGGGTTCACTTGAGACCTGCATTCGTCTATCGACTGTATTCTGTACCATTTTCAGTCACGGTCATGTATGACTGGGTGAACAAAGTGAACACAATGTGATTTTTTTTATTTTTATAGTGGATGTATAATACATGAGGATGAGTGTAGTCTCTAAACAGATATGGCTTCCATTCCATTTTTCTGCCCTCAAATTTGTGAGTAGTAGCCTTTCATTTTATCCAAGGTTTTGTGTGTGTGTATGTGTGTGTGTGACAGAGAGATAGACAGGAAGATAGAGCGGTTGTCGGACACAGAGAGAAAGAGAGATGGGGATAGACAGAGTAAGACTGAAAAACAGAGAGAGAGAGAGAGTCAAAGGAACATCTGTCCCCTGATGTGGGTTTAGAGTGGGATTTGTGGTACGGTACTTACGGAATCTCCCTTGCCTCCATGGGTACCCTGTGGACCAGGCAGACCTCTGTCTCCCTTCTCTCCCTGCTCGCCGGGAGGTCCGATCAGACCAATCAGACCTGGATGACCCTGGGGGACACAGACAAAGAAAACAAAAAAGAGACGTCTGTTAACACAGGCCCTTCTGTAATGCATCTCTATAGGGAAAACAGACTCCATAAGCTTTCTCCCCACATAGTGCGCGAAACAATTAGTCATGGCATTTACTAAAGCTGAAATAAATCTCCTGGGCGCCCGCTGTGAGGATCAATTCTCTGTGTACACTTCAGCAAATCTTATAGGAACGATGTGGATTCAAACATTTATATGGTGCAATTGATCCAACTAGTCTATTGACAGTTGCTGTAATGAGAATAGCTGCAAATCTGTGAATGAATAATCAATGCTCCGCGGTTTCCAGTGTTTAAATACTAGACTTTAGTTCTCAGTCCTTGAATTCCAGGCAAATGGGCTTACTTTTTTTTCAGAATTTTAAGACCCCACATAAAGTGTGAAATTGAGATTCACTTGCCTTCTCTCCCTTCGAGCCAGGATCTCCCTTCAGACCAGGAAGACCAGGGGGTCCCTATGAATCAGATACATGGTTTTCAGAAATCAATGTAAATAAAAACACACACACACACACACACACACACACACACACACACACACAGAGAGAGAGAAAAAGTTCAATGTTGAAAAGAGAGTGAATTGAGAGACATGGAGATAGATAGAGAGGCAGAGACATAGGGAGAGAGAGGAAGAGAAAGAGGTAGAGAGAGCAAGCCTAATAAAAAGGATCCAGTCCTTACCATAGGTCCAGGTGGGCCATCTTGTCCGGAGGAGCCAGGAAGTCCTTGTTCACCCTGTGAAAATGAATCCAATTACATGCTGCATTACTGCCTCCTGTACCACTAAAGGCCTGTCATTGATTTTCTGCCCACTGCTTGATGATTAATAGCTGAAATACTACAAAAATGTGTCTTCACATAAACAAAGGCAAGAGGAAATAACCCACAACAATGGCGCAGGCTTGTGGGAGTTATTGACTTTTCTATAAGTATTGCTGCTGGCATGGCCTTCAGAAGGCTGCGCGTACAGCCTGTGTATGCTTGAGAGACTATATAGAATAAGTATGGATGGATGAGTGTTCATGTATGTCAGCATAAATGGATATACTATATACATATATATATTGAGTGGGTATTTGTGAGTGTGTTGAAGCCAAGAGCAGAGTACTCACGACAGGGCCGGGGATTCCTCGTAGGCCTTCTGGGCCGGGCTTTCCATTGGGACCCTGAGGTCCAACAGGCCCGGTTTTGCCTGCGGGTCCCTCCGCTCCAGCCTCACCCTGAAGACGGAGAATGAAAAGGGGGGCACATCACAATCAATCCCATCACAATCAATCCTTTTAGATGATATAATGACACAATAGCGCTGTATTAGTGGAGATGAACCCAGGGCAGTCAACTGTCAGAAGTCAAGGCTCACATCTCCTACGTATTGTGTGTGTGTGTGTGTGTGTGTGTGTGTGTGTGTGTGTGAGTGTGTATGTGTGTGTGTGTGTGTGTGTGTGTGTGTGTGTGTGTGTGTGTGTGTCTGTGTCTACTTTGACTTGGCCATCAAACACTGGAACTTTTATCAAGTTAGATAGCAGTATCCCACTCCTCTGACTGATCTGACTGAAATCCCATTGGGTATCACGCTGCGCCTCGCTTATGAAAAGGTGGGAATGTTCTCTCTTTTTGATGTATATTAAAGATGCACAGCGGAGGCCCCGGGCACATGATGAGAGGAAAATGAAGTGCGCTATATTTCAGTTTAAAAGCGAACCATCAAAGCGCCATCTTATGTATATACTGTCTGTGTGTGCGTTTCTGTGAGCGAGTACTTTACAAGTCACTGCTTGAAGATTACTACTGGCAAACTACGAAAGACGATGTCTCAAGAGCAATGGACAATGGTACAGGTGAGTGTCCGTGGATATGACTTTTCATGAGTTTGCCTAGACATGTTTGTGAATGTGAATGTTTATTTGCTTTTCTGGTTTATATGTATGAGTGTGTGTCTGTGTGTTTTTGTATGTGCATATGTATATGGGTCAATTTATGGGGTTTCTGAGTGTGAGTATGTCAATTCATGTGTTTATTGTTTTTGTTTATGTGTGTCTATGAGTGAGTGTGTGCATGTCTCTCTGTCTCTGTGTGTGTGTGTGCGCTATGTGTCCGTATAGGTGTGCGCATGTGGCCTTAAATCCCATTCTGCCAGTCCTCGAGGGTTTCTGCTTTAATTCCTGCTGCTGTGCTCGCTCAGACTGCTCCTGTGTGTTTGTGCGGCTGAATTGATCGGGTGTGTTAGCGTACCTTGCCGCCCTTTTCTCCTTGCCTGCCCTCTGCTCCAGCAGCTCCTGGTGGTCCCTGGAGGGGGGTGAGGGGGAGGGGGAGAGGGGAGGGAGAGAGAAGAGACAGAGGGATGAGCGTCAGTATTGCTCCTTTGTAGCATGACAATTAAAGAAAAAAGATAACGAAGAAGAAAAAGAACGGGATTGCGAAGTGCAGCCCTTGAGTTTGACTGTCATGTTTTGACGTGCAGCAGATACGACTAGATGGGGCAGAAGCACACTCATAATGGCACCTTGAAGACCGTAAGACGTGCCACACAAATGAACTCATTCACCGGGGCATAGCTGTATTTGTATTAATTATAGTTGTGTTAAAACAGTGAAGGGGGCTTGAGGGGCTTTTAAAAAAAGTTAGCTGGGGCTGCCATGTCCATGTTGTTTTCTCCATTCCAAACTGTTAGCAACTTCGTGCTAATAACGACTTTCATATGAGATGTAGCATGTGAAATAAAACACGACATGCCTCACCAACACGCTGACTTGCTTTGAGAGGGTTTAAGTTTAGACACTGAGCTAGCACAGAGGTATTTCAGGTTCACAGTGAGGTCATGTAGAGACCCCCTATTGCCTATTGAGACTGGCAGACCTGTGATCGGACATCCAGGCCATTGTTCACACAGATGCGTCCGAGAGACAGACTGACTCATTTGAGGCAGACAGCTGCTGTGTCTTGAGTAAAGGGCTCTCATTTGTATGCTCACATGAGAGCTGGCAGCCTGAGAGCCCTCATTGCCACACGCATCAATCTAGCACTCCGCTGCTCCACGCTGATGATGCTGCTGCTCAATAATCCCCAGCCCAACAAATTACTATTTCTCACCAAACCCCTACTTGACTCCATTCTTCCTCTCTTTCTTTCTTTCTTTCTTTCTTTCTCTCTTTCTTTCTTCCTTTCTCTCTCTCTGTTTCCTTCTTTCTCCTTCTTACTGTATGCCTTTCTCAATTATGTTCTTATTTCTTTTGTTTTCTTTTTTTCTTGCTCTTTCTCTCCTCTCCTCTTGTTCTCCCTCCCTCTTTGTTTCTGCTAGACTCTAAAGCAGGGACTCTCAGAGCTGCCTGCCATGCCTCCTCATCAAAGCTTTCACCCGGGGTCTTCGGGATGAGAGACACCTCCCTGATTCGAGCACATGCCGCAACATCAGCCCAATCTGTATCGACAGAATGCCCTCTCAGCCACATCACAGCGGGGAGACGTGGAAACTTTCGCAACTCACACTTTTTGACATGCCCGGTTTAAGATAAGATTCTTCCTACTCCCGACGACTCAAGGGAGAGCTCTGGGGATATGACACGTTGTGGTCACGTTTGGCTGGACTGATGCTGTCTTTCTCACTGAGGAGCATCTTTTCTCAGTGAGAACTAGAGAGAGCATGTTTGACTCCTTTCTGAATTTCTTTCTGAATTATATGTCAATGGAAGAAAAGGTAGTGAGACTGTCAAAGACACTAGCTCAGCTCATTTACATGGCTGTAAAAATAAGCCTCACAGCGATGTCTGGCGTTAGTGTCATAAAGACTGTGAATAAACTCTTAAATAACTAAATAAATCTCAGAATGCTTTAAGGATTCAGACACTGCCTCAGGAGGGGGAGAGAGAAGGGGTGATAGAGAAAGAGAAAGAAAGAGAGAGCTTCAACTTAATTTGATATGGCTACTGGCAAAATGCTGAGAAAGCAAAAACACCTTGCATCTTACACAAAACAACAGCAGAGGGGCAAATGGCATGGGACTTGCAGAAATCAGTCTGTGTTTTTTTCCTCCTTCTTTCCATTTTGTCCTCTTAAAGTAAATAGCTTTTGTGATGAAGAAGCAGTTTCCCTGACATAATCCCTTCGCCATTAGAAACTGCACTCTATCTGTTTAAACACTGTGTCGGGTCTTGAAAAGAATTTTATTTGCGCCCATTCATGAAAACCTGAGAAGGAATGATTTGCTCTCTTCATTTGCCAGTGCCACGCAAATTCCGTTCTCCTTTCAAAGTAATGTATTCCATTCCATTAAATAACAGCTGAGATGCTTAAAACCAGTTTAGCTTAGCAGCATCCAGCAAACACATAAATACCTTAAAGGTTCAATTCATAACTTTGGTCCTTCTGCCATTTTCTAACCAGGTTTGATTAGCGTCCTTCTACAGGTACAACAATGCATTATCGAAAAATATTTAAAGTACTCCTTATATCCAGTGGTGTAGTGGTGCCTGGAGAAGTGGGTATACTGTTAATTTTGCATTTTTTTTAAGCAGCCCATACAGCACAGGATAAACGCCCTGTTTTGAGAAGTCGGTATACGCAATGCTGACTGAAAAATAAGTGGGTATACTCTGTATACCTGCGTATACCCTGGACTACACCACTGCTTATATCCAAAAGCCTCATAGCCAGTTCAATGAAACTGGGTTTCTGCTGAAAAAATACAAACACAGCACTTTGTAACTAGTGCATGGGTTGAGAAATGTAACAGAACTTCTTCAAATTCCTATTCACTTCAGGGTACACATTCATTTGGGAAATCGCTCTCTTTACAGCACACAAAGGCACACATCAAATCAGGACGGCCAGGCGGACATCTTGACATTCATGAGGCTCATCTCGGCAGATGAGCCCTTTTTGGGGGAGCTATCTCAAATCAAACAAATGACAACTTTCTTCTTCTTCCTCCTCCCTCTCTTTTTATCAGACTCTCTCTTTTTATCCCTCTCTCTCTCCTCCCCTCGCCTTCACACAGCAGCTAGAAAGACTCTGTCTTCCCCCACTCCTCTCTTTTTTTTCTCCAAACATTTCCATTTCTGTCACTCAGTGTGCACTGATCAATATGGTGTCAAGAGTGATATCTGTGTCTGACGACCGAGGGAGCCCCAGTGCCACGCGAAAGGGGAAATGAGTTTTCAGGGAGGAGAGCGACGCCTGTTCGTCAATTTAACGACTTTTCAATTTAACACCTAAAAGATTAAATACCAGACATCAGTTTTTCTCAGCAAGGCCTGTGAGATGTCTTTATTTCTGTTTTCTTTTTTTCCTTTTCTTTTTTTTTTGTGCGAGCTGAGGCTTGATGACCTGCTGGAGCACAGATAAGAGCCACTCTCGCCGCATTGATGACTAGGGCTTAGGGCTGTCGGCTCCGTCAAAAACGTGAAATGGAATGGTTTTCTACCCTGTTGAGTCCTCTCATCTACCGGGGAAAAGGCTAGTATGATCGAGCCTGTCGCCTATGGTTTTCATTGATGAGGATGGAAATGTTTGGTTTTGCTTATTAGAGACTGGTACACTAAAGCGATAGATAAGGTTATGTGTGTGTTTTAAGCCTGACATGATGTTTTTTTTACTACAAACCAGCGTACATACTTTGGGTACGTAATATGTTAGCCATAGTATGTTTATATCTTGGCGGTGGTGTTGGAAGATGTTTTTGATGATGATATAGTTAAGGATGATGATGATGATGATGATGATGATGATGATGATGGCGGTGATGATGATGGCGGTGATGCAGAAAGTATACTTACTCTCTTTCCTGGGGGTCCTGGTGGGCCAGCTTCTCCAGATGGACCGGGGGGACCCTAGAGCAGAGAGGGCAAACGAGGACAGACAGCGTGAGCGGGACAGTGGAAGTTTCCAGAACACAAACAACTGGCACAACTAAACCAACTCCATCTCTACAAACTATCAGGAGATGTTGATCTTTGAAGCCTTATTTGTCATGGCAGCAGTTCATACATAATTTCCCCCTAACTGTTGCTTATGGGGAATGAGCTCTACATGGAAATAGGAGAAAAATAAACAAAGGGGAGCTGATTAAAGTCAAACGGAGTGGAAGGCACTAGAAACTCTGCTCTGAGGGCCTCGTACTGACACTGCTGCCACCACTGCTCTGTTCCAGTTTCATCGCATAATCTACGAGTTAATTGAAAGCAATCATTACTTTGGGTTTTGCATATCTAAATGTTTGAAGAATGCTCAGGGGCAGCACAGACAAAATGGTGGGACAGACAGAATTTGCAAACCCGCTCGGCTGTGTGATATGAAAACCATCTGCCGTTAATCAGTAAATAAATGTTGGCAGTTTCCCCCTTTAAAAGTTTTGTTTTGTTTACAAAAACAAAAACACATTCATGGCACTTTAATTTAAATGGTGGATAGGAACCCCCTAAAACCTCTTTGTTACATTCCCTTCGGCGTGATAATAACTGTAGATAGGATTAAAATTACACCACACAGAGAACAAGGGCTAAACAAATGTTTTGCTTATCACTAGGCTTGCAAATACAATTTGTATTCATGCTAAAGTAGCAGTACTTGGACAGAATAGTATTAGTTTTAGTGTTTTCAATCTCTACTGATGAAAAGTAAATGTAATCCTTTCTATAAACAGCAGGAAGCAGATAGTGTGTGTAGGTGAGCACTCAAAGAGACTGAGACCAATCAATTAAACCTGTGGGAATGAGAGTAGCTTCTCAGTTAACACAAAGTGCTTACTGATAGCTTATATTAGTGGACCTTACAAAGAATTGATGCCGGTATTAGCATTGTTTGTGTTTGTGTATACTTACAGCTTGACCAGATTCTCCATCCTCTCCCTTCTCTCCAGGGCCACCGTCCGTACCCTGAAACCCAGGAGAGAAAATAAAACTCAGTCTAATCTGTATCTTAGCAGTACCGTAAACACAGCAGCTAATTGAAACATGTTAAATTATTGAAGCAAATGTCCTTTTTGCATGGAAAGTTAATTCATTCATAATTAATCAGTAAACTGATTCATGATACTTACAGCAACGCCAGCCTCACCAGGAGGACCGGGGTCTCCAGGGAAGCCAACAGGTCCCTAGCAACAAGCAAAAAGAATGTTTATAATGTAATGTATATAAAACTCCATAACATACATACATAACAAACATAGTTTATCCAAGTAAAATCTCAGTATAAATTCTCGCAGTATAATTGCATGTTCTGCTTAAGTTGGTATGGAAAGCAAAAGATAAAATGCTGTAGTGTTCATTGGCACAATAACCCTCATGCTGTATTCGTATAACGGTTAAACTTGTTGTGGTTATGGTCCGAATTGACCGGCCGGATATGAATGTTAATAACGCTTTAAATTATTGATGTTGTACCACTCGGCCTTATTCAAAACTAAGGAATATTCACAAAGTATTTTACCATACATAAAACTAGTGCAAATCTATATCAAAGGATTTGTGTATTAAACGATTAACACATTTAAGTGCAATTTATAGATGCATCAAATATACATAATAAAATCTGTAATTTTACAACATAATGTCACTGTGCCTTAAGTCAATAATGACCAGGCGATTCATATCAACACCCAACTGTCTGCATTAAAGGGCCTCTAAGTTTATTAGTCTGACAGAACCTAGGCAACTCCATACAAACACGATGCCCATTGATGCTCAGGTACTCAGATTTGTGCATGATTCATTACTGTGCGCTGTTATTATATTGTGTGGTACACAGGAGGCTATGGCTAGTGTGCTGTACTAAGTGTAGATGTGGCGACAGCCAGCGCTGGTTCACTTACAGGATTACCCTTGGGGCCATCATCTCCAGGGGGTCCCTTGGCACCGGGAGGTCCAGCAGCGCCTGGTGGTCCAGACTCTCCCTTCTCTCCTCTCTCACCTTTGGGGCCCTGAGGGGGAAATGAACATGCAAGCTCAGTCAGCAGCACTGAAGGGAAATGGGGTGGGTCTTGCCACAGGCTCGCCACCTTCGGATTCCAGCAGTCGCAATAACTGATCCCGGGTCAGATGGGTATAGCTAGAAGCATTCATTTTTCGATCACCGAAAGGTATGTTCGGGGAAGGGAGGGATAACTCCATATATGCCTCCTGGCATCTCCTGACTCAGGAGTCTGATACGCAAGTGGACTTTTGTTGATGGGTCCATTTCTAGCCAAGTCCACCTGTCAAACTGTGCACGCGCTGCCCTGTCTGTCTAATATGAGCTCTTCAAAGTAAGACATGACTACTATTTACCTGGCCGTCACGCCGGCTTTAATTACTAATGGACGGGTGCTCTGGAGATATTGAACCTGTCGTCATTGATCAGCTCCTCCTTCGATCTGTTGTGTCTCTCCCTGAGTGGTTTGATGTTTGGTAGGCAGAGACAACTCATCAATGCGAGATGACAGGCCACCACTAAGTCTCTAAAGCCCGGATAACATGGACATCAAAGTGCCCACCCAAACATCTACAAATCTTAGTTAAGAACGGGGAAAGTAGACTGACTTGTGAGGGATTAGTAGCTTGTCATATTCTCCTTTAAACTCGTTGGCCTGTGTAAACTACTCCCCCTAACAGGGAGAAATGTGTGATTTATGAGCTTAATATACTCAAATATTCTAAGTGGAGTCCTGTTGATTGCATCGATTGTCCCGGTGACACAGCGGCCCCGTGTGGGTTGTCAGTAATGGTCTTTGGAGGGTCTGGTAAATGATTACATTTGGCTGCCATTTAAGGACAATCTGGGGATGGTGCTAGGACAGGCCAATGATGGGCCCTCAGCATCGACAGACGGGAACCCTCGGTGAGAAACAAGCTTCTATCTGGATGTCTCAATCCATTTTCTCACAAACACAGAGAAACGCATGTGGACAGACTCTGTCACACACACACACATACAGACACACGCACATACATGCACACACACACACAGGAAAAAATATCTATCAGGCAGATAAACACAAACGGCAGACATACATTAATCTTCCAGTATATATGCAAATCTCTCATACAGACACACACCAGCACTCAAACCGTCAGTGCAGACAGTGCAGAATCAATCACACCCCCACACAAACAGTAGGAGGAGAAGCCAAACTTACTTGAGTTCCAGACTCGCCGGATGGTCCAGGATTGCCAGCCTCTCCTTGCTCTCCCTGCCAAAACGTCACACATAGGTCAACAACTGTCATTCCTGTCACACAGTCTACAAAAACATTAGCCGGACTCAAATCATGATTAATGCGGCGATAAACAAGGGCTTTATTAGTTTGTGTGCTTGCATACTGAAGTAAGCCTGTGACAGTGTTGGCGGGAGGGGGGGGGCTGGCAGTTTTGCTACGCCAGCCGGTCTGGATGTCGTATCGATGGCCTCCGATGTTTCATATTCTCAGGCCATTTCCCAGCCAGGCATTGCATTAAATATTGATAGCGTTGGGACAGAGGCCAAACGACCGTAAAAATGAGGGCTAGGTGTTGGAGCGGTTGTAAAAAGGACATTAATGGTGTTAGGGTACTAATTCAGACAAAAATGGCTGGCTCCTGAAAATGGAGTCTGCTGGAAGTGGAGCGGAGGACAGATCCAGAAGCAGAGTTGGCATGAACGGTGCCCGACGTGTGGGCAGGGACTCAGGGACTCACCTTCTCACCCACGGGTCCCATGCCACCAACACCACCAGGAGGACCTTGAGCGCCCTGAGAGTGAAGAGGAAAGAGTGTCAGTAGTATACATGTCTTCTCATGTTGTGCATGTTTAAGATAGAGATGGAGGATTCACTTACATCAGCACCACTTGGACCTTGAGGACCTCTGGGACCTGGGGGTCCAGGGGGACCCTATATGTCGAAGGAGAGGAACGAAGGAGAGGGTTTAGAATAATCTCTACAGCAATGATCAACAACTGCTTTCTGAATTATGTACATGTCTCGTCTGTGGACTCTCCAGCACTGTAGGCTTCTTAAAATGACACATGCTTCTAGGGGTGGACTGGAATGGATGACTTACCATTGGGCCAACGTCTCCGTTCTCTCCCTTCTCGCCTGGTGGTCCAGGAAGACCCTAAAAGGAAGCAGAGAATTGCATTTACCTGTCACTTTCCTGTCGGAGTAATGTGCTCAAGTGGTAGTAACTGAGACCAATGGGAGTCAGACTCATTATATAGTGTTGAGGGAACTAAACAAGATCGTTCAGTGGAAAAATACGTCACAGAGTGAAGTCATTTGAATTTTGAACAAACTGTCCAGAGTCCTCAGCAATCAATCTACAATTCTCTAAAGCCATCTACTAATAATTCCTGAGGATGCATAGTCACATTTGTGAGATTTAATTTACATAAAGATATGCTGCACCATAGCCTGACAACAAGCTGCCTTCATTATGACAGACCAGACCTAAATAAAGACCCCCTGTATATTCAATAAATCAACTGAAAATGAAGGACTAATAGTTAAATATAATAATCATTTCTTGCTGTGATGCAGATAGATCATTAATGCATTAGTTTGAAGGGCAATATTTCACATGATGCCCACGAGCATAGTATGGCTCTCATGACATGGGAGAGCAGTAGGTTCACCATTCGACCACCAAATGGTTCGCTTTTTGACATGGCAAGGAGGTAAACGGCAAATAGAAAAATAAATGGATTTTGATGCAGCTACTGTGGGAAGTTGAAAAAAGAAAAAGAAAAAGCCCATCGCTGTGACTAGATGGCTTCACTGTCAGGGACATGGTGGCCCGAAGAAAGCACACACACCTCCTCCTCCTCCATGAAGCTTTTTCAGGGGTAATTTCAGAAAGGGAACATTCTTTCCTCATCTACCTACCGCTGGGCTCCTTGGCTTGGGCTTGAAAGGGGAGGGTATTGTCGTTCCGGGCCATTCTAGGGCCCACCCGCGTGTCGGCACGGCACGGCACGGCGCGGCGCTGAGAAACCTGAGCGGCCACCCCGTGGTGAAACGGCACTTATGCAAATCAACTGTTTCACGCCGCATGGCCGCAGTGTAACGCCCGGTGGTTTAAGAGGGACGTATTGTGTGCACGTGATGCCCTTTTGTCTCCCCTCAGTCCACGCCCCCCCCCCCCCCCCCCCCCCCCACCACCACCCCCACACTCCTTCCTCTCCTCCCTCATCTGTCAAACGAGTCTCTTCTCTCTCTTCTCTCTCTTTCTTCCATGCTGCTGTGCCGAGTGGAGGGTCCATGGCAATTGGGAGGGTACTAAGTGGCCAATTCAGTTTTATGGGGTTAGGCTCAGTGTGATCTACTCTTCTACTCAGTGGCGTGGGCCTGCCCGATGCAAAAAGGCATTGGATAGACAATTGCATTGGTATGGGGGCATTAAAATGCCATTGCTCCCTCCCTACCACCAAACTCAACTCTAAATGATCACTTTAGCGTCTATATATTTTATTTCTTGCACTCTGTGAGTTCACCTAAGCTGGGTGTGCAATCTTATCCTGAACCCATCTCCTCATTGCTTTGCCTGTATCCAAACCACTGCATGTATAAGTTATATCCATCTCCTCATTGCTTTGCCTGTATCCAAACCACTGCATGTATAAGTTATATCCATCTCCTCATTGCTTTGCCTGTATCTAAACCCCTGCATGTATAAGTTAGATCCATTTACTCATTTGCTTGCTATTTCAGTCACAGTTCAAAGGGTCAGACTTCATCACCCAGAGCTTCTGGGTCAACACAAGGACATCAAAAGGTCCAATCCCTGGATGCTATTTGCACGGCAAATAGCCTGGTCCCATTCCGCACAAGCCAATCTGGCTCCCGTACACACACACACACACGCACACACACACGCGCATGCTGATTCCTACGGCCGGGTGCAAGGCATCTCTCTGTTCCTCTGCCACTCTATCAGTCAGAGGTCATTAACGGCGACAGTTATTATGCGGCGCAGAGAGAAGACGAGCGTCCTGGGCGGAATGATGTTCGAGATGAGGTCAGTGGACGGGATTAATAACATCAAAAGTGCATTACGCCCAATTAAAAGTCAGTGGAGTCCAATGACTTGCACATTTGTGAGTGTTTGGAGGGCTAGCAGCAGGCGCCAGTCTATGTAACTCTATTACGCTGACAATGTTCCTTCCAATAGGCTGAGGGACTAATCTATAGAAGCTGGAGTAGCAGGAGCCAGATTCTATGTCTCGCCGCTCATCAAAAGAGGACCAATCCGCACAGAAGAGATGGCTTCTTGTGTTTCAAGAGCCAGCTATTATCAGTAGAGTGTCTGGCTTCTCTTTTGATTGCCCCTTGTTGCGTTTGATTCGCTTTTATGACTTCCACATTATTTTTCATTATTTGTTTTACAGTCACAGAGCCGGAAACGCAGACTTTTTTTGGTCGTCCTCCGTACAGCTTCCTACAGCTGTTTGTGACCCAGTTTGCCACCGACTCCGGTTCAGATCCGGCCCTGACGTGGCACAGATCTTCCTCTCGGCATTTCACTGAAGCTGTCAACAGCTCTTTGATTGTCGTGGTTCAGCTAAGGGGCATCATGCGCCGCTGTATGAAAAGACCGAGCAGGTCCCCTGTGGAGATTACCTTCAAACAGTCTTCAAATAGCGCGAATGTGGTTGCACTGTGGCTTTATAATAAACTGGTCTACTCCCTATGGAGACACACACATAGCCTTTGCATATATTTGATTGATGGTACGCTTGTATTCATATGTGGGTATATCTGGAAGGCTTGTGAATACGGTTGTGATGCTAGTTTTGGGAAAATGCCCCGAACCATGGGCAAGACTCACCTGCAGGCCGATGGGACCTGGAGGTCCGGGGAATCCTCTGGATCCCTCATCTCCCTTCTGGCCGAACATGCCCTGTTGTCCCCTTGGACCAGGCTCTCCATCACCACCCTGTGGGAGAGGGACACAGCAGAGTTCGCAACACAGTGTCTTTGAAACGTAACAAAGCGAGAGCGGGACACCCAACTCTTTAGAGAGCACTTCCCTTCCTAACTGGCATTTCGACTAGTGCTTAACTTGCACTTACAGAAGTTACATTCCTGCATTTCTTTTTCTTTTCTATTTCGTTTTTCTTTTTCTTATGTAAAGTAGTCTCTATTGCTCGTAGTTTGACTGTTCTCTCCTTTGTTCGTCGTTTTGGTCAAAAGCGTCTGCTAAATGACTAAATGTAAATGTGAATGTAACACAAAGTGAGTAGACAAGAGGGTCTCCATGATGGACATGAATACTCACAGCAGGTCCTGGAGCACCAATTGGACCCTGCAGGCCAGCTGGACCAGGAGGACCCTAGGGGGGGAGGGACAAGAAGGGACTCATTAGAGAGGCTCATACTATAGTGCATCTGAGAAAAGTAAGGTGTCATTTTGATGTGTAGAGAAACAGGGCTGGAGAGAAGGGACCACACGCTTACCTGTTCACCTTTGTCAGCTTTGCTTCCCTTTTGACCAGGCTCACCAACTTCTCCCTGGAATGCACAATCAGACACGTCAGAACACTTCTTTTAACATCCAACTTATGTGCTTTCCCCAAATAACTAATCAATCATTTCATAAACAGCACAATACAGATGCCAGTGTTTTATACTTTGAGCATTTTGCTCTTCTGCAAGATTAATAACTGAATATACTGCAGTGACACATTATAAAATAAAACACTGGATTAATTGTAAGCAAGTATGCACCTCAAATGTACTCAATTAATATCACTTAGATCTTTAATCTTCAAATCAAACATTTATACATAATCTTTGGACACTGTGCTTAGTACCCTGAACAAGTAATTGATGCAGGGACAGTTGGTATAAAGATAAATTACAGTATCTGGCAATATGCTTTAGAAAAGATACGGCACAGACCATACATTTATTAAATATTTCCTGTTCTAATCATCTCTAATTGTTCGTTAGGTCTACTTTGGAAATGATGATGGATGTGCACAAGGGGAGAGGGAAGAGACAGATCTGTTGTGCAGATGGTTGGGGTGTGGAGATGGTGATGAAGATTGATGACTGATCGGATGTTTTTCTAAGCCTGGCCTAGAATGCAGACTATTAACGACAGGAATAAAATGGCAGCCATTTTGGTCCAGTTTCTGGCAGGGCTCGCCACTTTGCAGGCAGGACACTCGGACACACTGACCTTGTCTCCATCCTCTCCAGGGGGTCCCTGAGGTCCAGCAGGTCCTGGAAGACCGACTGGGCCCTGGACGCCATCACGACCAGCTGGGCCTGGTGGTCCTTTCTCTCCCTGTGAGAACACGCCAAATGTCACAGTGTGAACGTCATATAACAGTCTCAGTCATATTACTGCTGTGTACTGAAAAAGTCCGTAATATATATATCATAATATATTTAGCTTCTGTGTACATTACTGGGTTTGCATCTCTCACAAAACAAACATTTATGTATATTAACGTTGTGTGTGTCCATCTGCATGGCCGTTTCAAAGCTACCCTTTTCTGTGACTATTTTCACAAATCGCAGGCATACTGATAAATGACTCTGTGTCTCAAAAAGAAAATATCTTGAACAGCTTTAGCAGGCTGCAGATAGTATCTGACGTGGTGCGGCGAGCTGATCGCGTGGCGTTACTCACGGGTGCACCCTTCTCTCCAGCGGGGCCTGGGGATCCCTGGGGGCCGGTCCGTCCGGACAAGCCGATGGGGCCAGCGACTCCTGCAGCTCCTCTCTCGCCTGGGGAACCCTACAGCAGTAGGAGGGACGGAACCGTGCATCAGTCATCCAGCTCTATTCATTTGAGTGGGACACCAACTGTGATTTCCACGCGTGGTGCCTGTGAAGTGCTTTTAAGGCTTAATTAAAGGCGGTGTGCTATATATAGGTGGTAACCAACAAGAAGCCTGTTGAGAGGCCTGCTTGTGTATCTCAATAAATAAGTAATTACATTTTCCTTCACAATCTCTTCTGATGATAAACAAGTGCATAATAACACGATACATGATAAATCGTTTCGTATCGATGACATGTTTTTCTTTCACTGCGATGGGAATGTGAAAAATTTGAAAAAGGGGCACTTCATCTGGAAGCTTCCATTGGGAACAATCTCAGACAGTGGGTCTTCTCTTCATGCTTCTTCCTTTCTCTTGTGTGGAAATGCAAGGTATTCATTGCATCACTACACCCCCCTTGTGAGAGTCTAGAGGGCGCACTTAAGCCCTGTGTAACAGCCATAAGGAGCAGGATATGCAGCCTCTCATAGCCCTGAGTGGACCATGTAGGCTGTCTTAATCTAACACAGAGGCCCTGGATGATTGCACAGGTGGCTCAAGCTCTCCAGTGGGGCTCTTCTGGGGACTGAGGATCGTTTGCTCAGGTCTGAGTGTCTGTGAGTGCTTCTGCGTGTCGTTAAGGATTTGACACCGTGGGGGGGGGGGTTGGTGGCATGAGTAGGTGGGTTGTGAGCACGCACGCGTGTGTGTCACATGTGATGTGCTAGTCACGTGCACCGCAAACAGACACAGCGGGAGGGTCAGGCACCGTTTCTCAGACACAGAGACACGGGGGCCCCCCTACCAGAGTCAGGAAGTGGACTGCAGATATGAGCAAACGATCAAAACACCATGATGATGAATAATTCAAGGTGTGAGGCACAGTAAGCTTTCCCCTACCCCTCTATTTATCTATTTATCTATCCCTCTCTCTTTCTCTCGCTTTCTCTTTTCCCTCTCTCTGTTCCAAGTCAGAGCATTTTCACCCGTATGCAAATGCATTTTTCAATCCCGCTGTATTTCAATGAGGTCCGCGCGATGATGACACTCGGCACATCCATTCTAATTCCACTGTCGCTGTCAACTCCACGAGAGAACAATTACAGGAAGACGCCACTGTACTTATCTCCTGCCCTTAAGAGACATTGCACTCCACGCAGAGTAGGAGAAGAGTGTCATTTTAATCCAGAAAAGGGGCCTTTAAGGCGGCCAGGCTTGGCCGCTGTCATGTTTAATCTAACTTGGCAGCTCCGGATCCTTAAATCTATCAGCAGGAAACTCCAGGCACGGAGACATGAGCTTCATCAACCTCTCTTCGGGGGGAATAGTTTGCAGCTGCCCCCTAGTGCTTGATGCCGGCATTGTTGGCAGATGTTAATGCAGGGGTGTGAACTGGACCTCCGGAGGGGTTGTGGGGGTGGAGGGCGGTCAGCGGCTCTTTCGACCCTGCTGTGAGATGAGATCACGGGGCCTGATGCTGACGGCAGCTCAGACCGCGCTGCTCTCGCCCCTGGTCTGCACCGTCCGACTCTCGACTGCCAAACAGCTGCCTAATGGCCCCATTAGGCCCAGGCACTGCTGCTGGCACCCGTCCTAAATTGGACCCCTACAAGCACAAACGGCGGTGGTAGGCAATCATTTCACATGAGTTGAGGCCGAAACCATGGCAACGGGGTACTTACGACTGGACCGGGTGGACCCTGCGGACCCTCTCCTCCCTTCAAACCAGCTGGACCCTGAAAAAGAGGAAGAGAGACCGTGAGAAGAGAGACAAAAGAGAAAGATGGGTAAGGGCAGTGTAAATAAGGCTAATCTGTAAAAGGGGAACATCAATAAAAAGGACTGCAGCAAACAAACAGAACACTCCGGAAGCTGACACTCAGGTTGGATGGCTTCACTGGCCTCACATCTGTGTAGTGAGTCTTTTAGCTACATGCCCACCACGGCTCTACCCATTTTATTCTCAGTCTCCCAGCAGCTGGGTGCCATCAGGCCGGGCTCAGGGTGCCTTTAAGGGGGATTTTCTTTTAGGAGGTTGACTTGGCACAGTTTAATCTGGTGAACGCAGGCAGCAATCTATACAGTGCTATTTCCATGGATCAGGGAGACAGGCGGGAGACGGAGGAGAAGAATGAATACCGATCTCCCCATTAATCTATAGTTTACGGAGCAAACTCAAGGTAGGATTTCCATTGGATGCAACATGGGCTTTTTACTCAATCAATGGAAAAGACAGAGTTAATAACCTGCAATGCAGTCTAAGACTGAATATTTCTTTTTATAGTCAAATGACGCTGATTTTCATGGCATCTTAGGTCACATCAAACAAGACACTAATCTGTGAAACACTACATTGTAAATGGGAACAGTCTTGGGTTAAAAATCACTAACTTTCACAGACTCAATCTAGTTCTGTGCCGGATGCAGTTGCTTTGCTGAATCATAGGGTGTGTGAGTGAGTGTGTGTGTGTGTGTGTGTGTGTGTGGGACAGACTTGGTCTGCACCATTAATCTGCAGCGGGAGCCGGCCAGAGGCAGGAGCTGGCTGAGTGCAGCCGTGGCCTGCGCCTCCAGTGGCTATTTATTGGCCTGTGTTTCCTCCTCTGGCAGCTTTTCATTAAAGCTATTGGAAAAGAGGGGAGCCCAGGGTAAACAACCAAGTGCTTGGTGTGTGTGTGTGTGTGTGTGTGTGTGTGTGTGTGTGTGTGTGTGTGTGTGTGTGTGTGTGTGTGTGTGTGTGTGTGTGTGCTGTGTTTGTGTGTGTGTGTGTGTGTGTGTGTGTGTGTGTGTGTGTGTGTGTGTGTGTGTGTGTGTGTGTGTGTGTGTGTGTGTGTGTGTGTGTGTGTGCTGTGTTTGTATGTTTGTGCTGTGTTTGTATGTTGGTGCTGTGTTTGTGTGAGAGTGTGTGTTCATTCCACACATATGTTGTGTGTGGTGGCTAGAGGGATATCTTGTGGATATGTGGGATTTCTTTATTTGCGTGTGTGTGCGGCTCTCTTTCTGTGTCTGTGTTTGTGTGTCCCTGTGCTCCAAACAAATGCTCACAGCTCCGCCTTTGCAATGACACAGCGAGGCTCCTGTGATCCAGTACACTGCGGCAGCAGAACACTATCAGGCCACAACACTGGCTGCCTGTGCTGTTCCGACCAGTATCCCGTGCCCAAACCCAAAACACTCTACTCTTCATCCCCTCACACATTTCTGTGTTTAAACTTCATAACCTTCATCATCATCACACTTCACATGCTTGACACATGCATATGCCTTCATATACACAATACATATGGACTTTTTTTGGACTACATATTGTAGTTTATTGTGGGGGGATGGTAAGTCTTCCCTCTGTGTTAGTTAGTGCGCCAACAGGGATACCGTGAAATCCCTCCGAGTTTAAATGGATAATCTGCACTGTGTTAACCAGACTCCCACTGGAGCGCCTTGATTGTTTGCTGCGATCCATTCCTGCTGGTCTTAACGAGCTTCATGTCCACAGGCATGGCTGCTCTGTGTGCCCGAGTAAACAGAGGGAGGCTTAAGGACTCGGGCGATTAGGGAGGAGAGAGGTTCTTACCGCGGCCCCAGGGAGACCTCTCTCTCCGGGGAAGCCTCTCAGACCCGGGGGACCATCCTTTCCAGAAGCTCCCGCAGGACCTGGATCTCCCTAGAGAAAGAGCAGAAGAAAGAAAAAGATAAAGTTTAGAAAAGTGAGAATGGAATTAAAGCTTTTTGAAGTGCAAACACTTTCTGGCACAAAACAAATCAAAGCTGCATATTTCATCATCCAACACAGATGGAAGTCTTGTGAAGGCCTATCATAGCTAACTCCGTCTACCAGCTGAGACATTTTGTTCAGTCCTTTTCAGTCTTCAGTCTATCACATATTCTCTGATACATACTGTATGCACTCCACTGATAAATTTGTACTTCCTCTCTCAATATACACTTCCAGTTTCACACAGCTTTGAAGTTAATGCTCCTTGAAATGGGCATATTTCTCCGAATATATCCTATAAAAATGTGAGCAGTTTACAATGTGAAGACACAATAAGCCAGCCACTGGCTCACCAAGTCCATTATTGCAAACTATGTTAACTGCCCCCTTGAAGACAGGAGGTCCACATTTCACAAGAAAAGATGTGTGACTGCATTCTCTCAGAGCCCTACAGTCCTCTCTTGAATAGCTGACCTGTGACTCTAAGCACATTAGCCTGTTTTGTGGTGAGGCAGTGAAGTGACGGGAATGTGGGGTGAAAAAAGTTAGCAATGTTTTTTTCTGAGTGACTGAGGTTCTGAGGGGAAAGGCCTTGCTTGAGACACATCTGTGACTGGCCCATTGCCAATGATCCAGGTTGCACTGATTAGCTATCTCAACAGATAGAGGAAAGGGGATGGCTATTAGGAAAAAGGGAGGCTAGTAGTTTGTAATGACACTGGGAATGAGCTTAGCCCAAATTCGGCTCCAAACTCTTCTATTCTTTCAGGCTAGTGGCTTACTAGTTTTTGCACTGCTATTTGGCTAGTGGCTGCCCATGAATAGAGAACTGATGTACAAGGGGTAAGAGCTACTCTACTGCATAGGTGTTAAGCATTTTTGTTGTTGTTGAAGGTTTTGACGTTTTACCTTAGCACCCTCTTTGCCAGCAGAGCCAGGAAGTCCCTGCTCTCCAGGAGGGCCTGGGGGTCCAGGGTGTCCTCGCTCACCGATGGGGCCGGTCTCTCCTGTGGGTCCCTATCAGAACATCACACTCGGCCATTTAGTATCATTTATGTATCTTTGAGCTTTCCACAGGATCATACTGTGTCATACAAAACGTACCTGTGGTCCCACAACTCCTCCAGGTCCAGGTGGGCCGGTCTTTCCTTGGAAACCCTGAGGGTAGGAGGGAAGTGTTAGTAACCATGGAGACAAATGGAAATACCAATACAGCACACGGGAGTCATGGTGTCACAGTTCAACTCCACCAAGTTTATTGACACACTCATTTGTCATAAGAGGATAACTTCACACTGATTCCACAAACACAGTTTGTTCCGTGCTGAACAATGCATACAACACTGCTATGTTCTAAAACAGAGTTTCAGTAAAAATTAGTTCAGGAGCTAACAGAAGTGGTGCTTAACCATCTAACAAACATGCATAGCACATGCATTCAGCTAATACTGAGGTGAGAAAGATAAAAGTGATAATTTTGTGATAAGTTATAAAAAATATATTTTTTCAATTGTCATGTTTCAATAATTTGTATTTATTCCTTTATGCTATGTATATTTTTCAAATTCAAAACCTCTTCATGTGTATTTATTGGTCAACCTGACCAATGAAATAAATGCCTCTCATATGGGCATTTATTAACTTACTCTTACTTACCACCTCACCACCTGGTGGTAAGAGGAGGTATCACATGGCCCGCCGGGGCAAACATGATCCTCATTAGAGACAACTAAGAAGTCTTGGCTGTAATAATAAGGTTAGCAGTGTTCTATACAAGCAAGTGGCACATACTACTCACAAGAAGCCATTACACCACAAACAGACACATCAGATCAGAAGAAAAAGTCTTCAAGAGGTATGCACTAGATAAAACCTTAGATATACGATCATATAGTAACTCATTTACAGTGAAGATCAAGTTCAAGCTGTTATCTTGTATACATTTGAGGGAAAACATCCATAAAATGTGCTCGAATTTGGTAGCATCTACAGACTTCATGCACGTGGATTCACACAGCTCTACACACATGCAGTCTACAGTGACATCTGTGTTAAACAGCAACCAATGGAAGACAGAGTGCAGGGATGGGCAGGACTCAGGCAAGGGACAGAACACACACACTGTTACAGCCTGAATGAACAGCACACAGGAAATGTGAGAGGTCATGGCAGTGAAGGTTCAGACAAAGCTAACTGCTACTAAAGCTTTTGCAAAGTCACTGATAGCTGAGGGATACTGAGAAGTGATTATGATGCGATGCAATTTAACCACTATTCCCCTGCCGTTCCAGTCACCGGGTGTCTAACTGTAAAGGATTTCTTTTCATCAGAGTGTCAAGATTCCAACCTTCTGCATTACTGTTTGTTGATTAGTATATTTTTTATATTATTATTATTATTCATTAAATCAATATCTATGGAATAAAACATTAAAGGGCCGCTGAATGCTTCCTGAAGTGCATCCGTCCAGGAGTAGGCGGGGCTGGGGAGTAATGGAACTGTGCCGGCAGCTGGCCAATCAATGCACAGGAGAGGCAATCCTAGAGAGCTCTTTAGTTTGTTCTAAATTCTACTGTAGTGCGCGTCCTAATGAAGCTCCTTATGGATGTCAATGGTAGCTGGCGCGTGGAGCGGAGAGAGTGGCCCTACACTTATGCGTCACTTGGGAAGAATAACGAGGGACGGTGGGGAAGGAAAAGGGAGACAATCACGGGCAGCTCCTCAAAAACTGCGGCTTTGGCTCGCCTAAGCCTTATCATCGGTTTTATTGGCTCTTTAGGATAATCAAATCCGCTGGATCAATGCAGGCAGGAGTCAGAACAAAAGGATTGGTAAGCTTAGGGTCTTCCCTCTAGGTAAACACAGAGCCTATTGTTGTAAGTTGCAATGGGCATCATGATGCCAGGCTAATTGATGAGTCTCTCTCATATCTCAATACAGATCGAACTTGAGCTCAACGACCCTATTCTGCACTACACTGCTAAAGTCAACTTTAATCTCGTAGAATGTTTTCTTTTCATGATTACTAGGCCAACTATGTTTTGTCAGTGGGATGCTTGCATGCGATCAAACCCTGATTTGTCATTTTGAGAGGGGCTGAAAGAGCTCATGTTTATATTTACTTCTTTTCATCTGC